>NC_090228.1:20520198-21120198 GCF_024489055.1 Chanodichthys erythropterus
GCGTGGTACACAACCTGAGACGGCACTAGTGTGTGTGTGTGTGTGTGTGTGTTCTATTCATTATTAACACACTGAAATGGAGTTCTTTAATCAAAGTGAGCGGAGCCACCATTACTGAGAGGGGGAGAGAGAGCGAGAGAGAGGGAGTAAGAGAGAGAGAGAGGGGGCTCAGACAGCTCTGGAAACAATGAGCGCTACAGATAAAGCAGGTGGCTGTGGTAATTGCTTCCACAAAATAATGAATGAGCTACGGTCTGTCTGATGGAATAGGAAATCTCCTTCATTCGCGTCTTACCCCTTTCTCTGTCTGTCTCTTTATCCCTGATTTTCCTTTATCTCTTCCCCGATCTCAGCCTCCTTAACTGTCACATCGGTTTCTTCTCCAACACCAACTTTCACTTTTTCATCTTTTCCTACCCCCAGCATCAAATCGCAGCTCCCTCAGGAGTTCCAGCTCATTTTCTAACCGTTAATATTGGGTTATTGTTCTCTGGTTTCTCTAAAGGTGAAGTGTGTGATTTCTACAACATTAGCAGCACTGTATGGAATCGTAAATCTTAGGAATCTTTTCAAACAAGTTTCCTGAGCCCTGTCTGTTATTGGTTGGATACACATGTAACCCCACCCCAAACTGCCAATCCCATGATTGGCATCTTGGAAACCATAGCAACGTTCTGTCACGTAAATAATGACGGATGCAATAGCAAGTTAATCTCTTTTATTAAGAGCTTCACACACAGATGGTCAGTCACAGATAACACAACGAACACAGCAGGAGAGTGGTGACGCAGGGACCTCGATGGGCGCTGAGAGTCCAGATGAATGGTGACTGGTGAAGTGCGTCCGTGAACCAGTGCCGTGTAATCCGTGGGTGAAATCCAGAGAACAATCCAACGATGAAACAGGAAACAGGAAACAACAACGAGAAATCCAGTCCAAGGAACAAACAACACGAGCAAACACGAGACAACAACACCAGGACTCCAAACAACGATCTGACAAACATGAGACGAAAAACAAGGCGTTATATAGGCAGGTGTGATTGCAAACAGCTGCCGCTGATCAGATAATCAGCGGCGACGCCCACACGAACAATCAGGTGACACACTACAGAACACACAGACACCAGAATGAGACAGCGGATTTATGAACCGTGACAGTACCCTCCCTCCTAGGAACGCCTCACGGCGTTCCCAGAGCTCCTTACCTGTCGATTGTAATCATCGATGAGGGAGTGATCCAGGATGTCCCTGGCAGGAACCCAACTTCTCTCCTCCGGACCGTAACCTTCCCAGTCCACCAAGTACTGGAATCCGCGTCCCCTCTGCCTAGAGTCCAGAATGCGATTGACCGAATAAGTAGGTTCCCCATCTACGAGTCGCGGCGGTGGAGGAACCGGAGTAGGCGGATTAAGATGAGAGTGAAAAACGGGTTTAATTTTGGAAACATGAAAGGCGGGATGAATCCTCCTGTACGCTGGAGGTAATTTGAGTCGGACTGCCACCGGACTAATGATCTTGGTGACAGGGAACGGGCCGATGAATTTAGGAGCTAATTTATTGGCAACGGAGCGGAGCGGAATGTTCTTAGTAGAAAGCCACACTTTTTGACCAACGACGTATACCGGAGGCTTCGACCGGTGGCGATCAGTCTTAGCCTTGGTGCGAGCCCTCACCTGCAGCAGAGTCTCACGGGCTCTGCTCCAAGTGCAGTGGCACCTCTGGACAAAGGCGTGAGCGGAGGGGACCGCGACTTCAGATTCCAGACTGGGAAACACAGGTGGCTGGTAACCTATACTACATTCAAACGGAGAGAGGCCCGTAGAAGACACTGGTAATGAATTATGTGCGTACTCAATCATAGAGAGTTGTTGGCTCCAGGAGGAAGGATTCTTGGACGCCAAACATCGCAACATTCGCTCCAAATCCTGGTTGGCTCTCTCGGTCTGCCCATTGGTCTGGGGATGGAACCCAGAGGAAAGACTGACAGTCGCGCCCAGCAGTCTACAAAACTCTTGCCAAAATTTGGACACAAATTGGGGACCCCTGTCGGACACCACATCTATCGGGAGGCCATGTAACCGAAAAATGTGGTCTACGACGGTAACCGCTGTCTCCTTAGCAGAAGGTAATTTGGTTAAGGGAACAAAATGAGTCGCCTTCGAGAACCGGTCCACCACGGTCAAAACGACTGTGTACCCCTGGGAGGGTGGGAGGGCGGTAACGAAATCTAGCGCAATGTGGGACCAAGGTCTCGAAGGGACAGACAGCGGTTGGAGTAACCCATCTGGAGGTCGATTGGAAGTCTTACCAGTGGCGCAAACCGAGCAAGCCAAAACAAAACTGTGAATGTCACGAGCCATAGCTGGCCACCAGAATCGTTGCTTAACCAAAAACCTGGTCCGATTAACCCCTGGATGACAAGCCATGTTGGAACAATGACCCCATTTGATAACGCAGGACCTTAACTTCTGCGGCACAAACAAACGGTTCGGTGGGCCTCCGGGCGGAGGCGTTACCCCTTCTAAGGCCGACAGGACCTTCGATTCGACCTCCCATGTAAGAGTGGAGACCACTAATGTCTCGGGAAGAATACACTCGGGAGTAGACGGGCGTTCGGAAGGATCAAAAATGCGAGATAAAGAATCGGGCTTGATGTTTTTGGAGCCCGGGCGGTACGATCAAAACGTCCGAAAAAAAGTGCCCACCGAGCCTGCCTGGAGTTAAGTCTTTTAGCCGATCGAATATACTCAAGGTTCTTATGATCTGTCCATACGATAAAAGGTACCCCCGAACCCTCCAACCAATGACGCCACTCCTCCAACGCTAATTTGACTGCCAACAACTCTCTATTACCAATGTCATAGTTGCGTTCGGCTGGAGATAAACGATGGGAAAAATACGCGCAAGGATGCATCTTATCGTCCGTGGGAGAACGCTGGGATAGAACTGCGCCTACCCCCACCTCTGACGCGTCGACCTCCACCACGAACTGACGCAAAGGATCAGGGGCAATGAGGATGGGAGCCGAAACGAAGCAACTCTTCAGTTTAGCAAATGCAGCTTCCGCTGCATCTGACCACCTGAAGGTCGTCCTAGGGGACGTCAAGGCGGTCAGAGGTGCGGCTAGTTGGCTGAAATTGCGAATAAAACGCCGGTAAAAATTGGCGAACCCCAGAAACCTCTGTAGGGCCTTACGGGAATCTGGACTTGGCCAATCCACCACAGCCTTAACCTTGTCAGGATCCATGCGAACTCCCTCAGACGAGACGATGTACCCTAGAAAAGAAACAGACTGTGCATGAAACTCGCATTTCTCCGCCTTGACAAAAAGCCCATTCTCTAAAGGTGATGATACACGGGGCAACTTTTTGAGCAATGTTGCCGGGCAATGTTGCCGAGCAACGTTGCTTGGGCACTTTCCCACTGAGAATGAGCAACAAATATATATCTGGATACGTTAGATCGGTCGTGGGCAATTTTTTGAGATCCTCCAATCAGAATGTTAGCAGCCGATCACGTGACCGGTTCGGAGATTTCAGAAAAAATTAAAACAAGATGGCGGCCTCTCAGCGGCAGTGGAGCGGAGAAAAGGAGTGTGAACTTTTATCTTTTTACGCTAGTAAGTTGTCATGCGTCAACCCAAAACAGGGAATTTACCTCATATATTGCTTAAAATACCAACAACTGTCCGAAAGTAATGTGTGTATGCTGTAATGAAGCTATTGAATGATTTCAGTTAAATACTAAAAAGAGGGGATTTGTCAACGTCTGTAGTAGCGTAGGCTGTAGGGCGTTTGACATTTAAATAGCTTTTGATGCGATTGACGCGGGTTCGAATCCACCTTTTGCCGAACTCGCTCTTCTCCCTTTTCCTGTCACAAATCAGATCAGAAAGGCATTTATTTTTAATAAAAATGAAGAAAATATTTGAAAAGTTGAAATAAAGTGCCTAACAAGTGTTTATAATAAAGTATTTATTGAGTTGGCAATAGATTTGCTCCTCTCTGATTAGTTGCTTCCAGCTGTCTGTTGCCATAATTAGTTGCCCTGTGTCTCATCAGGTTGCCCGTTGACGGCAACATTGCCCAGCAACATTGCTCAAAAAGTTGCCCCGTGTATCATCACCTTAACAGACGCTGAAGCACTCGTCTGACGTGTTGAACATGTTCCTGGAGAGACGAGGAAAATATCAATATGTCATCCAGGTAGACATAAATGAACTGATCGACCATGTCCCTCAACACGTCATTGACGAGTGCCTGGAAGACCGCTGGACTGTTGGACAGCCCGAAGGGCATGACCAAGTATTCAAAGTGTCCTCTGGGGGTGTTAAACGCGGTCTTCCATTCATCCCCCTTCCTGATGCGAACCAAATGATAAGCGTTCCTTAAGTCCAATTTAGTGAAAACGGATGCTCCCTGCAACCTCTCAAAGGCTGAAGACATCAACGGCAAAGGATAAGTATTCTTTACCGTGATGTTGTTCAGCCCTCGGTAATCAATGCAAGGTCGCAGAGACCCATCCTTCTTCCCCACAAAAAAGAACCCCGCCCCCGCTGGAGAAGAGGAAGGGCGGAAGAATTTCGCTGCCAGAGAATCAGAAATATATTTCTCCATGGCCTCCCTCTCGGGAGCGGACAGAGAGTATAATTTGCCTTTAGGCGGAGACTTAGCGGGTACTAAATCTATGGCACAGTCATAGGGATGATGCGGAGGGAGAGAAGCAGCCCGGGACTTACTGAACACTTCCCTCAGGTCTTGATACTCTGCGGGCATGTTAGACAAATCCACCGCCTTCTCCTGTAACACAGAAACAGACACAGTGGGACAAGCAGACAACAGACAAGACCTGTGACAAAGAGTGCTCCACTCGGTGATGGTGTGCTGCTGCCAGTCAATCCGAGGGTTGTGTTTGGTGAGCCAGGGGTGTCCGAGAACGACAGGTGCCTGAGGTGAGTCCATGAGGAGGAACTGAATGTCTTCATTGTGATTGCCAGAGGAGATGAGAGTTACGTAGTCCGTAGAGTGAGAGATGCTGGGAAGTCGCTGTCCATTGAGTGCGTCGACAGTGATCAGGCGGGTGAGTGGGATGATGGGTAAACTGTTAAGTTGTGCAAAGTTGGTGTCCATGAAGTTCCCCTCAGCCCCGGAGTCGATGAGTGCCTGGCAGGTGATGTTGTGAGTCGCCCATCTCCGTCTTACCGGGAGGAGGGTGGATGGTGAGGACTTCTCGGCGGAGATCCCACCCGATAGTAGCCTCAGATTTACTACCGGACTAGATCTTTTTACTGGGCAAGACCTGAGGAAGTGAGCTGATGCTCCGCAGTAGAGGCATAAGCCTTGGGATCTCCGCCTTTCTCTCTCCTCCCGGGAAAGCCGAGCTCTCCCTACCTGCATGGGTTCGGGATCTAAAGAGGTACCGACCGTGTCCGCTGTATTGGCCAACCAGCCCTCCGCTCCATGAGGCTTAGCGTTAGCAGATTCTAGACGTTCCAGTCTCTGAAGTCGAGCATCCACTCGCAGCGCGAGATCGATGAGTCCGTTGAGTGTCTGGGGAAGATCCAAGACATAGATCTCTCGATTGACACGGTCGGCCAACCCATGCAGGAACACATCCCACTGCGCCTCCTCATTGCAGCGGCACTCCGCCGCGAGAGTGCGAAACTCGATGGAATATTCTGCGACCGTGCGGTTACCCTGCTTGAGTTCGGTGAGTAGTCGGGCATGGATCCTGGTTCTCCCACACCGCCGTTCCCCACAATGCTGCCTTCCCTGTCAGGAGCGTGATCACAAAAGCCACATTGGATTCTTCCCTCTCGAAGGTGCGTGGCTGCAACGAGAAATGCAAGGAACACTTGTTCAAGAACGCTCTACAAAAGTTCGGCTCACCGGCATAAATCTGAGGAACAGGAAGGCGTGGTTCTGGCTGATCCCACCGCTCCAGCGGCGTGGGGGGAATCGCCGTGGGGGTGGCGCAGTGGGAATTCGAAGCTGTTGAAGTTGCTGGGAGAGCTCAGACACCTGCGTCACCAGCGCTTGAACTGCGCGTCCGGTGGAAGAGATACTCTCCTGCTGTTGGTCCATGCGGAAAATGCTGTGGTTGATGAACTCCGTCAAAGCTGCTGAGCTTGCTGCATCCATAGTGGGTCAGATCGTTCTGTCACGTAAATAATGACGGATGCAATAGCAAGTTAATCTCTTTTATTAAGAGCTTCACACACAGATGGTCAGTCACAGATAACACAACGAACACAGCAGGAGAGTGGTGACGCAGGGACCTCGATGGGCGCTGAGAGTCCAGATGAATGGTGACTGGTGAAGTGCGTCCGTGAACCAGTGCCGTGTAATCCGTGGGTGAAATCCAGAGAACAATCCAACGATGAAACAGGAAACAGGAAACAACAACGAGAAATCCAGTCCAAGGAACAAACAACACGAGCAAACACGAGACAACAACACCAGGACTCCAAACAACGATCTGACAAACATGAGACGAAAAACAAGGCGTTATATAGGCAGGTGTGATTGCAAACAGCTGCCGCTGATCAGATAATCAGCGGCGACGCCCACACGAACAATCAGGTGACACACTACAGAACACACAGACACCAGAATGAGACAGCGGATTCATGAACCGTCACACGTTCTGGCACCTCGTGTGTTTGGGGTTCGTTATTGTCACTAAAGAAATATTACAGCAACAAAATCCTCACTGTTTTCTGCAATTTTAACCAAAGCAGAGTGGACGGAGGCATTGTGTTTTGTTTATGCTTGTAAAGGCTTCTTCACGGAGCGCGCTCTCGCGGTGTTGCCATGTTCACTTATTTCAAGAGTTTTTGAGCTTGTTGTTTAAGCTTGGCCCATACATCGATCGAGTTTACGTAGTTATTAAAGTGAGCAGTCGCAGGTCGCAATATTTTGGTCAACATATAGCATTTTGGATTTATTTCAGCTTATCATGGGCTTGTTCTTGCTCACTGTTTTTCTAGAAGGATCTGGCAACATTCGTGCTTGTGCTGCTTTCCCTGTGATTTCTTCACCGCACATACAGAAGCGAAAAACATCTCTTAATCTCGAACAACATTAAAAAACGTTAACAACTAGTTGTTCGGTTCGGTTCCATCCACACTGCGTAGAATTTTTGTAAATGTGGTTGTCATTACCTGTATTTTTCAAGAGGTAATTCAGTTGTAGAATGTGGTTGTCACTCCCAAATTTTACTGAACTGTGTGTGTACAGAACAGGATTAAGCACTAAAAGGTGAACTGACAACCAAATTTAGCTGCAGTGTGTATATGGCCATTTTATTTATTTATTTATTTATTTATTAAGCCCTTTTCTCTATATATTTTTAAGTGTATTTTGCCTGGAATTTATTTCTGTTGTTTAGAATAAGTCCCACCAGACTTAATTAATTGTTAATCCTTTTGATGTTTTAATAATAAAAAAAAAAAAAAAAACCTAACCTTTCATTGAAAATGTGGGCAAAATCTCTCATGTTGGCCACAATTATTGGCACCCTTTTCTTTAGTAATTTTTCAACCTCCTTTTGCCAAGATAACAGCTCTTCACCTATAATGCCTGATGAGTTTGGAGAACACCTGACAAGATATCAGAGACCATTCCATGCATAATCTCTACAGATCCTTTTGATTCCCAGCTCCATGTTGGTGCTTCCTGTCTTCAGTTCACCCCACTCATTTTCTATAGGGTTCAGGTCAGGAGACTGACACGGCTATGGAAGAAGCTTCCTTTTGTGCTCAGTGAACCATTGTTGTGCTGATTCTGATGTTTGTTTTGGAACATTGTCTTGATGGAAGATCCAACCACAGCCCAATTTTAAGAGGCAGAGACGGTCAGGTTTTGATTTTTCATCTTTTGTTTTTTGATAGAATCCATGATGACATGTATCTGAACAAGATGTTCAGGACCTACAGCAGAAAAAATAGGCCCACAACATTAAAATCCAGCAGTATATTTAACCATGGGCATAAGGTACTTTTATCCATGTTTGCACCAAACCCATCTGGTGGGTTTGCTGCCAAAAAACATTTTTATTTTTTTATTTTTTTTATTTCATCTGACAATAGAAGCCGGTCTCATTTGAAGTTCCAGTTGTATATGACAACTGAATATGCTGGAGATTGTTTATGGATGAGCAAGGAGGATTTTTCTTAAAATATTCTTAAATGGTGTTTTTCCACTGCATGGTACGGTACAGTATGGCTCACTTTTTGGCGCTTTTCCACTGCATGGGATAGCTCGGTATGGAACGGCTCACTTAAACAGGACCACCTTGGTTGAGGTTCCAAGCATGCCGTACCGATACTAAATGTGATGTGTAAACACTGTAGATCACTGATTGGTCAGTGAGAATCGTCACTACCAGCATCATTGGATTTGAAACACGGACACAAAACCCACTAGATTTAAAAAGTCAGTAACAGCCAGCGCAGTATCATTTGTTCGCAAACGCAGACTTGCTTTAAAAGACCGTTGCACAAAACTTGAAAAAAGAAATGGCTGTATCGGGGTCAGTAGATGAGGTGCATCTCATCAACTTGTGGTGATGTACGTACAGTAGGTGCTTTTTTGTTTTGTTTTGTTTGTTTTCTGACCTCAAGACTCAACTAATATCTGCAATTCCCCAGCTGTGATCCTTGTTAGAGTCCTTGTTAAACTTCTTAATAATTGCCCTGATGGTGGAAATGGGGATTTGCTATTTTTGGGGATTTTGCTATTTTCTTACAGCCACTTTCTATTTTGTGAAGCTCAACAATCTTTTGCTGCACATCAGAACCATATTCTTTGGTTTTACTCCTTGTGATGGATGGATTTGGCTTATGTGTTTCCTCATATTTAATAATACTCATGTGGAACAAGAAGTCATGGCTGGACAATTTCATGTTCCTAGTCACCCTGGCGTGATAAAAAAAAAAAAATATATATATATATATATAAAATGAATGGGAATATACTTTAGATATAATTTACTCATTAAAAATTGCCAATAATTGTGGCCAACATTTTTTTTTTTTTTTTTTTTTTTTTACACACACATTCAATTCTTTGACTTCAATGAAATATTATTTTTTTGGATGAAATATCAAAGGAATAAACAATGCAGTTTTATTTTTAAGCCTTTTATCATATTTACAAAGGGTGTCAATAATTCTGACCACAACTGTACTTGTTAAGATTTATTTTTTGCTGGTTTATCTTATCTTATTTGTGTATAGCTGTTTTTAATTGAGATAGCAAAACCCACACACCATTTTTATTTTGTAGCAAGCACATTTTCAGAGACTGTCTTGAATACAAGTCTGCTCTTATTCCACTGGCATTTTTTTTTTTTTTTTTTACAAAAAAATTATTCATTTCTTTTTGCAGCACAGAACTGTATTACTTCATCAATAGAAATAAAACACAGCAGGTGTCCATTGTGTGTATGTTTAGTGTGTGAATGCTCTTTTTATCTTCCCGCACTGGCCTTCAAATCACTCAGGCTTCAGGCTTACAGGAGGTTATTAATTACCCGTGTCACACCACACACACGCGGCGAACACACACTCTCTCCTCTCCGCTCTCCGCCCTCCTCCCACATAAGAACTTTATTGTCAAACCCACAGCTGACAAGTAGGGTTGGCTCAAGGAGTCCATATTTAGGAAGCCCATTGTAATGAAGTCACTGAAAACAGATCATTTATTTGGGGTGACAGGGCCCTTTCAGCGATGTGCTGGTGCTTTGTTACCAAAAGATGGACGAAAGAAGGTTTGAAGCATGAGGAAGATAATGTCAGTGTGTCCGTTCCTCGCCAGGCTCTCTCACACAACCGATAGCCTCTTCTGTCAGAGCAAGAGAAGAAACGGGGCTTTTTCACCATACTGCAGTTTGCCCACAATGCTACAAACAATATCTGATATGTACCGAATTACACAAAAGTAATACATTTAATCATGTTGCCAATTCCCAGCACATTCACATGACATGCTAAATTGACAGCTCCATCTTTAACCAAGCTGAGGGAATTATAACGTTTCTTTAGCATGTACGTGAAAGGATTCTTTGATTAAGTTTGTGCGTCTTTATCCCTAAGGGTGGATTTTGCCAAGACAAAAGCAACAGCTATTTTTAAGAAATAGTTCAACCAAAAATGAATCATTATTTACACACTCTCAAGTCATTGCAAACCTGTATGGTGTTATTTTTCCAGTGGAACATGAACATAAACATTTTGAATGATATGAAAGAAC
This sequence comes from Chanodichthys erythropterus, assembly GCF_024489055.1. NCBI lineage: Eukaryota > Metazoa > Chordata > Actinopteri > Cypriniformes > Xenocyprididae > Chanodichthys > Chanodichthys erythropterus. The sequence continues at coordinate 20,530,454 of NC_090228.1, forward strand.
GGAACATAAGCAGTCCATATGTCTGCAGTCACATTTTAGCGATATTTCAAGCAAAAAACAGTCCATTGTCAATATGTTGAGATATATGAAGCACTGCAATCCACACAGAAGTCACTTTCAAACCAAGCAGCTTTTTTTTTTTGTTGGTCAGCATGGAAAATTAACATGACCAACTTCTTGGCCTCATGCGAAACTCCAGATCATGCAGATTCCTACCGAAATTACTGTATTTCACCATAAAGACCAACAGTAGAGCAATAGTAAATGTGTAGAGCAATAGTAAATGTGACTGCACCTTTACACTGTGTACTAATCAGATGCAATGCAATAAAAAGTCCTCTGATGCCACTGCTGACAGCTCTATGATTATCTCAGGTACTTATGTTTTTTGATCAATATTTAGTTAATTAAATTTGAGTTTGAGTAAATAACCATAATGAAACTAACAATTAATAATTTACCTCAGATTTTGAAAATAATGTTAAACTGTGAACTCTATATGAACAAACAAGTGTTGTCCATGACAAAGGTTGCATCATTCACTGAGTATGCTTTTGAAATAATGTTAATGAACTTCTCCATTTTATTGCAAGTGCAAGACACGGGTGGGCTTGAAAAGAGAGCCTGTCCACATCCAGTAGCCCTGTTGCATCTGATGTGGACAAGCAAATTGTTTTTTGGCTAGAATCTTATAGCATCGCATCTGAATAAGACAAGTGTTATGCGATATATTCGTACAATAGCTGAACATAGCTGCAGTGTCCCTTTCAACTGCTGAAGTATAAAAGGTTGTGAAGGTTTGACTGGACATCAGATTGAGATAAAAGTAGCTCAAGAGGTGTTCAGAGTCTGCATTGTGCAAGGTTTGAGACAATAACATCCACACACTGAGTCTGCATCCCTGGGAGACCTTAATAAATACACCAAATACTGACTCTCCAGTCCAGAGAGGGAATAGACAACAACAGTAACACCAGGTTCTGAGTTTCCAGCTGCCAGCTGCATGTTCCAGATTACAAGGATCCTCTTGGTGCTCCAAAAGTTCAGCATTCCCCAAGCACATCATGTGCTGAAATGAAATCCAGCCGCAACATAACAAAGCACAACCAGTGGAAGAAATCACCTCCATGGGACAGATCATGCAAGGCTGTGGAACATCAACATCACATACCAAACCTCTTTCCAGAGACTTTGGTATTAGTGTACAATGATTTCAATGAGATGTTGCATAACTGATCTATCAAATGTTTAAGTAATAAAATGAGTATTTTGTATGACTGTTTGGGCGGAGCATGTTCAAATGATCTACCAATTTGTACAATTGGAGGCCTATATTTGGATAACTCTATCTGGACAACTCACCTCTGTTCCTACACATTCTTTTCTGCATCTCTCCACCACTCCGACTCCTCACCCTCAGCTAGTTCCTATCTTAGCCAGGGAGTACTCTGGGTTCGGGCCACATTCCGAACTTGGAGCCCTCCCCTCGGACAGCACGCCAAATATACATACTCTTTTACTCTATCTAATTATTTTTACTCTATCTAATTATTTTAAGTGTGAATTTGTGAAATCCATATCGGTCAAAAGAGAAACTCCATCCAATCTTGATAATTTTAAATTAATGTGCAACTTTTTGGATCATTCTTGTACTGTTATGATGAAAACCCCTTAGTTGGCACCATGAGATAAAATGAGAGCGGGGTCATCTGATATTTAGACACATACAGTGGGTACGGAAAGTATTCAGATTTTTCACTCTTTGTTATATTGCAGCCATTTGCTAAAATCATTTAAGTTATTTTTTTTCCCTAATTAATGTACACCCAGCACCCCATATTTGATTTATTAAAAAAGAAAAACTGAAATATCACATGGTCCTAAGTATTCAGACCCTTTGCTCAGTATTTAGTAGAAGCACCCTTTTGATCTAATACAGCCATGAGTCTTTTTGGGAAAAAGTTTTTCACACCTGGATTTGGGGATCCTCTGCCATTCCTCCTTGCAGATCCTCTCCAGTTCTGTCAGGTTGGATGGTAAACGTTGGTCCTGTCCCTGCAACTGAAAAACACCCCCACAGCATGATGCTGCCACCACCATGCTTCACTGTTGGGACTGTATTGGACAGGTGATGAGCAGTGCCTGGTACCCTTTTCGTTTCCCTTTCCAGCTCAATCCACCAACTATCTGGGTGTAGTACCCCCTCGTCACACGCTTCCTCCGTGGCACACTGAGGTTGAGACCTCCAGTGCGCACAAGGGTGCCAACCTGGGACTTGGCTGTGGTCTTACAAGGGTTAGCTGAGGCTCCCTTTGAACCACTAGAGGAGGTTCCTGAGAGGTTCCTCACTCTGAAAACGATTCTTTTATTGGCTATCACTTCTCTGAAGCGGATAGGAGATTTACAAGCACTTTCTGTTGCTCCCTCTTTCCTTGAATTTGCTCCAGGAATGGTGAAAGCATTCCTGTATCCTAAACCGGTGTATGTCCCAAAGGTCCCTACCAATGTCCCGGGCCCCATTGTGCTTCAGTCTTTCTATCCTCCTCCATTTGAATCTGCGGATCAGAAAAAATTTAATCTGTTATGCCCAGTAAGGGCTTTGGATACTTATGTCCACAGAGCTGCCCTATGGCGTAAGTCAGATCAGTTGTTTGTCTGTTATGGGTCCCCTAAAAAAGGGAGCCCAGCATCAAAACAGAGAATGAGCAAGTGGGTGGTCGAGGCCATCTCACTTGCATACGAAGCGGCCGGACAGCCCTCTCCCTTGAATGTTCTCGCCCATTCGACCAGGGGTATGGCGGCATCAAAAGCTCTGATGTCAGGAGTCTCCATGAGTGACATATGTGATGCAGCTGGATGGTCATGCCAGCACACATTTATTAAATATTATAACCTTAATGTTGGCTCCACTCCGGGGTCCTCTGTCCTGTCAAGATAACCTTGGCAAGTGCTTGAGCTACGGCTCAGTTGGGATTGCGTTCCCAATGCGTTACCACGCAGCGTCGATAGTTCCCACGAAAGGGAACGTCTCAGGTTACAGATGTAACCCTGGTTCCCTGAGTAGGGAACAAGACGCTGCGTGTCTTGCCGTACCCCTGCACACTTGCGAGTGCTTGCTTCAGACTTACTTAGAAGCTGGCGTGCTCTGCATCCGAGTGTGCTTTATAGTTTCCTGGTCCGTGACGTCACCCGTCTCTGACGTCTCGCTTCGTGATTGGCTAGATACATGAGTGCTTCAGTGACGACATCACGCAGAAGGTTCCCAATGCGTTACCACGCAGCGTCTCGTTCCCTACTCAGGGAACCAGGGTTACATCTGTAACCTGAGACGTTTTCTCCACACTTTCCGCTTACAATTAACCCTCTGGAGTCTGAGGCTGATTTGGGGCTTGGAGAAGTTTTGACATGCCCTGACATTTGTGCTTTTTTCAGTTGTTCATAAACATATTAATGACAAAAGTGTCATTAAACTGTATTCAGCACAAACTAGGCTACAATAATATGTGAGGAACATGTATGTGCATGTTTGTGTTTTTGAAGGAATAACATTTATGCGTGGTTATTGAAAAAACAAAAAACTTAAGTCACTGAAATAAAAAATATTATTACAATATAAAGTAATGGTTTTATATTATACTTTAAAATATAATGTATTTCTATGATGCAAAGAGTCTGAATATAGGCTTTTAGTTTAAAAGCATGCACATTTGGAGAAATATTGGATTATCATATGTTTATGACAATTTTCTATACAGAGGAGTTATTTTTATTTAATATTCACTGTCATTACTATGAGCGCTGGTGTTTTCAATTCATCCTTGAAGTCGGAGGGCGCTCTGTGCTTTTTTAGTCCACAAATTCATCTAAAAGAAGAAGAGGCTATTCCATGAATGGAGTTTCCTGCAGGCGGAGGGCGCTAAAGAAACAAAAACTCATCTAAAATTCATCTATGGAAGAAAAGAAACCAGGAACTAACTGCATGTCTTCTAGAGCTTGCTAACCATGACTTTTACATCCAGATAAACACTATTCAAGACAATAAATACATGATTGAGATGATGAATGCATGTATTGCCTCTGAATTTGCGTCTGAATAGCGCTCGCTCCGTGGGCGTGGCCGCATTAGCGGATAATGAGCTGAATCACGGACTTCTGACATGGCTCTCTTTTCATACAGATTACATGAACACAGAAGGTTTGTTTTCGATTTGACTTACATGATTTAAAACCTGACATCTTAACGTTTTTTTAGACATAAGTGTAATTTTTCTGTGATTAGTATTCACTAAGTTACAGTTAATTTTCTGAGAACTATCAGATTGGACTTCGTTCAGAGGGAGAGGAGAAATCACGCATCATGTTAGTTTTCTTTATTTTACAAAAAGCACAACATTTTGTTTTTACTCTGAGTGTATTTAAATAAAAGAAGATATTCTATAGTTTCAATTGATATATTACTTATGTCTCTATGATAAAAAATGACGGGAGTATTTTAAGTCTGTTTTGCTGCAATGTGAAAAAAAAACCCTGCAAAACGACCCGGCGCGTTTTCAGACCTCAGAGTGTTAAGGCCAAAAAGTTCTATCTTGGTCTCATCAGACCAGACAATCTTATTTCTCACCATCTTGGAGTCCTTCAGGTGTTTTTTAGCAAACTCCATGCGGGCGTTCATGTGTCTTGCACTGAGGAGAGGCTTCCGTCGGGCCACTCTGCCATAAAGCCCTGACTGGTGGAGGGCTGCAGTGATGGTTGACTTTCTACAACATTCTCCCATCTCCCGACTGCATCTCTGGAGCTCAGCCACAGTGATCTTTGGGTTCTTCTTTACCTCTCTCACCAAGGCTCTTCTCCCCCGATAGCTCAGTTTGACCGGGTGCCCCACTCTAGGAAGGGTTCTGGTCGTCTCAAACGTCTTTCATTTAAGGATTATGGAGGCCACTAAGTGCAGCAGTGCAGCAGGAACCTTAAGTGCAGCAGAATTTTTTTTGTAACCTTGGCCAGATCTGTGCCTTGCCACAATTCTGTCTCTGAGCTCTTCAGGCAGTTCCTTTGACCTCATGATTCTCATTTGCTCTGACATGCACTGTGAGCTGTAAGGTCTTATATAGACAGGTGTGTGGCTTTCCTAATCAAGTCCAATCAGTATAATCAAACACAGCTGGACTGAATGAAGGTGTAGAACCATCTCAAGAAGAAATGGACAGCACCTGAGTTAAATATATGAGTGTCACAGCAAAGGGTCTGAATACTTAGGACCATGTGATTATTTCAGTGTTTCTTTTTTAATAAATCTGCAAAAATGTGTTTTTGTGTCAATATGGGGTGCTGTGTATACATTGATGAGAAAAAAAAATGAACAAATGATTTTGGCAAATGGCTGCAATATAACAAAGAGTGAAAAATGTAAGGGGGTCTGAATACTTTCTGTAGCCACTGTATCTCCCCCTGTAGTCAATAATTGTATCCCTTAAAACTCTTTTATCACCAAAATTACATATTTAAAGGTTTTTATCCTGTGAAGGCCTTGAAATAGCTTGAATGTAACAGGGGAACACTCTTGCCTAATTTAGTATACACGGATCAATGAATATGCAATTTAGCCCCGCCTCCACTTGCTCACGCCTGCTCAGAGATCCACTCGGTCAATTTACTGAGGTAAACCCTGCACAATGGTATCGCTCTTTACAATACCGTACAGATAACAGTAATTAATATGATTAGCCTTTTGCTTGACTATGTTATCAAAAAGCTAATAATGTGTTGCTAATGTTACACAAACCATGCTCTTGTTCGTCATCACAGAGTCAGACAGCCACCTTCTAACAATCAGTATCCTTACAAACACTTTGAACAACTCAGAACATCAATGGAGAAAGACATATAGTTCATCATTACATTGTAATATACATGATATTCACCCGTCATATTGCTAAATCTGCAAGATTTTTCATATCAACAGAAAAATATACTGGGATAACCCGGCTTCTCTCGAGACTCCCCTGCTAGTTCGTTGTTTGTAACGTCACAGACACCAGCAATTTCAAACCGCGGGTTTGAGACGGCCTTTTTTTTCACTGCAGTTTTAGGGAGAAAATACTCAGCAATGGCGTTGACAAATTAATTTGCACATGGTTTGTCTTAAAGCATATTTAAAAAAACACATAGACATATAAACAACATTAAAAACTTGCATATCCCCTGTGGTGCAACATCACTGCAATTTTGGTGCTTTGCGTATACTGATCAGAACAATTCCAAGTCTTCAGAAGCTAAACGGCATAGTAAATCAGAAATTGTGCATCAACATTATCGATGTTGATGCCAAACCAAGCCTGTTTGCAACAAGCACGTTTCCCAATGTGTTATAATGGATAGGTCACTATTTTCTTGCATTCCACAAGGGGGGAAAACAAAACAAAACAAAAAACCAAACATACGATTTTGGAATGACATGAGGGTGAGTAAATAATGACAATCATCTTCGGGTGAATTATCCCTTTAACAGTAGGTGGTGGCAGAGCCGAGAACAGCCGGCTAATGTTCTCAGTACACCAACAAAGCGGAAGCAAAGTCAAAGAGGCCAAGAGTCAGAGATTCAAGTGCTTTGCGTTTCCGGCGGTGCTTGCATAAGCAGCCCACACACACAAACACAGCTGAGAGTGAGGGCAGCCAACATTGGTGCAGGGTGCCAAACTGAATACATCAATAGAAAGAAGCTAAATTTTGTGGTTTTCAAAGGCTGCTGTGTGAAACCACTTATTATTTTTGTATTTGACCCAAAAGACTCAAAAGCAAGCCAAAAGTCTACTCTACAAGCTGTAGAACAGTTTTGTAACCTTGCCGAAATGAATGCGGTCAACGAATGGAGCTCCGGATGGCGTACGGTAGGTTTACTAGAGGTTGAGCTATTGGGTGGTGAAAGAAAGAGGTTTGAATGAGTGTGGGCTGGATGAATGCCCCTCCCCACCTCTTCAGCACGCCAGCTGAAATGAATCGGTTCGCAGCCACGCTCACCCTGTCTGTCAAGCTGACATGGATCAGTGCATTTGGACCATGATGGGGGTCAGCGGGTAAATAAAGCATGAGCGAGTGAATGAAGGGCACAGATATTAGTTTCTCTGTGACATTGTGGCTTTGAACGTTGAGATGAGATGGACAGGTGGATTTATTGCAGGTCTTAATAGAGAACCCTGTAACCTGGAGATGCAAGCACAGAACACTGAGAATATTCAGAGGCCTGAAAATGTTCTCTCTTTTGTCAAACAGAGATGGTTTCAAAAGAGTTTTCTGAATATGTTTTAACACCAAGTCGAATAAAATGATTTCAAAACTACACTCAAAAAAATGAGTTTTGCTGCTTGTTCAGTCTTCCTAATTAAAATGAGATAATGCTTTAGTAATTCTTAAACAATTTGTCACAATCTGTTTTCATTGTGTGTAAAAGTAAATCCATATGGATAATTTTGGCCATTAAATTTATCTCCAGTTGTCATAAATGTCAAAATTAGGTGTTATTTTTGGCGATGAAGATGCAAAAAAGAGAGAATCTTGTTTAATGTCCTGTTATGTTTGGATGTAAAAGTGTTCTCAGTATGTTAATACTCAATTCTAGCATATGGAACCACTGTCTACATTTGAATTCTCTTCAGACTAAGACTTTTGTTGTTGCTGTTTTGGTAACACTTTAGTATAGGGAACACATATAAACTATTAACTATGACTTTTCTCTCAATAAACTCCTAATTTATTGACTAAGGTAAAAGTAGTAAGGTCGTAAGTATAGGTATTGGGTAGGATTAAGGGATGTAGAAAATGGTCATGCAGAATAAGGCATTTATATGTGCTTAATAAGTACTAATAAATAGCCAATATTCTAGTAATATGCATGCTAATAAGCAACTAGTTAAAGACCCTAAAATAAAGTGTTATCGTTGTTTTTTTAGTGTACTCATGCACCATAAATGTATTTAATAAAATTAACAATATAAACTACCCATGTAATGTGTATATATTTGAAATTGTAACTATTACCCAATTTTTGTCATTAGCTCACCCAACATTCGGTCGTATCCCTCTCCCCAGATCCCAATTATTTCACTGAAACGCTTCCCTTTCACTGTATCTGTCAGTTTTATATATGAAATGTATTCAAACTTCACAAGACACGTTGTAACTGGTAGCTTGCTGTATATGTGTCATGCCAGGTTTAACTTCCCATAGATATGCATCACTACCATTCAAGCTTGTCAAAATGCATTGCACCAAGTTTGATTTCATATTAATGTCTCGTTACTGATTCAGTAATGCCAAGTCTAAATATGCTCAGGACAAATGTGATTTGACAGCTATGGTAGAGCGGAAGACTTTGATGAATAATGACTTAAATTATAGTTTATTCCTCTCACAAAGCCATATTTGGGTTCAAAATACTTGGACTATAATGAAGATCAAGTCATAAAAAGATAACTTAAAAATAACAACTTTTAAATTAACTGGTTTTATTCAAGTCAAAAATATGATTTAATATCACTGAATCAAAATAAATACATTGATTTATACCAACAAACCTAATTGTTATGGGTTAAATCAGGTTAAATCAATTGCAGGTTACCACTTTTTACACTGTATGGACTAATTTTATGATTTAAAAAAAAAAAAAAAAAATTCACTACTAAATATGTAGTTTTGACCACATAAAAAGAAAGAAAAAATATACAGGTTACAGTTATACAGGTTTGGATAGATATGAGAGTAAGTATATTGATGACAGAACTTTAATTTTAAAATGAACATTCCTATAATACTTGAAAAGGACAGGGAAGCAGCATTGGAATGCTTATTACAGTGTTACTACATTGTAATAACAATGTCATAACCAAAACAGCTCTTTTCACCCTGGTTTCAAAGAGACACAGTAAAATGACTAACATTTTGCAGCCAAGTTCCCACTGCAGAGCTAAAATGAAGTATCACAGCCAGTTCCAAAATCAATTAAGCCCCAATAAGAGTGGCGAAGTGTAGAAAATGTGACAGTGATCTGTTGATGTTATGTGTTTATGTGTGTGGGCTGATAGCGGACCAAGACAGGCGCTCAATATTCATCACCTCTGGCAGTTCCGCGACGGCCAGCGTAACGAGAGAATGGACTTGTGGGTAACGTAATCATCCAATTAGAGATGATAATCTCACCAGCCAATCAGGGGCTGCGGTTTGTTCCCCTGAGGCATCCTGTTGGCCGTAATAAATTTAGGGCCACTCATATTGTGTTAAGCCCCTTTACATTGCCACAATGTATCTGCTTGTCACTGTCTCAAGGCGGCAAACAAGGTCTCTCTTACAGATACTGGTTATCACTCACACAAAACAAGGAGCGCTTCCACATGAGCTGCCATATCAACCAAACTCCAACCATATATGGGTGAAAAATGCATCTGCACATCTGATTAATGTAATTTCATTACAAATGATATAATTGATTTGGAAGGTCAAAAATATATGGTTGGTTAACTACATATAAATGCATGTAAATGAGCAGTATGTCACTGACACTTCATCTAAACCATAGATGTAACAGCTGTCAGACCTGCATATAGAAATGGAATGAACAGAATAATACTCCCCCATCATCTCTGCCTCCATCTCCCCTCCCCCAATAATCCACCTTGTTGCCCGTCTCATCCATCTATCCTGAGCAGAGGAGAGGAGCGATTGTCTGAGAGATTTTAAGATTTGATCCGATCTGCTGCTCAGTCAGGTGAATTCATCTTTAAGAATCTAGGGCTAGAAAAATCAATGCTCACTATGAATGCGCGCACACACACAGACACATACACACACACACACGCACACATGCACGCACGCACGCATGCACGCAAGCACACACACACACACACGCACACACACACACACACACACACACACACAGAGATAGGCAGATAAAGTTGCAGGTCTCTATGTATTTCTTCCCCCATTTATTAAAAGAATAATAATTCTTTTGGAGCATATTTAACATTTGTGTCAAGTGAAGATTCTAAAGATTCTGAAGATTCTTGTGTCAATCAGCTTCTCTTTCATACACTTATTTCTCTTTTCTCAGATAGTTGACTCTTATACATATGAAATTGATAGTATGTTAAAGCCAACCTTAAAAATGTTACTAATCATGCAGCACAGTTGCATTTTGGGCGACCCTTGTTAGAATTCAGACTTGTTGTCCTTTCTTATCCCTTTCTCTCTCAAAATAAAAACAAAAAGACAGGGAAAAAGGTTTCTGAACAATGCTTTCCTAGCAACAGCTGTGATTCAACATAATATCAATCAAGCTTTTCTTGTTTTGTAATATTATAGATCTGCATGCTTGGATAGTGTTAAATGAAACTATCAAAAAGTCCATTATAACAGTGACACAAAGTACTTCAAGTGGATACAAGCAGTATTTTCCTCCCAATCCTTAAGTAAACCTTGAGAAGTGCATGCTGTGTATTAAATTTAGCCTTCATTCCCTAATTAACATGTACAACATCAATAAAGAAACTTGCGTTTGCTCTAAGCTATCAATATGTAAAAATCAATATGTGAATGAATTACTGTTGAGTTAATAACATTAATTAGTCATTTATTTACACATCGATTCAAGTCACTGTAGAGGCAATAGTAACTAAAGTCTTCAAAGTACATATTTTTTTTTTAAGAACGGTCTTGTAAAAAATGAATATTCTATCAGGATTAGTTGCTAAGGTTGTCCCAAACCTGCATTGTTTAATTTTGAACAACAAGGTCATTATATTGTAGCATATGCACACGTATCAGGATAATCAATAAACTTTGGTCTGTTCAGAACGCTTTTAGCATGCTGGACTGGGTTGTAAAACCTCATCGCGGCTCTGAACAGATCTGCCAAAGATGAGCCCACTTGACACTTTTGTGGACCTGCGAGGATAAACAGAAAGGTGCAACTTCTTCACTTTGGTGACTTCAAAAGGAGCACCCCCCCCCCCCCAGAGACTGACCAGATCCACATTCCAACACCCCCCACACACAGGGACACAAAAACACACACACAGACACACACAGAAACACACAATCATACATTTTGAACTGTATTTGTAAACTACCACTAGGCTGAAATATATATTTCATATATTTTAGGGCCTATGCATGTTTCCTAGTGTTTAAATGAGTGTATTTGTGCTAGTGTGCATTTTAATAGTGGAATTCTGTCTGTAAACCATAACTTCTTGTCTATGCCTTTCTGATCTGTCGAGTTTGGTCTCTCCGTAAAGCTCCGGACACGAGCTATTCACTGAGATGTGTCACACAGCTGACAAATGCATTTTTCTATGTGTTTAATGATACTGTGAAGAACACACTCCATTTGGAGATCTGATCTGATAGTCATAAATCATTGGATTAAGTCGTGAGGCCAAACAAAGGGAAAGCTTTCCTGCCAACTTTGCACCCATGTTATTGGCTACCCCACCTCAAGGAGGTGTGTCGGTTTATCTGTCATAAAAGCAAAGACGCACAATTTCTTGTGTGTTCTCTCCCGATTGTCTCACGAGCATCTCGTGCACGTTTTTCCCGGACCTCTCCGGTGACCACGCGCTGCCATTGCGCTCAACTTCGGGATCGCCATCTTCCAGCAAAACTCACTCTCGTCCTCAGTTCAAACCTTCCCGCGGAACGGAGGAAGCCAACGAACTGCACCAGCGCTAACCTGAAATTCGACACACGCAACCAATGCAAGTATACTGCCGTTTCTCAATCTTAGATGATGAAACTGATTTCCGTGCTGGCTTAGGACTGGTTGTGAGTTTGCTACTTGCCTTCTCTCTTTCCTTTTCTACTTCCACTCTTGTACATAGGTGTGTATTTTCTTGTATATATATTTAGATGTATAACCTCTGTATTCGTAGTTTGCATATATTAAAACGTTATTCACACTCGATTGTTCTGTTTGTTCTTTCAGCTGAAAACCAAGTCACTTTAACGTTTTTCGATCGCTTTATGCTTTGATGTTATAATAGCAAGTTATTTTCATGGCCAGATAATAACTCTGTTTATAATATTCTGTGAGGGACTTAGTTTGCTGGACAAACGAACAGTTTCTCTAAATAATTATTAAACCAGAACTAATCATATATGTAATTGATTATAATTCGTTGTAATTGATTCACAATATATGTTTAATTCCCTGTTGGGTCGATATATGAATCATAATTTATTCATAACCTTATGAATTATTATATTCATATTTCATCCATAAATTGATTAATAACCGCTACATTTCGTTACATATTCTATGCAATTACATTGAATGGGGAATGATGCTTTAAAGCTTAAAAAAAAGATGCAAAATTACCATAAAAGTATCATAAAATTGCCCCAAATTACATATCTGATATATTACAATACTTCTGAAGTCATACAATAGCTGTGTGAAGAAAATACCAAAATTTAAGCAATAATAGATTTGTGTGAAGAACACATCAAAATTCAAATCATTATTCATGTCAACGCCAACATATAACACCATTATGCTTTGGGTGACGCAAGTGTGAGTCCAGGCTCACAGACATTTCCCGATCCCCTCCAGCTCTTTCCCATCGCGCTTCCTGTACACTCTATACTATCCTAATATACTATCACAATAGAGGCAAAAACTGCCAAAAAAAAATCTATAAAAAATTAAAATTTGGGGCCTGGAGAAGTTTTGACATGTCCGGACATTTGAGCTTTTTTCAGTTGTTCATAAACATATAAATGACAAAAGTGTCATTACACTGTATTCAGCACAAACTAGGCTACCATAATATGTGAGAAACATGTATGTACATGTTTATATTTTTTAAAGAATAGCGTTTATGTGTGGTTATTGAAAAAAACAAAAAACTTAAGTCACTGAAATAAGGCCAAAAAAATAATATTAAATCTGTGTTCACAAGACTTCTGGGTATTGGAGATTGTTGACTAGAGTTTTTGCTTCAAAATTATGTAAAAATTATCCTTCCAACTCCTTCATATAAAACAATAGAGAGATTTAAATTTTCTAAAACATCTTTGGTCAAGAAACACAGTATGCGTGGAGGCGTGAATCATCATGAATAATGGGTGATTCTCACCTGAGAAGACAAAAGAATCACATAAAGAGCTGTAATGAGCTGCATAAATAATGAGCTCTTTCAGACAGGTAGGCTGTGAAAAAAAAAAAAAAAAAAACCTTTGTGATCATGTCTCAGAGCTCATCATGGTGTAAATCAAACATACAGAAAAAACAGCAATACTGTGAAATATTATTACAATTTAAAATAATGGTATTCTATTATATACTTTAAAATATAATGTATTTCTGTGATGCAAAGTGTCTGAACAATTATGTTACCTCTATGGCATTTCATATAGGCTTTTTAGCTTAAAAGCATGCACATTTGGATAAATATTGATGGATTCTCATATGTTTGTAATTTTTCTATACAGAAGAGTAATATTTATTCAGGATTTATTGTCATCACTGTGAGTGCTGGATACTGTGTTTTCAATTCATACTCACAGCCGGAGGGCGTTCTGTGCACATTTAGTCCACAAATGCCTGAGCACTGAAGAAGAATAGGCAATCCAGGAACTAACCGAACTAACAGAGGCCAGAGATCGCTAACTATGGCTATTCAAAACACTTTTCAAGACAATAAATACACAATTGTGACGATGTATGCATGCATTGACTCAGAATTTGCGTCTGAATAGCGCTGGCTCTGTGGGCGTGGCCGCATTAGCGGATAATGAGCTGAATCACGGATTTCTGACATGGCTCTCTTTTCATACAGATTACATAAACAGAGAATGTTTGTTTTCGATTTCACTTACACGATTTAAAACCTGACATTTCAACGTTTTTTAGACATAAGCCTAAAAATGTGATTAGTATTCACTAAGTTACAGTTAATTTTCTGAGAACTATCAGATTGGACTTCCTTCAGAGGGAGACGAGAGAACACGCATCATGTTAGTTTTCTTAATTTTACAAAAAGCACAACATTTTTGTGGCGACCAGGGCGGGCGAGAGCCGTGAGGGAACGGCGCGAGGCCGGTGAAGCTCATTAACACTCACGCCACCAGCCTCGCGCCATTCCCTCACGGCTCTCGCCCGCCGTGGTCGCCACAATTTTGTTTTTACTCTGAGTGTACACAAATAAAAGAAAATATTCCACAGATTGAAATGGTGTATAACTCTTAATTGTATGTGCAACATTAACAGAGTATTTTGAGTCTCTTTCACACTGGTAAGAAAAAAACCGCGGTGGTATCGCTGGCGGTACCTCAGACCTCAGAGTGTTAAACCGATTCAATGACAGCTAGGGCAGATGTCAAGATTTTCTGTAAATAATGACTTCGATTTTTGGTGTGTTCTTCACAGAAAGCTAACGTGGCTTCTTCAACCAGTATATTTCTTCAAAACTTCTCCTTTTGGGTTGAGGGTGAGTAATTAATTGTATTTTTTGTAAATGGAATAATAACTGGAAATTTCATATTAAAGCGAAACTCAGTAAGATTCGCGAAGCTCCCTCTACAGGTTCCTTCAGTGAATCACAAGCGCAGCTCTGGACTACAATGACTACAACGCTCACCAGCGCAGTAGTTTTGCAAATACAGTACAAGAAATCTCGATGGAGGTGAGTAATTTCCTAAATTGTCTTATAAAGTCATAATATATACATTGTTTTTGAATTACCGTAAAGCATTTTGTCACTCTCGCGTGAACGTGAACATGAGGTGAGATTGTGTCTTGTCGGCAGAGCTCAACTTGCAAGTGCTGTTTTTTGGCGTAGACGTGCCAGAGGGGATTAGTGCTCGCCTCAAACACACCAAGTCAATTAACCATCGTAAGGACTTAGAAAACTATTTATGAAGGTAAAAAAAGTTACTTAGTTCTGCTTTAATTTGTACAACATTATTTTTTTATGGATAAAGTTTCAACCCTAAACCTAACCGTCAATGGGGCATAAAAATTAATTTCAAACAATCTCATTTGTGCAATCTCATTTTACCATGTCTCCAATTCCTCCTTTTGGAACTTTGTGTGAAGATTGAATGAGTGAACAACAGTAGGGTGAAGCTTATAGCAAAGGGTCAATTTCTCCCTTTTCCATCTCTTCATTCTCTTCTTGTCTCTCAGTCTATTTCCTGTCTCCTTTTCACCTTTGAGGGAGTATTCATGTTCTTTTCCACTCCTCCCTGACAGTGGGACTGAAGGCAAGCATCATTCTCTCAGGCTGGTGGGATGAGGTGAGATCGAGGCCCCTGCCAGCCCCTGTTTGGATCTCTGAGGCATCTCTGTGAGGAAAATGTCATTTAACTCTCCTCTTCGTCTTCCACTCAGCACACGGGTGTCACTGGGCCGATGCAATGTGACCAGGATACCAACAGGACGACTCATTAGTCAACCCTGGCACCGACAGCCACACACACACATATAAATGTGCTCCGCGGTTCAGGATTTAATTAAAAAGAGTTTGGGCACTGTGGGCGATTCTCATCATGACATCCTCTCCTCACCTCTGAGGTTAATATCGGTCTAATGCACTCTCCTCACACACGTGCACGCACCAGTACATTACACGTACAGGGATATGTATCACACAGAGATGCATGTGGTTCTTAAAAACAAACTGGGAAAATTGTAGTAATTTGATAAAGTTTATAAATTATGGTTTATTGCATACCTAGAGCCATGTCTCAACACTCATGTAGCTGAGGAATAGTTAGTTCACTAAAATTGGTATTCTGTCACCATACTGTCCCTCAAGTCATTACAAACCATTGTGACTATATTTCTTCTGTGGAACCCAAAATGAGACATTTAGCAGAATGTCTGAGCTGCTCATTTCTATACAGTGACAGAGGAGAAAAAAAAAAAAAAAATCAAAATGACAGACTTTTGTCTGGTGATGTATGCCAGACTTTTCCAATAATTTAGTCCACCTAATCTTTCTTATACTCTTTCTTAAAAGCGACTGCAAATGTATATTCAGATCTGTTTCCATCCAATCAACAATCGACAGATAGAATCAAGTCCCTGTGCTACATTTTTTTTTTCCGTTATCAATAATAAGTTTCTCTCAGATATGTTACAATATGGAAGAAAAGATCTGTCACTACTTCTGTTACATTGCATCTTAAAAGGACATGCACTGCAAAAATGCATTTAGTTAATAATTAGTCATGCCAATATAATATTTTATGAGAAATAAAGCTGCAAATGCAAGATATAAAATCCCATTGCTAGATATAAAATCACATTGTGAGATATAGTCACAGTTGGTAGATATGGAGTCACAATTGTCTATTTTATTTAATTTATTTGTTATATTCTAGGGCAAAAATAGGCTTCTATCATTTTAAAGGGGTCATGAATTGAGAAATCAACTTTTCCTTTTGATATATAAGAGGTTATCATACATGATATTCTTATAATATATATTCTTGTAGTACCATACTATAAGTTTCAGAATTAAAAATGTCCCTGTTAGTCCATTATAAGCTGTTGTTGACACCCGGCCCAGCAAATGACTGATCTTGGAATGTACCTATCTATAGGTGAAACGCCGCCTGTGCAGAAGAAATCAATGCCTACTTCATCATTCTAACGTTAGACCCGCCCACTGGCATGTTAGTGAGATGAGGATGAGAGAAGAGCGATACAGGACAAAAATAACATTACCTTTCAAAGGATCCTAATGCTAGGAATATGGTAATTTATTTTCAACAATGTAAATGTCTCAGTTTATTTATATTCCGTATTTCACTGTGGATTCTTTGGTAAATCAATCATATTTTGGCACAGGCTTTGCAAACAGACTTTTATGATATCGACTGTGTTAATTCTAATGCTTGATCTGATATGTAATGATTCATGTACAGTCAGATGTTCTTTGTCTATGTGTCAGTAAATCCAACCAGTGGCTAAACGGTCAACTTTACGTTGTTTCTCTTAGTAGGATGAAAATAATTAGTTATTTAAACGGTAATTAAATTATATATATCAAAAAGCGCTCCCTTTGCAATCGCTGGAGCTGTCAATCAAACAGTGCAAATTTATCAGCGACACATCTGGACACATGCCAAAACTCGTTTTACTCAATGAATATCTTACTTCACATTTGCACTGTTAGTTGCAATATAAGCATTCGTTAGTGTACATAAAATAAGTTGCAATGACGGGATCACTGCTTTCATGTGCTCAACAACATGTGCTCAACATGATTGGCTACAATGTTCATCACTGCAGCCTTTGATGCCATGATCTAAATATAATGCCATAGATCTAAATGTAATGCAACACTTTTCACGATTAATCTTGAGAGCTGTAACAATAAAAACATGCTAAAAGTTTTCACAGCAGACAAACCCCTTAAAACAGAGCATTCAAATAAGAGGGCTAAAATCAGGGTAGGATAAATTCCTTTTATTTCTAAATTATGACAATTTTTGATGTAAAAAGCACACTAACAATATAAGTGCACCCCAGGAAACAATATAAAACAACAAAACAATGCAGTTCATGACCCCTTTAGGAAGACACAACTTGAACTCTCAAAAGATTGTAAACTGACTGAACTCTCATAATTGTTTCAATGCAAATTACCTTTTTAACTTAACAGAACGCAACAGATTTCTGATTTCCAAATACTTTTGAATCAAAGGTTTAATGTGATTTATCTTGGATTTATCTCTGGTTGGTTTGGATATCTTAGAGGTATTTATTGAAGAATCTCCTGAAATTACTACATAGAGAATGTGAGTGGAAAAGTACTTCTTGTTTCCATGTAAACACTTCTCCTATATCACATCACATTCTTCCCATGTCCTTTATTAATATCCATATACATACTGAGTGAAAATAACAGTATAGGCTGCTAAGTGATATTATCACATGCTAATGCTAACACATGAAATGTGAAGTTTTGTAATTTCACTGTTAAAACAGTGTGATAGTTGATAGCATGCCACAGATACATATATTAGGTTTAAAATAAATTCTTTATGAAATTATTCCTGTAGCATTATTTAGCATGCCTTTTTCACATTCCTACCTTCCTGCATGTATGTGTGTGTGCGAGGTACACACAATGGCATGAGCTCCAAGAAACTAATGAAGATGCTACTACGAGACAACCACCAATTAATTCTGTCAGGTTTCATGGCATATGGTGTGTGTGTGAGAGAGAAGAGAGTGTGTGTGCTCTATAGTTGCAGGAATGTATCTAGTGCTATAATTAAGAATATGAGAGTGCACGCAGAGTGTACATGTATGTTAAGCAGTAATTGTAACAGTTTAAATGGAAAGGCTAATTAATAGCTAATCCTGAACAGTAGCACAAGCTTGTATTACACACACCAACACCATTATTCTAACACAACAACAAAAGTACTTCAACACTTCACCCAGTAATTGCAATCACAACTGACGTTGAGTGAAATTCACTTTTATATAAGGTATGATACAATTTTTTTTTTAAATAATAATGCTTAAGAAACATTTCCTGTATTTTATTTTTTAATCAAAACCTTAGAAGGAGATTTTCGACTGGTTCCCTTTTGAGGGAACTCAACACCGTGTCATAGTGTTGAAACTATGGGAAAGCTTTTAATGGAACCAGTGTCTGAAGCACATGTGCAAACATGCCAATTCTGTTGGCTGAGGCAGACATATGAAGTCACTCAGCATGCAGGCATGACTATAAAATTGAGCTTGCATTAAACATCATCAGCTTCTTTGTCTTCAGGAAGTGCTATATGTGTAAACTTATGAGTCCTATTTTTTGTTTGTCTGTCCCAAACTATTTAAATGAATAAGACCAAGCAAACAGGGATTTAGAAGATGTGCATTGCCATGTTCCCGCTTTATTACAGCCATTTTGAGAGCTGTTTGAGAGCCATTTTGAGAGCAGAGTACACAAGGTAAGCTTTCGAGAGAGCTTCACAGTGATGAAGCTCCGCTCCTGCCTGGCTCTCTTTAGGGGGAAAGGAAGTCAGGCGACTGTGCCTCATGGTTCACGTTTCATGTTTGCCGAGGCAACTTGGAGACTGATCATGGGGATCACAGGTGGAGTTAGCGGAGACATTCGAGATGGAGTCATCTTTTTTTTTATATTTCACCCAATCTAGAAGCCCACTCTGCAGCCTCTTCCGATCCAGTTGAAAGCATGTTGTTGACCAGATCTAGCCCTGAGTAGTTAGATGTGGAGGGAGAAATTAAAAGGGAAGGAGTAAACAAGGTTTTCAAACAGTGGACATGGTTGAAAATCACTCACTGTGATCCACTCTCTCATCGGATTTAACTAGCGGTTATAGGCATGTGGTGCTTCCGAAAATTGTAGAGGGTGTGGGACCAGGACTTAGACACCTGGAGATCCATGGAGGGCCACAAGCAGCTAGTTGAGCAGAGATGAGCGGATCAATCTCGCGCTCTATGCCCTCATCAAGCATGGGAGCTGGAGATGGTGGTGGCCTCCCATGAGATCTATTTTGAGCAGGCACTTTCCTATAAAGAGTCAATTTACAGATATATGGAAAGGTAGGTGCTGCATTTTGTGACCGGTAGTTTATCGCCCCCTTCAGCTTGGGATGGCATGGAGACAGAGAAATGGACAGAGACAATGTCACTGTTCTAGGAAAATGCCATTCATCATAGATATCCCGCTGAGGCATAGGCTTAAGCCTGGGGGTTTTTTTTTTTTTTTTTTTTTTTTTTTTGGGCCCCCTCCATAAATTAATTACGTGGTGATGTGAACACTCTTCCCTGATGCAGAGAAGAAACGTTGCCAGTGTTTACAGAGCAGAAGATGGACTATATAGCCAATGGCATCCCACTTTCTCATCTGTCGCCTACTTCAGTACATTATCGTTTGGAGGTGAAAGTATGTCAACCCGCTTCCCCAAAGATATGCAAGGAAGGGCAACTAACAGAGTACAAAAGTGGTCTTTAGCGCTATTAGCGTCCCACTTTTTCATCTCTTGGCCCTCCAGTATCTTAAGCCTCCTATAGGGGTCGAGCAAATGGAAAAGCTCTCTCAAGGAAATAAAAGAGCTCGGGGAGATTTAACAGACCAGCGGCAAGTAGCAACCATCAGCCTAAAGGTTAAAAAGCTTTAAAGAGGGAAGAATGACTAGGTCGTTATATGTGACCCACTTTCTCTGTAGCTCTTTCTGGTTTATGTAATTGGAGGTAGAAGCCAGGCAACATGCTCCTTCAGTTTTGGAGTAAGACTGTCCCTGTAGGTCTGCAAGGAATAACAACAAGAGCTTTCTAAGAGCTTTTTTGATGCTAGAGGAATGTGAAGGTTGAAACAGAAATGGTTGATCTCCAAAGGTTGGGAAGATAAAAGCTGGATGTGGTTGAGGCTACATCTACAGCTTTCCTTGCTAGCTCTGCTCCTAATGGCTCTGGAAGCTCTATCAGGTAAGGGGCATCGGGTTACGGTGAGTGTTCACACCTCTAGGCACTGAGAGTCTAACAAAAGGTCACTTGGTAAGCATCTTGGCAACTGAAATGTCTACCCTGGGCTCGGATCCTTACTTGTATGCTTGACTCACTTATGGTTTCTCACAGCTTGAGGACAGTCATTTGTTTAGTATTGTGGGTATTAACGTTCTTATAGCATCAACGCCATGATGCAGCATCGAGTTCACTCGAAAGGTAAAAAATGTAACCCTGGCTCCCTGAGAAGAGAATGAGATGCTGCATTGTGTTGCCATACTTCAGGTATGCCTGCACATCTTCCTTCAGACAAATAAAAATGAATGACGTATAACATTTATGGGCCCTATCATACACCCGGCGCAATGTGACGCCAGGTGCAACGCAAGTGTTTTTTGCTTGTTTCAGCCTGACACAGTTATAATTTTCACATCCAGCACCACGCTGTTTAAATGGCAAATGGACTAGCACCCATCTGTTCACCCATGGGCATGCTGATCTGAAAATGAGGTGTGTTCAGGCGCATTGTTGGCGCATTGCTATTTTGAGGCAACTGAAAATGACTGCGCCATTGACAAACAAAAACATGGCCTAAAGTCAATGGCACAGTATTTTTTTGTTATATAAAGGGCATGTTAGTAATATGAGCCTATAGGCGGGTGTACATACACTCTGCTTGTTACACACACAGGGGCGTGCAGCACACAAACATTTTTAAATATTAAAAATAAAAGTATTCCTCTCTGTAGAAGCATTCAGTCTTTCCACTTGCAAATTCTGCCATATAAATATTGAATCCGCCATGGTGCAAGCGCAACTGGCTTTTAAAGGGAATGGGAGATGATACTCTGATTGGTTTATTGCACATTACACCCAAAACACACCCATGACTCATTAAGAGACTAGGTACAACCCAAAGTGCACCTGCGCCATGTGCTACTAGTATCGGTATCGGCCCGATACCAAGCTCATGTACTTGTACTCGTACTCGTAAACATACCCCCGATACCAAAGACCAATACCTCAACGTGACATAACTGACAGAATTTTCTGTGCACAGAGACACTGGCGGCAGCTGCAGAAAAAAATGTCAGCCTCAGGGGTGTGAAAATACTTAAAAATTAATGATGACAACCCACACATTGTGAACTGCATGCTTTCAATCACAATTCGTTATCGATTAGTGAAGGTAGGATAGGTGGAATCGCGCTGAATGACACAGACCAGAAGAGCTCTCTCTCTTTCTTGCACATGATCCCAGTTCTCTCAGACAGCGCTTAAATGGTCAAATGCACACATAGTTGTCAAAATGTTAATTGTGTGTAGAATATCTCACGTAAATACAGTCAGTTATGGCTTAAGTGGATATAAACATTTGGGTCAAAAAATAATATATGTCAGTATCCATGGATTCGGTCTTAAAATGGATTCAGTCTTCAACAAAAGATGTTAAATAAATGTATACATGGTAAATAAACCCACTGTATCTGAAAAACAAGTTTTTTTTATCTCTATAGTATTTGTTGTTTTGTTTGTAATTTGTTTGTAAATGTCTTTTTATATAACAACAATTATATATATTGTTAATTATGCCCTTTGAAGGTTATTGGACACTAAAAATGTTGTTCTTTAAGTTTGTGACAAGCACATAAAAATTATTACTTTTTTTCATTTGAGTAATAATAAAGAAGCTGTCCTACATTAATTAGTCTCACTGTGTTGTGCTTGGAAAACTATAACATCACCAAAAAAATAAAAATAAAAAAAAGAGAGAAATTAATAAATGTATAGGCATCGGTATCGCTATCGGTATCGGCGAGTTCTAGAAAAAAAGTATCGGTACTTGTACTCTGTCCTTAAAAAATGGTATTGGTGCATCCCTAATTGTAAATATTGCATAGATGTGTGAGGAGAGTTTGGGCATCTTCTCCTCAGATTTTTTCTTTGAGATCTCAGATGAGTTTTATAGCTTTATTGCTTGAGTGCTTGATCTCAGCTTTTGTCTTAGCAGGAGATCAAATTCCAGACTGCAACAAATTTGAGCAACAGGTTATGATATCACACTCCAGGACTTTTGTTTTGAATAATAACTTAAATTACAACTAATAATGAATTAAAAATGTAAAAAAAAAAATAGTATCTGCAATGCAGTTTTGTATTGTATTCTTTCATACTTGTATTGATGTGTAACAAACAAAATGAGTTTCCGCCATGTCTGATTCGCCTAGCATTATATGAATCCACAGGTCACCAATTTGAACTTTAGTATGAACAAACTCTAGTATGCAAGTGAAAGGTAGCTGCATTGTATGGGTATGAATAGCAGTAAATGGACCAGAAAGTCTAGTGTGACCATCTTTTTAGAAGCTTTCAGAAGCTTTGTGCTTTTGTTGAAAGGTCAGTGACACATAAGGATGTTCATAATGATGTAAAAGGAAAGCTCTTTAAAAAAATGAATAAATTAACGCTTATGTGTCAAGTTTCTAGAAATGTAATCTCTGTACTGAAATGGTTTCATACAGAAAAAATAAATAAATAAAAAAATCACTTTCATTAATTTAATTACTCTAAAAATGTTACAACCACTGAGTTTATATATATAAATTACTATAAATTTATAATAATAATAATAATCATAAAAAGCTTATTTATTCAGCTAAATCTCATTTTCAAAAAATTGACCCTTATGACTGGTTTGTGGTCCAGGGTTACATATGTGTGTATGTATGTATTATAGGCCATATATTTATTTTGGATGACAGTGATGGGTAACTTCAAGTTCTTAATTAGTTAAATTAAACATATTTAATGCCCCCCATGGACATTTTCAAGAGTGTGTAAACAGTAAAGAACACTTTTTTTTTCCCCAATCAAATCCATGGAAACAGTTGCTATCTGACAAACACCTGCAATGAAGCATTTCTTAACATCTGCTAAAATGTAGAGAACATTCATGCAGCAAATCATTCCAGCAGAGTTGAACTAAATCATATTTAATTCTGCAGCAATAAAAAAGTACTGTACTTAAAATGTACTGTTTAAAATAATAGCATAATTAAGATTCAACAAAACTGTCGTGGAAAGTGAATGATATAAAGTAAAATAAATAAATAAATGTGGCAGAGGTGAAAAAGGTGTGTGTGTGTGTGTGTGTGTGCCTGTGTTCACGTACCCTACCGCGCTGAGAGAGCCTACGCTAATCCGTCTCGGCAGGGTCCACTCTCCACTCACTTCCCATCCCACCAAGAAGGAGCCAGAAATTGTGCTCTCTTTCAGAGCGAGAGAGTGCACAGTCGCCCACCAGAAACTGAAAGGAAAGGGAAAAGAAAGGGCCATCGATTGCTGTGGCTTTTCCCGGGGCCTGAGGTATAGTCAGTCCAGTGTGTGTTTGTATTTGAGGGGGTGG
The DNA here is from genome assembly GCF_024489055.1 of Chanodichthys erythropterus. NCBI lineage: Eukaryota > Metazoa > Chordata > Actinopteri > Cypriniformes > Xenocyprididae > Chanodichthys > Chanodichthys erythropterus. The sequence goes on from NC_090228.1 coordinate 20,554,336, forward strand.
GAGAGAGAAGAAAAAAGAAAAAAAAAACTAGAACGAAATGGAGAGATGCGCCTTATACACACACCAATAATTCTGGATCTATTTTAATCTCACTTTATCTCCGTGATGGAGAGCCACTTTGATTGAGTTGGTGTTTATTATCATAGAATCCTGTGGAAATCGACATGCCGGTCAGTGTAAGGTCAGACCTACAAATAACAAAGAGTCCTTGATCATGCCACGCGTAGGCCTTGTGTAAAACCATCACACATGAGCAGTATTGCAGAAGAATCTTATTATATAAATGTACCATAAATTCAAGACAAAATAGTGACCTATTTTACTTTTGTAATGCATTATTTCTGAATAAAACAGAAGACAGCAAGCTGTTAGCCTTCCCTTTCAACTCAATTGCAGTTGCTTGGTCAGCACAATTTGCAACATCTGCGATTTGCGACTACTTTTGAATGGTCGTAAACTTTATATTATTATTTTATATTATATTATATTGATTCGTCACTCCACAGAACACGTTTCCACTTCCACAACACTCTGTGAAATGAGGCTCGTATGCAGCTCCCGCCACACAGTTTTTGTGCTGATATTAATGGCCAGTATAAGCTTGAAACTCTTCAGCTATGGAATCAGGAAAGCACTAGCATCTTTTACACAGTATGGACCTCAGCACTCAACAACCGGTTCACTCTGTGACTTTATGTTGTCTTCCGCTTCGTGGCTGAGTTGCTGCTGTTCCTAAACGCTTCCACCTTCCAATAATATCACTCACAGTTGACCATGGAATATCTAGCATCTAATATCTATTTCACAAACTGACTTATTGCAAGGGTATATCAGTACCACGCTTGAACTCACTGACACATTTTCTTTTCCACAAATGTTTAAAAGTGCATGCTATAGGTGCTTGATTTTATACACCTGTGGCAATGGGTCTGATTGAAACACCTGAATACTTAAGAGGTGTGTCCCAGTACTTTTTTCCATATTATGTTGTGCAGTTTTGTAGTTATTTTATTTCATTTTATTTTTTACACAGACTAATTGAAGAGTTTGTCTTAATATGTTGATACCTTGTTTGTCATATGTGTAAGGTATATTGAGAAAAAAATCCATGTGTGGCCTGCTGTAGATCATATCAACAAAAAGTGAAGAAAAAAAAGTTATTACATTTTGGTCAAAAATTACAAAGATAAAGTTTTTTCTTTGTAATAATGTATACACTGATGAATCGTGCACAATAAGACAAGTAACGTGTTTTAAAAAAAGGCCCATTAGAATTTCTTAAAGTACACTACATGTAAGAAGATGCAACAAACATTCTTAATGAAACATTCTTAAGCAACGATCTCCCTTGCCTCCACTTCATTCTGCATGTCAGCATGTGAAGTTTCAAAATACCTCCTCCGAGGCACACGTTGCCATAGCGATGCAGAAATGCATCGCTCCACCTTTCCCAAAAGCACCAGAGAGCTCAAACTAAATGTAACAAATGAAGAGAGGATCTTGGCGTAATGAGAAAGAGAGAGAGAGATTGAGAGTGCCAGAGAAGGAGAGAGTGTGTCTTCGGAAAAAGCTTTTACAGCGAGCTAATGCAGCCTGGGCTCTTCAGCAGCGCAGTCGGCTAAAACACCCGCCACAAGGATTAACGCTCTCCCGGTCACCATAGCAACTCCAGTCTGCCACAACAGCTCTCAGTACTTGCTGGTTTTTTCCCCCTTTTTAACAACAAGTTTTTCCTGCGGAAATGAACAGGTGAATTTGAGAGGTTCTTAGGATGCCCGGCTTTCATAATGATTGACCTTTCGATAGCAGCGATCAGACGTGATTTACTTTAATGGGAGAGACAGCGGCAGGGAATGCAAGAGCAAAAGAGTGTGTGTTAGCGTAACATTTAAGGTAGAGCCGAGGATACTGCTTCAGAAAAGGAAGTTGGATTAATTTATATATATATTAGGCCTGTCAAGCAATTACAATTTTTAATCTAATTAATTACATGACGTGGCAATTAATTAATGGATTAATGGACTTTCAAATGAAAATTACCCCAAGCTTTACTCACCCTCAAGCCATCCGAGGTGTATATGACTTAACAATTTATGATTTAACAAGTTATGAAGTAAAATATCTAGCTTCTGCAAGACTGCCTTCCGTATTCAAATTACAAACAAAAAAAAGTTGAGTAGGGAAAGCATAGGACGTAGCATAAGCTTCTTGAACTGCTAGAGTTTTACACTTTCTTCTTCGCTGAATATGGAAGGCGGTCTGGCGGAAGCTAGATATTTTACTTCATAACTTGTTAAATATAGATTTTTTTTTTTTTTTACACAAATGCATTGCTCCACTTCAGAAGGCCTTTATTAAATAATTTGCAACTTATTAGGTCAACTGGCAACATGACTGGGTATAAAAAGAGCCTCTCAGAGTGGCAGTGTCTCTCAGAAGTCAAGATGGGCAGAGGATCACCAATTCCCCCAATGCTGCAGCGAAAAATAGTGGATCAATATCAGAAAGGAGTTTCTCAGAGAAAAATTGCAAAGAGTTTGAAGTTATCATCATCTACAGTGCATAATATCATCCAAAGATTCAGAGAATCTGAAAATCTCTGTGTGTAAGGGTCAAGGCCGGAAAACCATACTGGATGCCCGTGATCTTCGGGCCCTTAGACGGCACTGCATCACATATAGGAATGCTACTGTAATGGAAATCACAACATGGGCTCAGGAATACTTCCAGAAAACATTGTTGGTGAACACAATCCACCGTGTCATTCGCCGTTGCTAGCTAAAACTCTATAGGTCAAAAAAGAAGCCATATCTAAAAATGATCCAGAAGCACAGGCGTTTTCTCTGGGCCAAGGCTCATTTAAAATGGACTGTGGCAAAGTGGAAAACTGTTCTGTGGTCAAACAAATCAAAATCTGAAGTTCTTTTTGGAAAACTGGGACACCATGTCATCCGGACTAAAGAGGCCAAGTTGTTATCAGCGCTCAATTCAGAAGCCTGCATCTCTGATGGTATGGGATTGCATGAGTGCGTGTGGCATGGGCAGCTTACACATCTGGAAAGGCACCATCAATGCTGAAAGGTATATCCAAGCTCTAGAACAACATATGCTCCCATCCAGACGTCGTCTCTTTCAGGGAAGACCTTGCATTTTCCAACATGACAATGCCAGACCACATACTGCATCAATTACAACATATGGCTGCGTAGAATAAGGATCCGGGTACTGAAATGGCCAGCCTGCAGTCCAGATATTTCACCCATAGAAAACATTTGGAGCATTATAAAGAGGAAGATGTGACAAAGAAGACCTAAGACAGTTGAGCAACTAGAAGCCTGTATTAGACAAGAATGGGACAACATTCCTATTCCTAAACTTGAGCAACTTGTCTCCTCAGTCCCCAGACATTTGCAGACTGTTATAAAAAGAAGAGGGGATGCCACACAGTGGTAAACATGGCCTTGTCCCAACTTTTTTGAGATGTCTTGATGCCATGAAATTTAAAATCAACATATTTTTTTACAAAAAGTAGCTTAAACAAGAAATATTTTATTTGATACAACATGGCATTTATTACACATACTCTTTTGGACTATGAGGGTGAGTAAATGATGACTGAATTTTTATGTTTGGGTGAACTATAAAGTAAATGGTTCTCTTTACGAATGGTCCATTGAATCATTAGGCTTGCTAGACAGACCGATCAGTGTATGGCATCAAAGTACTGCAAGAATGATTAAGGAGCAGACGGCTCATTACTTAACTTAAATAGGCCTATTCCATATACAGTAATGCTATATATAATGTGAAAGAGTTTGCAATTTTCCTAGTTATTATTTCTCACCTAGACATAAATAATCAATGAATGCAATGAAAGGCATAATCTCAATGAATGCTCCCAAAGGAATAAAACATTATAAATGTGAACCCTTTTATAACTAATTTATTATTCCTAGACAGCAATGAGATGAGAACAAAAGAAGATTTTTGACAATTCCAACCCATGGCTAATACAAAAATGTAAAAGAAGGGTTTCATGTTGTTAAATCATAAAGAAGTATTAATGTAGTGGATGTAACATGTAGAAATAGGGATTAAGCACAAACTGTGCTGACATTAACACAGCATGTTCATTAGCCTCCCCTTTCCAGGTGCTCAAGGGAGCAGTCTAGACACAATTCCCAACATGGCCTTCACTTTTCTGGATTCAATTCTGCCTCTCTCTGCTGGTTTACTGACCTCCATCCTAACACACAGAGCCATTAAAGACATAGAGGACATTTAAGAGGTTTCTCTACCACACAGCCACACATCCAGGCACAACAGGAGGCAGAGGAGGAAAAAAAATAAGAAAAATAGACAAGTGCTCTCCTGCTGGATTTGAGTAGAGCTGAGTGGCCATGTTTGCCGTGTGGGCATCGAATCCTATCAAAGTCTGAAAGCCTGATGTACAGAAGAAGAAAATAAAAGAGAAAGAGAGAAATTTTCTTATTTTATTATACATTATTTCTCAGTTGAGATCTTCATTGGGTCTCTGGCACTTGACACATTGTGGCTCATTTAAAAAAAAAAAATATTTATATAGGCCCACACAATTAAACTTACAGTATGGCATTTATTCAGAAAAGTGCTATATTAATAAATTAATGTTTTTGAACAGAAATATTGTAAAATATCACATTATATATGTGTATAATATACTGTATATTTTAAAATGTGACTACTCTTAGTTCTAGTCTTTTTAAACTCAGCTAGTATCAGTCTGGCTCCCACATTTCCTTGTTTCCTTCAGTGAACTTCAAGAGCGCTTTTGAAAACTTTGCATACTGATATCACACAGCAGTCGAAAAGTCGAAAAGTGTAGGCAGACGTTCCAAACATCAAAGCGATTGTTTTTAGGAACTGATTTGAATATCCTAGATTGTATGTAAACTAGAGTTTGAGTTTGCAAAGATCTTTTGGAAACACAAGAGGGAATTTGTTGCGCTCTCCTGTTTTTGGTTTTCGCACACACGTACTAACCGAGCGCTCAGATGCATGATCCTTCGAGTCAGTTTGTGGATGCGTTTGGCTTATAAATCTAACCCCGGCCATCGCCACCTCACCATGCTTCACTGAAGCATTTATCTCCCAAACTGCACCGGCTTTTCCCTCTAAAGCACTTCCTCCAGCTCTCTCACTCTACCCTTGGTCTCTATAAGGGTCCCTCTGTCTATTTTCTCTCCCCTTCCTCTCTGGGAGTCTCTCTCTCTGTTATCGGCTGTTAGAGTAGCTTCACTCGGTCACAGATAGTGGAAGCTGCGGTGGGCAATCTGCCAGACAGCCGGAGCTATCAGATACGCATGGAATCCTAATACATCATGATACACGGCATGTGTGTGTGTGTGTGTGTGTGTGTGTGTGTGTGTGTGTGTGTGTGTGTGTGTGTGTGCACACGAATACGCGAGGAGAAAATGACAGCTAAAATTAAACACAGTGAGACCCAAAGTGTTTGTGACTGAGCTAATATTAGAGGTGGCACTAAAAGAGGAAAATCACACGCAGGATAACTTTTCTATTTCTCTCGCTATCTGTCTATATTTGTGTGTGTGTGCAGTCCTTTTATTTTCACACTTCAGCTTTAGTAAGAGTGATGATAAGAGGCAAAGGGTCTAAAATGATTTCGCGTCTAAAATGGAAGAACCTGACAGGGAGAGGATACGTCTCTCTCTCAAAAGAGATCATGTCTTGCAAACAAATAACCATGATAAATTACTGCCCAGTCTCATTTTATGACTCTGCCACAAATTTGACCATGCAGAGATTTCACTTCAACGATATTAATTACTATAAAGTAATTTTTTTTCCCCAAATGCTTATTTATGTTTGTGTGAATTCCGAGTGAGCTGGAATTTAGAGAATCTGTCAATGTCTCTAAGACACCAAAAGAAAAAAAAAAAAAAAAAAAAAAAAAAAAAGAAAAAGAAAAAAAAAAGCATCTTTTGCAGAGTGGGCAAAAGATGAGAAACATTAAAAAAGAACTCATTATGAACAATTCCATATTATTTATTATTTTATGACCATCATGCTGTTTAATACATGGCTGCTAAATAAACAAACACAAAACATTGTTCTGAGATTAAATCGTTTCGCTAAAGGTGCCGTAGAACGTCTTTACCAAAGATGTAATATAAGTCTAAGGTGTCTCCTAAATGTGTCTGTGAAATTTCAGCTCAAAATACCCCATAGATTTTTTTAAATGAATTTTTTTAACTGCCTATTTTGGGGCATCATTAATTATGCACCGATTCAGGCTGCACAGCCCCTTTAAATCTCTCGCTCCCTGCCCTCCCGAGCTCTCGACTATAAGTGCAGTTATACAGTGCATAAACAAAGTTCACACAGCTAATATAACCATCAAATGGATCTTTACAAGATGTTTGTCATTCATGCTGCATGCATGCATCGATTCCTGTGAGTATAGTATTTATTTGGATGTTTACATTTGATTCTGAATGAGTTTGAGGCTATGTATTCTGTAGCTAACGGGATAATGCTACACTGTTGGAGAGATTTACAAAGAATGAAGTTGGGTTTATGAATTTTGAATAACGACGGCTCTTGTCTCCGTGAATACAGTAAGAAACGATGGTAACTTTAACCACATTTAACAGTACATTAGCAACATGCTAACGAAACATTTAGAAAGACAATTTACAAATATCACTAAAAATATCATGTAATCATGGATCATGTCAGTTATTATTGCTCCATCTGCCATTTTTTGCTATTGTCCTTGCTTGCCTAACCTAATCTGATGATTCTGCTGTGCTGCTCCAAACCTTAATACTGGCTGCCCTTGTGTAATGCCTTGAACATGGGCTGGCATATGCAAATATTGGGGTCATACATATTAATGACCCCGACTGTTACGTAACAGTCGGTGTTATGTTGAGATTCGCCTGTTTTCCGGAGGTTTTGAGATTTATATAAGAAGGATGTAACATTGGAGTTTGAAACTCAACGTATGTCTTTTCCATGTACTGAACTCTTGTTATTGAACTATGCTGAGGTAAATTTAATTTTTGATTCTAGGGCACCTTTAATAATAATAATACTTTTTCTTTGAATTGATAGATGGATGGATGAATGGATGGATGGATGGATGGATGGATGGATGGATGGATGGATGGATGGATGGATGGATGGATGGATGGATGGATGGATGGATGGATGGATGGATGGATGGAATATTATATGGCTAATAAATCGGAAGTCTCGCACATTCACAGAAATACCTTAATACCGCTTTGACAAATAAGGTGATAGACTAAACATGTAATATGCATGCCATCACCGTTTTTTCAGTTTACATAGAGATGACAACAGTATCGTTTTCAAAAACTTGCACTTTGAAACCCGTTTTCAAAAGTTTGCGTTTTCAGGCCACCAAAATGCCATTGTTGTGTAAATGAACGGCCAAAACGCATTAAAAGTTTTTAGTTGAAAACGGTGTCGTGTAAACAGCCCCTATAAATGAAGGAACTAATGAGTAAATTAACAACAAGTGCACTGAATGAGAGATGACTGAAAACTAGGTCACATGGCAAAACAGGAAAACAACCAAGATACAACACATGTTGAGAAAAGTAATAAATAATATAATGTCCAGTCAGATCTCCAACAAAAGGGGTTTATTCTACAATAATGACCAGTGTCTGTCAATCCCGCAATGCATTGTAGTGAGCTCAGTGAAAAATGTCCAAGATGGCGGAAAGAGCCAAGATAAAGGCTGTTTCTCAATATGCGTTCTTCAGCGATCTTGCGTCCTTGTGTTCTTGCTCTACATCATCATTAACCGTCAAAGTTCAGTTCCAATACTCAAGAACGCAAGAACAGAGGACGCATGAAAGTACCCGGATGTGTTCTTGATATCGAGGATGCATCGAATGCAAACTTGAGAGAATCGAACCATTAAAATTCCCAGAAGACGCTGCGGGCGGTCGATGTACGGAAGCCTGTAAGCTTTAAAGTTCTCTTTCTCACTTATGAGATTCCCTCTACAAGCTCGCAAATACATGACGGCTCGTGAAAGTAAACGGTTTGTTTTGCTTATTTTAATAAAGTGATAACCTGAAGAAAGCATGCAGTATTTTTATTGGAATATAAAAAAATAATCTAACATTGACAAAGCATGTAAAGGCTACTCATTTTCATAAATAAACGCGGTGAAATAAAAAGACATAAAATTATGTGAACAGACTTAAACGCAAGTCTGTTCTTTGCGTTCTTGGAATTGAGAAACAGCCACTATGTTAATTACAGATATAAGCCTAAGTGTTTTAATGCTAACATGAAAAGAGCAGCTATTCAACAGCACATGAGCATCACACATTAGACGTATATTCCGTATGTTAATGAGACTGAAGGCTATTAGAGGCAATTAAAGGCTCACAATCCAATATTGTCCACATTACTGACATGTAATGTCCATCATGGAGACAAAATCACTATAATAATCAGTTTTGTATTGTATACTGTTAATCTATTGCATATTGTTATGTATAATAATGATATGCATTTAAAAACAATTATCTTTCATGTGATCTCTATCAGCAAAGTTAAAATTGACTTTAATGTTCTCTAGGGTTTTCAACAAAGACTGCACTGTTGCCCCCAAATTAAAAGAGCATTTAATTTAAAATAAATAAATATATAAATAAATAAACCTTGAGAAATGTAAGGCACTTAGTTGACTATCAATTACCTTTGTGCATGTTCACTGTTCTCAGAAGTATTTCCTCAGAACATATTTAATTATGTCTCATTCTAAACAGTTACTAGTACAGATTAATAACGTATTTCCAGATAAACGGTCGGTTTTCATGCTTGATGAAAATAATTTCAAAAGGAATGAGAGAAGGACAGAGGGGGTCTGAATCTTGCCGAATCTAAATGACCGTTTTCAAATGTCACAATTTCCACACTCCGGTCGACGTGCTCTCGTAACTGTAAATTGCTTTTGCAAACCCCTCCATTTGCTCTCCTGATCCTCCCATCCTTGTAAATACATTTTATTTTGTAATGTTAATAATCATGATGTTTGGTGGACCAAAAGCACTTCAACTTTCATTTAGCTTATTCAATTACCACCATCGCAGGAGGAACATGGCGTTTGTGGCGTGTGTGCGTGACTGAATGCTATCACAATGCATTTGATGAAGTTTAATGGGTCCGGGTAGTTAATGGTGGTGGTTTTACAGTGTAAAAGACTGATTTTTCATTAAAAAAAAAAAAAAAAAGAAAGAAAAAAGAAAAGAAAGAAAGTGTTAGACAAACACAGTGGCCAGCAGAAATGTGCTTAGCCCTCCCAAGGATTTTCTAATGATTTTCCTGTTTTTACTTGTCACTTTCATAAAAAATAAAAAAATAAAAATCATTAAAAACCTAAAAAATAAAGTACGGTTTAATAATGTTTTGATGGGGGATGAATCAATTGCATGCTCAGGTAGGCATTAGCGCATTAACTGGCACACATTAGTGAATGCCGATCATATTGAGCTCCTCATCAACAGCGATCGTATTGGAGAACTATTAAATATGAAGCAAAAAATTGCGGAATTCAGACACATCTCAGAAGAGCACAGAATATGACAACAGACGTATTGTCCTCTTGTAATCTGCTATTGGTGAGTAGCTACCCTTACCTTTTTGAAGATTCACTCACTTTATAAATGTCAAATATAGATTTTAATATAACTTCTTGCACTTTGTTCACCCTCGCCTAGTGGTGATGAAAATTAAATGTTGTTTTCGATCATAACATACAGGCTAATGTGTTAAACAGGCATCTTTTGTGGCGCACCTGCTTTTCAGTTTCTCGAACTGTGGCTAGTTAAAAGTTCAACTTTTAAAAACACGTCTGGACACTCAGCGGTCTTTTCCATTTTGTTTGAATTTTTAATAGAACAAGCATGTTCCTTCATAGCTCATTTATCATTATCTGTTCCAGCCAGTAGGTGGAAATGTCCATAGACATATAAATACATAGACACCTATACTGTATGTCTATAGGACTGTAGTCGACAAGTTTCAATAAACCATTATTGATTCAATGGGCTGATTATGTAATAATAAACATGTTCAGTGAAACTGATACCATGCTTAATAACTGTGCATAATTTACAATGTGTCTTTGTAAATAATAATTTAAGGTAAAAATGGACAATTAAATAAGTACAATGCACCAAATCAGGGTACTGAAGTTGCTGATGCACTTTTTTTTTCTTCTCTTTTTTCTCTTAGGAACCCCAAGAAAAAAAATCCTGGCACCGCCATTGGAAAGACAATATTCCCCCAGATGTTGTCTCAGTTCACCTATAATTGAGCTGTCTGATCAACAGTTTTATATTCAGCAGTGTTATTGATTTCTCAAGGGTTTATGAGCAGCATGCATTATGCAATTACTGATATGTATATTGTTACGTTGTTGCTGACTTTATATAGGCTGTTTTTGCCATTACTGTTAGTTATTTGTTGTGTGGTGATGCTAGGATCTCATCTTTTTACTTAACTAGACTCATTGGTGGTGTATTATTGTGCATTTATATACTGTAAATGTATCGAACATATTCTTTTTCTTCAGAAGCCAAGAAGTCAGAATCTGAATCATATTAAGTCATATAAAGCCTGTATGTAACTTCACCATAACAATATAAAACATCTTGTTTGTTTTAATTGCCTGTATCATAAACAAACTGATACCCCTGAAGTCAGACTCAACTAAGAGTCATATAAACTAACTAAATGATGATCATGTTGTTTTGTTGATCGATAATTTGCTGAACAAGAAATCTGTATTAGCCTGGAGCAGAATATATTAGCCGAATTAAATGTTTTGCATGAACAAATAAGTTCAAATTGACAACAATGTAGTGTTACTAAGGGCAATTATTATAGTGTTGGTTCACCCAAAATTGAAAATCATTTATTCACCGTCATGTTGTTCCAAACCCATAAGACTTTTATTTATCTTCGAAACACAAATTAATATATGTTTAATATTATTTAATTGATTTTTAAATCTACTGAATGTCCACACAACCAAAACTTTCATGCACAAAAAAGTAACCATGTTGAATGTTAACATAATATTAACATATATATATATATATATATATATATATATATATATAGTAATAATGCTAAACAAGGTTTATACGTGAAAAAAAAATGTTGTTACAGTGTAATTACACAAATAAGCAATGAGTAACATTAATTACCTACATGTACATAATGTATGGTTAAGGTTAGGTTTTGGTTTAGGGTTAGTAGAAGTTATTTCTAAGTAACATGTAACTACGCCACTATGAAATAAATTGTTAGCCAGTTTTGGTTGTGTGGATTTTCAGTTAATGGACAAAATGGAAAACTAAATATTAAAAATATATCAACTGTGTTCCTAATATAAATAAAAGTCTTATGGGTTTGTAAAGAAATAAGAGTAAATGATGACAGAATTTGGGTAATTTAATTTTGAGTAAATCCTTTAAGGCGGTTTTTAAGAGATTTAAAAAAATCTCAATTTATAAATCACAAATCATTTTTTAACTTTGAGCGAGTAATAGAGTAAAAGAAAATGCAAACAAGCTCATTAGCAAACATGCAAACAAACACTGTGGGAACCAGCTGAAAATGAGATGAGGGAGGCGTGTGTCATGTCTAGTTTTGGTTTTGTTCATGTTCAAGTTCCATGTTTTATTGTTCATGCTTCTTGTCTCTTTGCCATGTTTGTTATGTTTTGCCATGTGCTCCCATGTCACATGATTCCCTTGTCCTCATGTGATCCTGCCATGTGCTCCTTTGTCAGGTGTCATATGTTGTTATTGGTTTATTGGTTGATTGTGCACAGGTGTGTCTTGTCTTGTCATTAGTCATTGTGTATTTAAACCCTCATGTTTGCCATGCATCCTTGTCAAGTATTGTCCATGTACCACTGTAGGTGACCTCCTGTTTTGTTCTTGCCATGCCATGCTGAACCATGCCATGCCAAGCCAAGCCAAGCTTTGTTTGTTCATGTTTGGATTTGCTTAAATAAACTGTGTTTGGGTTCTTTAAGACTTGCCTGCAGTGGACTCCCGTTACAGCGTGCTTGCTTGGCACAATATAGTTTAAGTTCTGATATGTCAAAGTGTGTGTGTGCGTGCAGTCGCAATGATTACTGAAGTGCTGATTAACTGATGAGATTCGTGTGTGTATGTGTGTGTGTGTGTGTGTGTGTGTGTGTGAGAGAAAGGGTTGATTGTGCTCAAGATGCCTAATTATATTGTTGCCCACCAAAGGTACAACAGTGCTAGGAAGAAAAATAAAGTTTTAGAGTTTTTGAACTGTAATTTATCGATCAGACCTCACTAACCAAGTGCTGAACGCAGTTGGACATAGTGGTGTTTTAGAGGTAAAAATTAATATAAATACTGTTCAGTTTCTCGCACAAACCAATCGTTTTGTGTCTTAGGACATCAGTGTGTCGTCACGAGCCGCAGGGTTTAATTTGGATTTGTAAACTCTTATTGATAGAATTCCCATTCACTCGCATTATTTGACTGACAGACGGCAACGGTTGGAGTTAAAAATCATCATTTGTGTTCTACTGAAAAAAACAAAGTCACCGACATCTTGGATGTGCTGGGGGTAAGCAGATAAACATAAAATTTTCATTTTTGGGTGAACTATCTCTTTAATGGTACAGATACATCTTATATGTCAAAAGATCAAGGCAAATTTGATTTCAAGTCATTACTCATTTAACCAATCTCATCATATTGTTTTAAGATACAAGATTCAACTATACAAGATAAAAAAAGAGACTAATATGATTTGTTAAATTAGTCAGCAAACAGACTTATACTTAAGTATTTAAGTTGAAATAGGTTGATTTTTTTTTTTTTTACATTGTTCTTTGCTGTAAAGGACAATATAATGTAGTCATTGTTGTAAATCCCCCATTCATTGTTTTTCTTCTAAATGGATACATTTGTGCCCTGCGTTTTACTTAATCATCCCAACCTTTACCATGTCCACACACTCTCTCTAAAATGCAACAAATATAAATAAAAAAGTACTGATTATCTGAAAACACTGACAAACATGGCATGTTTAGCAATCACCATTGCGATATTTTGCTCAAATGAAAGAGCAATAGAGACAGAGTGTTTTTCACAAGGTCGCTTGTGCTATTTGCTATGACAATCTATGTGTCAAGGTGCCAGTCAGATCAGCTAAGGGTTTATTTGAGTTGTGTCCTTGTTTGTCTGGAAAAAATGGCTGACACATGGTGATTGTGTTGTCATGCGATGTGCCCTATTGTCTACTGTTACTCCACCCCTCTTGTTACCTTGTTTTCTCATTATGGTTCACACCTGTTTTAGCTCATTTGCCACCCTTCATATTCCCCTCTTGTTTTCGGTCCTGTGCCAGATTGAATCTCTGCTCTGCTTCTATTGTGGCAAATCTGGACATTTTGCAGCAAGCTGTCCTTTAAAAGCCAGAGCTCGCCAGTAGATGGGGGAGTACTGGTGAGCGTCAACCCTTTGTCCGATTCCCCTATGCTCCGTACCCTGCTGCCTGACATTGTCAGATGGGGGCCTTTTTCAAGGCCTGGTGGATTCCGGGGCCAAAGGAAATTTCATTGATGCATCCCTTTTCAATCAGTGGGGCGTCCCCACCACTTCCCTTGAGAAGAAACTCAAGAAGAAGAAAGCTCTTAAGAAGAAAGCTCTCAATGGCACCATCCTCACCCAAGTTACCCATGTTACTTCCGCTATAAGTTTAGTTATCTCTGGCAAACACCACAGCAAGGAGACTGCACTTTACATCCTTTAGTCTCCCAGAACACCTTTCGTGCTGGGGCACCTGTTGCTGGTGAGACATGGCCCTCATGTGAGTTGGGCCAAAAATCATGTATTGGCATGAAGCTCTTATTGTCACAAGTTTTCTCTGGGTATTGCTTCATCTGCTGGTTCTTCTTGTTCTGTGATTCAGGATTGAATATTACGAGATGACATTCGGGCTTATTAAGTCCTTAAAGACCTGATCAATCGATTTTGTCTTTGTGTACCTTGATGACTATCAGATTTTTTTGAGGTACACGCTCAGCATATCCGTCAGGTACTGCAGAGGTTACTTGAAAACCAGCTTTATGTCAAGGCAGAGAAGTGCATATTCCACGCTGACTCAGTTCCGTTCTTGGAACAGATTATCTCGGCGGAGGGGGTTAAGGTGGATCCTGCTAAGGTAAGGCTCGGCTCAGAGTGACCAGTCCCTGACTCTCAAAGATCAGCGCAATGGTTCCTGGAATTCCCCAATTTTTATCAGTGCTTTATCAGGAACTATAGTCAAATCGCTGCCCCCTTAACTGCTCTAACATCCACTCGAGTCCTTTTCAGGTGGCCGGAGCAGGCACTGGAGGCTTTTACAGAACTTAAGTCATGTTTCACAACTGCAACTGTCTTGTCTGTTCCAGACCCTGATCTGCAGTTCATCGTGGATGTTGATACCAAGAGGTTGAACTCTCGACAGGCCAGGTGGGCCCTTTTCTGTGGTCTGTTCTGTTTTACCCTTTCGTACAGGCCAGTGCTTTTGGTGGCCTTCGCTATCCCAAGATGTCATACAGTTCATGGAGGCTTGCTCGACTTGTGCCCAGAACAAGACTTCTAACAAGCCTCCCTTTGGTCAGCTGCAGCCTCTGCTCATCCTCACCCGCTCCTGGTCCCATTTTGCCCTGGACTTTGTCATTGGCCTCCCTTCCTCCAAGGGCAATACTTTGATTTTGACAGTTGTGGACCGCTTTTCTTAGGCGGCTAATTTCATTCCCCTTCCCAAATTGCCCTCAGGTAAGGAAACTGCTCTGGTGGTAGTCGATCACATCTTTAGGATTCATGGTCTTCCCAAAGATGTGGTCTCTGACAGGGGGCCCCAGTTTGTTTCCCATGTTTGGAAGGAGTTCTGTCATAAATGCTTATGCAAGTCTGACTTCGGGATTCAACATTCAACAGGCAGTCCAAGCGAGCTAACCAAGATTTAGAGCTTATGCTCCGCTGTCTGGCATCCCACAATCCTGCCACCTGGAGCCAGCATCTCACCTGGGCAAAGTATGCCCACAATACACTTCATGTTGAATTGTAATAAATACAAACATGAATCTCAACAATATTGTTTGCAATTGTAGCTGCTTAATAAACCACACTTATGCAATACAATCTCTGTGCTACAATACAGAGTCTTTTTTGTTTGTTTTGTTTTTTTTTTTATAGAAAAAAGAAAAAAAAATGTTTATTTTTTTAATTATTGGAATTAGTAATTTCACTCTTTTAGATGTTGAGAGAAACTTCTTAAGGTTTTTGCCTGTTTTGATAGTGTAGAGATTCAGTTAAAGTATTGAATATGATCAGTGAGGTAAATTAAACTGTCAAGGCTGTAACAATTTTCAATGCCTTGTACATTGGTGGAGTGTTTTTTTTTTTTTTTTTTCAAATGTATCTATTTTCAAAAATAAATAAATAAATAAAATTTGTACACTTTCACACTTATTCGTATGCCTAATATGTCAAAAACACAAAATGGCAAAATGTTTTTTGTCTCGTCACATTCAGTTTTTAATTAAATTAACGGCATAAACTATTCAGCCTACATTTTCATTTAAAAATGGCATCATAATATGCTATCATAAAACAGCTGTCAAATAATAAACTACTTAAATCTTACCTCGCATTCTTTCACTGTTAAAAACTGAAGTGTTTCATTGGAATTCATGTTCTGTGTCTGTGAACCGTAAAGCCCGCCTCTTTGATTTGATTGGCCGTCTCAATCATTTTGACATTGACGAGCAATGTTAGACCACTGAAACGATTATATTTCAGCAAAATAATCGCGATTATCAGTTTAACCATTATCATGCAGCCCTACTATTTACACAGCATATACAGATGTCTAGATAAAGGTACCACCCAAAATCAAATCTCCAGTGATCTACTGTCTTCCATTGACAATAATCTACTTGGAACCTGACATTGGCTTCAAAAAAATCCTTAAATCCACTCTACTTCTGTCAGGGTTCAGGTGCCCTTTTAGCTAGTGGCTTATTCTGGCTCAAGCCTGACTGTGGACTTCAAGCTGTGCTTGTCTACATTTTCGATATCCCTTGACATAGAGCAACTGCCTCCCATCATGTCAACGCTGCCCTGTTCCTTCACCCTGGGTTGCCAGAGAAGACATTCCTCCAATGATGTAGAGTAAATTATCTTAAAAAGTTTTGTAATAAAGCTTTGTAATGAAGTATTTTTTTTTTAATTTTGATTTGATGTAATGATGTAATGCTATTCACTTAAAATGTACATAATTATCTCATATCTGTAGACTGACCCCACCGACTTCACCTACATTCACTAAAATTCATGGATCTCTTAAGAAACCAGACACAACACCTGATTCTTCACTATCAAACATCTACCTTCCAATATTATCATCACAAAAGGTCTGTACCTGTATCATTACATTGAATCAGTCATACAGAAATCATGTGTATGCTCTGAGCAAAGCATTTTGATGCTTTGTATCTGATCTGTGTGAAGTCTGATAGGATTTAAGAAATCTTTTCATCTTGGGTAAATTTTGGGCTTTTTCTCTTTTCTCTCTCTCTCTCTGTCTCTTTTTTTTTTTTTTTTTTATTCTTTGTTTCCTCTCAACTTTCTGTTTCCCTTAGGCCACTTCTCTTCAAATGACATGGCAAGTAATTTTGTCAGTTCTTTTGGGTTCTGAGTTCTACGGTCAAGCTCCCTTAGATATCTTCACAATTGCTTTGAATGACTTGTTTTACCGCTGCTGGACATACACACTTTTGGGGGGAGTCAACAATGATGAGAATACAATGATGAGAATACATACATTATATATATATATATATATATATATATATATATATATATATATATATATATATATATATATATATATATATATATATATATATATATATATAATGTATGTATTCTCATCATTGTATTCTCATATATATATATAGGATTTAGGCTGTTAATATAGTATTATAACTGAATAACTGATTGAATTATTAGTATTATTATTATTATTATTATTATTATTTTTATATAGTATTATCATGCATCTAGTAAAATACAGGGCAGAATATATTACATTATTATACACCCTTAGGATTAGGGCTGTCAAAGTATATGTTAATGTGATAAATAATAATAATAATAATAATAATAATAATAATAATAATAATAATAATGGTTACTTTTAATTAATAATAATAATAATAATAATAATAATAATAAATGAATGAAATAATTAATTATTATTTTTTACTACATTTGATCATTTTAATGTTAATTTAGTATGACTAATTATAATAATAACTGATAATATTTAATTTGCAATGATAATCATGCAATTTAATGAAGCTTAATAAACTTTTAACATATAAAATTGATTTCAATTCATCCTGGCATATCAGGTAGTTTGATTTAAAAATGATCTAATTGATTTACAGTGCTTATTACAATGTTATACTATATAACTATGGATATTAAATACTATTCAACAATTGAAAGTTATCCAACAAAATTAATAATGTATAACTTACTTACTGCAACAAAGCAAGAAAATGAGACTTTACTGCAAAAACAGCTCAGAATAAACCACACAGAACCTGTTACAGAAGAATTGTGTCATTAATTTCTCAAACTCAAGCAATGCATCTCTTTCAATGAAGACACATTGAGACAGAAAGAAAAAAAATATCAGCTGTGTGTGTGTGTGATATTTATAACTTTATATTCTCCGGTGCAGAGAGACAGTGACGAATCGCCACCCCCTATTCAACACCGATCTATACATCCTCATTCAATAACCACCACTGACCAATCAGCCGCTCCCTCACTGGTCACATGACCTACACAGTTAAGGCCTTGGAGCTACTATGAGACAAATTACATCCCATTTATGAAAAAGTAATGATTTCTGCTGCGAGTGATGCACTTTATGAGCTCGGCAGTGAAAAACATACACATCTGTAATTTGGTTGTTGTTTTTTTTTCCTCTCCCAGCAATGTCGACAATATCTAGCACTTGGAAAAAGTCAATCCAATCCTACCCAAAGACAGGTCTCGTCAAGAGAGAAGAGAGAGATAAAAATATTAGTTTGATCAATAGTGTAGCTTTCTGAAAGCGGTACACTAACACTGCTTTCCAGCCAAAGTCAGATAAGGGAAATTCCTACTTGATATATCTGACTTACAAACATGACGATGTTCTATTTTCTGTATTAATCTATTAAAAACTAGATTGCTAAAAACTAGCATTTGTCTGCAAACATGTTTGTATGACAAGTGTGTATTTACACGCACGATTCCAGGTAAGAATTCCATGACACTTTTCAAAGTAAGAGTTTGGAAATTCTGACATTACTAAAGCACTGTAAATCCGAACAGTGGAATTAATTAAATTAAATGAGTTTGTTTCACTCAAATAATAATGAAAGTTGCATGAACTCAAAATTTCATTGTAGTAAGCTGAACTTAACTTATGATTGAGTTGAGTTGCAGCAAATTTCCAATTCCCAGCATGCTTTGCATCAGACTGTATAAATAAATGTTGGAATGATGTGTTATTTTGTGTGTTTTTTTCACAAGATTAACATAGGGAGACATTAATTAGTCTTTAATGGGGTTCCGTTATGTTAATTTTGTAGGGTTACCACTGTGGTGAAGAGTAGAGCCTGTGGTTAGGTTGAAGATGGGCTGAAAAACTTTTAAGACCATGTATACTGTATGTTGTTTGATTATATACATGGAAGTTTCGTCTTTTTGATAGTTATAATAGCATGTGTTATTTGCTAACCAAGATCTGAATGTGAGGTTTATGAAAATGAACTGTATGTAATTAACATTATGATAAGTGGGGTGAGGCTGAGAACTGTGGGAGCGAAGAGATGCTGGTGACGTGATTGTTAATGAAAGACGCCTGTGCCTTGCTCCGCTTCCACAGCTCTCGGCCCCACCCTACTAGTCACAAAACTTTTACTGTTAAAAAAATTTTACTAACTAAAGAACAAAACAAAAAACAACTAGTTAGTTTACTTAAATGCTTTGAGGTAATACGTTTCCTCAAATGTTTTGAGTATTTTGAACCTATTGAGTTTTACAGTGAGTAGTTAAATCGACTTCAAGGTGTTTAAAGTAATTTTTTATCTATCTATCTATCTATCTATCTATCTATCTATCTATCTATCTATCTATCTATCTATCTATCTATCTATCTATCTATCTATCTATCTATCTATCTATCTATCTATCTATCTATCTATATTGATATAGCAATATTGATAAAAATATATATAAATAAATTGATAGTTTTATATTTCAATATTGTTTTTAATTTGGTTGTCATTCACAATTCTTCTAACTTTGTCTTTAATCCAATTTTCAAATACTCTTTGTTGCTTCAAATCAAAGTTTATTGTGTTCCCAATGGCTTGGTTCATGGCTTATAACTGTGTAACAATTTTTTTTTTTTTTTTTTTTATTTTTTTTTTTATTGGAATCTGTCTAGGAAAAAATTATGGTAAAAAAAAAAAAAAAAAAAAAAAAAAAAAACACTTGGAAGAAGGGGATGGGCACTGTTGCAATACCAGGTGGAATTCTGGGAAATTAGGTTCTAAGAGCGCATTCCAACAAATGTACTCAAGCAACATTCACAAACACTTAGAAATGATCAGTTTCAACATGATGCAAAAACTGCACCTCCCTATCCCTAGAGCCAGTTTCCAATGTGCACAAGACCCCTGCATTCTCAAATAACAGTGTCTGAATCCATAAAACTTATGCTGAGGGACGCAATAAACTCTCTCATCAATAATGTATGACTCTCTTTCTCCACACATATCAATCATTATCCAGTCTACTTCCCCTCACTCTTACAAACACCAACCCGCGCACACTCAACAAATATGCATTGCTGCAGAACAAGGAGAAATGAAATGTGAGAGCGTATTTGTGTTTCAATAAGGTAGGGCTCTTTGCCGCTGGGCCCACAGCTCAATGCAGACAGACTTAAAGGGAGCCACCGACCTCATACGCACACGCGTTATATGTTCCCTAGGGGTGTAATGTGGGGTCAGTAGGACATGGCATCATCAGCATGCAACATATTCATGAGGATGAACAGACATTTACTGGGGGGATTATGAGAATCCTCAAATCCATTTCACATGTATGCTAGTTGTTGTGACAGCTTCTATGCTATAGACACACACATATAAACATGCTCTTTGGCACATATACACAGTAGTGGCCAAAAATGATAACCAGACGCATGGACAGACAGACAGACAGATAGAAAGACTAATTTATAATGTCACTTTAATCGTTAAAATAATGATTTCTATTATTAATATTTTTAAAACTATTTTAATAACTATATAATCAATATGTGACCTGTGCTGTCAAAATGAGTCGAAATGTTCATGGGCTAATTTCGAGCTACAGGGAAAACAAGTGAAAAATGTTAATTTTGGTCAAATTTGAGGTTTTCACAAATATAAGTTCATAAAGCCCTCGTCTAGCGATCCCAATGCTCCAAATAGCAATTAAACATCTAAAAGTATCTTTATTTGTATGTTTTCTGAGAGGAGTGCTGTTTTTATCTAGTCATTTATTTTAAATCTTGTTATATATAAAATTTGTTCATATATAAAATTTGTTATATATTCTTTTCTTCTGAGCTGAAGTACAGTATATCTTGTGGACTGGATCTCAGCTGGATCTCAACTACAAAATCAGAGACACTCTCTGCTACTTAAACACACCTTGCTTTCTCTTTCTCTCTCTCTCTTTCTCTCTCTCTCCCTAGGTCCCTTCTGCACACATATTTAATTACACTCACAAAATTACACACCTCCAAATGAAAGTGAAAAGAGACAGCGAGAGGGGTGAGCAAGAGCTCTGGGCCGAGGAGAGGGACACTAATATCTCTGGGTAAATAGTCATTAGCTGAACCAATCGTCTTTGAATCAATATTGAACGAGACGCTTGGGACCCGTGAGTGTGCATGCACACACACCAAACACACGAGAGTGCAAACTCAAAAGGTCAGAGGTCGCAGCTTGCACACTGGTTGAGTCAGAAACTAAAGTTATCTGTAGACACCAGTTCAGAGATTAATATACTGTGTGTATGCGGTTGACAGAGTAGGGTCCAAATTTTTAAGGCCACCACTTAGATTTTTGTATTATTACTACATTTTATTTTTTAGGTTAACTTTCCACTAGAATTGTTACACTGATAATGTCATTTATATTAATTCTCATCAGTCATACTCAGATTGGTGATTTACATGCATGATTTGACTTTCAAAGCACTCAGTATTGACATCCTGTTACGGGATACAGGAGACGAACACAGTAGTAACAGGTATTGGTAGTTTTATTGACCACAGTAGAGCTTGTAACAACAGACAGGTGAGTGAACTGATGATATATATGTAGAAGCAGATGATATGGAGAATAGTTACTGTCCTTTGTTTTGCAGGTGGAGATACGTTGGAGAGTAGAGATTGCTGGAGTTATCTGGAGCTGGCTGACACACACCCACACAGCAGACGAGGCACACGAAGGGAAGGAGAGATGCTGGAGACAGGTGAGTACACGAAGAGGAGTCCTTAAGGTAAGCATCACATGGAGTATATAAGAACGAGACCGGACATAGAGTGCTGTGTGCGTGTGTGCTTTGTAGTGCTGTTGATGAGTGAGGTGATGAGGTGCAGGTGGCGGTGATTAGTATTCAGGAGACTGTGAGCGTTGTGGTTGGGTGACGTAGGAACCTGATGTGTCTGTGACACATCCGAAGCACTAATTAATATATAAAGTTTAAAACCTGTGTGTGTGTGTATATATATATATATATATATATATATATATATATATATATATATATATATATATATATATATATATATATATATATATATATATATATATATATACACACACACTAACAGGGAGTAACTTAAACATACCAGTCAACTAATCACAGAAGAAATCTACATTAACAAAATAGTGCCTGTTTTCTTTATAACAAGGAGTTTAACTAATCTAATAAATATTAAAATGTATGAAAAGACTATTAAAGCATTTGCAATGGCAATATTCACCAATTAGAGGAGTGCTGGGCAGATTTGAGTTAATATTTGTGGCAGGCGACAATGTCTAAAGTGGGTCCGCATGCACTGTGGAATCCAGCAAACGAAATTAGCATGTATAATTACCCTAAATCCTTGACAGTTTAATGTTTGAGATTACAGCAAAAGTTAAAATGGAAAACAGCTCATTTGGAGCATGTTGGAGAAGTTTTTGTGGGAATGTTACATGTAAAAGATGTTGGATTTTAATTAGAGTGATTATGGCAGCGTGTTCGAGTAAAACTAATTCCATTGATCGGTAAGAACAGGCCTATCTAAACACACACACACACACAAACTGTGAGTTTGGCCAATCAGGGTGTTGTTTGTTCAGATGACTGCAATCACCAACAGAGCACAGTGGTACTTTAATCTCATAGAGTTTGTCAATAAAAGCTTAATTACAGCTTAATGAGGGGTCTTAACACGGGTCAATGACAAGTCAATACCATGCACAATATAAATTGACTTCTTACACTTTGGAACGCAGTGGTTTATGCCGGAAAATAGGCCTAAATCAGGAAATGCATCAAATCACTGCTGGCCTTCAATTTGAAGTTTAAAACTGTGAGGTTTTAAGTCAGAATATCAAATAGTGATGGTTAATTGGCTAATATTTGTGATTGTCTGCTACTAAGGAGAAACAAACTATACCAATAAATAATAATGTAAATGTATGTTGGCTCAAACTGTAAATCCTAGAAATAAGTGTTAACTTATTGGTGTTACAGATCCCTTGTTCCCCTGGACTCCATTTCCCATCATCCTCCTGTTCTCCACACCTGCACTCACTTCCCTCGTCATCTCCCTATCATCACGGATCACCTGCACCTGGACTCTCTCATTAACACACCCTTTATATTGCACTCACTCCATTCCCTCCTTGTCGGTTCTCTGTTTATGTTAAGTATATGTTTGGTGCCTCCTGCCTTGTTTAAGTAAAGAAGTATATGTATTGTCGAAATCTGTATCTGCCTCGTCTCTCTACACCAGTACACGTAACAGAAGAACCGACCTTAAACCGACTGGATTTCCACAACATGGAGGGATTCTCAGTCTCCCAGGCTCCAACTTCTCCCATGCCTCACACTACAACCCTGTCAGCTGGCGAGCGGCTTATCGGGCTCCTTCAGGTGGGTCGTTCGCTGGAGAGGTATGTGGAGGAGTTTGTTGAGCTTGCTTATTTGTCTGACTGGCCTGAAGCAGTTTTGATCTCCCTGTTTTTGGATGGATTGGATGACGACACTATCTGTTTTGATGAACCTGTTTTTTGTTTCTCCTTAAGCGAAACTATCAATTTAATTTTGTGGTTAAATGGCTCCAAATTCTGGGTTGGTAAGGTTTGGGATAAGTGTTGTCATCCAGTTCATCCAGAAACACGGTTGGCCGGGCCAGTCAGTCAATCTCCGGCTTCCTCCGCATACCTGTCCAGCGAACTCCATGCCTGCCCCATGCTGGACCCACATTCCTCTACTGGGCCCAGTAAGCGGAGGAGGAAGAAAGCGGCTCCAGTCTCTCCAGAGCCGGCTCCAGTCTCTCCAGAGCCGGCTCCAGTCTCTCCAGAGCCGGCTCCAGTCTCTCCAGAGCCGGCTCCAGTCTCTCCAGAGCCGGCTCCAGTCTCTCCAGAGCCGGCTCCAGTCTCTCCAGAGCCGGCTCCAGTCTCTCCAGAGCCGGCTCCAGTCTCTCCAGAGCCGGCTCCAGTCTCTCCAGAGCCGGCTCCAGTCTCTCCAGAGCCGGC
Source organism: Chanodichthys erythropterus (assembly GCF_024489055.1). Classification (NCBI taxonomy): domain Eukaryota; kingdom Metazoa; phylum Chordata; class Actinopteri; order Cypriniformes; family Xenocyprididae; genus Chanodichthys; species Chanodichthys erythropterus. Next base: position 20,578,307 of record NC_090228.1, read on the forward strand.
TCCAGTCTCTCCAGAGCCGGCTCCAGTCTCTCCAGAGCCGGCTCCAGTCTCTCCAGAGCCGGCTCCAGTCTCTCCAGAGCCCGCTCCAGTCTCTCCAGAGCCCGCTCCAGTCTCTCCAGAGCCCGCTCCAGCCCTTTCCGAGCCTGCAGCTCCAACCCTGTGCGAGCCACCAAGTGAGGTGGTCTGGCTTATAGACTTTTGGACAGAGCCAAGTTCTCCAGTCTCCGCCTCCGAGCAAACAGTGCCAGTCTCCGCCGAGCCCTCAGCTCCAGCCGCCGCCGCCGAGCCAGCCGCTCCAGCCGCCGCCGCCGAGCCAGCCGCCGCCACCGAGCCAGCCGCTCCAGCCGCCACCGCCGAGCCCACTCCTATTATGAACTATGTTATTGTAATATCCAGCCCAAAGACTGTTTTCCCTCCCTGCCTCCCTTTCCCGCCTCCTCCCATTTATGTTTACACTGAACCTCCACCTCAAGCCCCCTCGCCCAGATCTCCACCTCGGACCTCTGGGCGATTACCTTCACCCCGGCTCCAACCTCCCTCTGCTCCACCGTTGCCCATCAGTCCACCAGCTTCACCAGTATCCATCCTGCCTCCACTCACACCTTGTGCACTCGTCAGCCTGCCCTCCCCTCTGGACTACACTCCTCCGTCTCCGCTCCGTCACTCCGTCCCTCGGATTCAGTTGGCCTCCTCACTCCCCCCGGTGTTCGTTTTGTTGTATGTCTTCCTGCTTCCATGGCCGCCTTCGGCTCCTGACCCGCCATGGCCGCCTTCGGCTCCTGACCCGCCATGGCCGCCTTCGGCTCCTGACCCGCCATGGCCGCCTTCGGCTCCTGACCCGCCATGGCCGCCTTCGGCTCCTGACCCGCCATGGCTGCCTTCGGCCCCTGACCCGCCATGGTTTTTGGACCTGCCCTGGAGACCTCCACTCCAGTCTACTCCTTCCCCTGCTCCGGTTTGAGGTCTCCAGGGCGCCCGCCCGGTTGTTACATCTACGGCGCGAGGACGCGCCTACCGGGAGGGGGAGGTACTCTTACAGATCCCTTGTTCCCCTGGACTCCATTTCCCATCATCCTCCTGTTCTCCACACCTGCACTCACTTCCCTCGTCATCTCCCTATCATCACGGATCACCTGCACCTGGACTCTCTCATTAACACACCCTTTATATTGCACTCACTCCATTCACTCCTTGTCGGTTCTCTGTTTGTTAAGTGTATGTCTGGTGCCTCCTGCCTTGTTTAAGTAAAGAAGTATATGTATTGTGGAAATCCGTATCTGCCTCGTCTCTCTACACCCGTACACGTAACAATTGGCATATAATGTTCAGTATGTTATTGGCTAGTAGATAACATCAATATTGAGTATGACACAATAGTTCTTATTATTTCTGTTTTTAGTATTATTAATTCAGTTTTCTACAGGGTTCACTACATTCAATTAAACTGATTTTATATTAAATGTGAGGTTCTGCATGTGCTCGGAATATATTGTCCACTTGGGAATGATACTACAGAAAAAAGTGAAATACCGATTCAGTCAAGTCACAGGACAGACAGTTCCTTCCATTAATGGCTTTTTATCCGTGGTTATGTGATGTTGACTCTTGAATAAGAGAGAAAAGGCAATTGAAAACAGGAAATTATAATAACATGTCTGTGGTCAGTGCATGCGCTCTCTCACTTTCACACACACAGGAAAAAAACAAAACACACATACTCAGCGACGCATCCTCCGCACACAGGTGTAATTACATGCCGTTTTTTTAAATAAATTAAAGCTGCTTCTCAACTGGATGAAAATAGAAAATCAATTTTTCAATCAATTCAGCCTACAGTTCGTTACACAGCCCACCGCTGCTTCAGAGCATTCGCAGCAGAGACGAAAAGAAAAAAACGCAGAAAGATAGAGACCTGACTAAAGGTTTACACCATCAGGATAATAGATGTTAATCACATTAAAATGCAATCATGGGTGGGTTAAATGTGGTGAAATTCAGTAGTATAAAAGGTGATGCACTTGCATTACATGTCACACACACACACACACACACACACACACACACACACACACACACACACACACACACACACACACACACACACACACACACACACACACACACACACACACACACACACACCCACCCCATGGCTCCTTGAGTTCTAGTTAACTCTGGTTCAATGGCCTTCTGTTACCGTAACAACCACTGACAGCTGTAGAGAGGTGAGACAATGTCCAAACCTTTCCAGGAATTCCAATCGCTCATCCCGCAAACTCTTCCTCTGACCTCTCATTAAATCCTTCAGAAAGATGTGAACTAACTCTCTCTCTCTCTCTGTGTTTGTCTATCTATCTATCTATCTATCTATCTATCTATCTATCTATCTATCTATCTATCTATCTATCTATCTATCTATCTATCTATCTATCTATCTATCTATCATGGCCCTTATTTATGAAAAGAAAATTATTTTGAAGGGAGATATCTGATGATATGCTTCTTATGCTGCAAATAATGTGAAATTTGCTAGTTATTATAGATAATGAAGCTTGCAATATCAACACAGATGGACAGTATCTATAACATACTTTTTTTTTGTATGTACGTAGAAGAAAAAAAAGTAATTCAGCATTCTGTTATTTATTGTCCAAAAGTTACTACTGTAATTCAAAAACATCAACAAGCAACAATGACCTGGGGTGTGAAGTTTCTGAAATAACAAGGTGGCAGCACACTTGTGTGAAATAGCATAAATTTTATACCACAGTTCAATAAACAAGTTAATGCTGACTAGCATATATTTTACACACAATATTGGCAGTTACGCTGTATGTTTTTGCTTTGCCAACCTGTTTTTAACAAAACGGTTGAACGAATTATTCAATGACTCACTTATATAAGGCACATGTCTTGTTCTTGACAGAATCTGCATTTTTGAACAAATTGGTTGAATGAACAATTCAATGATTCACTTGATTTGTTTCTTTCTTCAATAAATCATCACTCATAAAGACTATCATGTCACCACCTACTGGTGTACCAACGTAACTCAAGGAAAAACGTGAGTAAGTTACGGTGTGGCAATTTTGTATAAATTCTTATGATGTGAATTGTACAAAAACGTATGACTATTAGACAAAAGTAAGCATCAAGATCCACCCCTAACCCCACCCCTAAACATACCTCTCACTGGGGCGTAGGCAAATTGTATAAAAAAGTACAAGGTAGATTGTACGAATTCATACAAATTAGCCACCAATTTGCCAAAACGTAATATAGGTACGAACTGCCATGAGATTGTGTTGGAAAGACTGAATGGAACACACAAACACAGACAAATTTGATACAATCTGCTCAACAGATCAGATTTGAGCAGTGTGTTGTATTTAATAGTGTTTATCCAACTACAGATTACAAATACCTGCGGATACTAATGAGACACTGAAATGTACAGTGAAACTAAAATGTAAATAAAATAAAAACAGAAAGTTGATTACACAAAGAAAGACTAATACTAGATTCTAACTGCTATCTAATTTTTATGCTTGAGTGTGTGAAAGAATATTCAGCACTCCATATCTACTGTGTGTATCTGATAAACAGGGTTTAATCTAGTGTTAATATATGGCTGATATATTATCAAATATCTTAGTTCAAAATGAGACATCAGCTTTTAAACAAGCCATAATCCTTATCTGTGCACACCCCGCCATAACCTACCCCTCATCTCTCTCACAATGTGGAGGAAGACGCTAGACATTAATCAAATCCTTCTGACACACCTCCCCATTAATCATTCTGTGTGATGTGGGACGAGAGACAAAGAGAGAGAGAGAAAGAGAGACAGAATGAGAACTACATTTCATTCATGCAATAATGCCAAATATCAGAAATTCAAAACAGCACAATAGCTCTCAGTAGTGAGCTATTGTCTACAAAGGCAGCTACCTTCTAAAAGTGTCTTCGCTGGAAGATGCTGTACTGTTTTTTGCTAGAAGGCATCATTCAAGTGTATCATGTGACAGATCACATGTCTCAACTCCAGTTGGTAGTCGCTGTGCATTTATATACAGTTGAACTCGCAGACAGTCTCTGTCCCTCAGATTGAATCAAATCGCCAGCTTCCATTGAAAATGAATGAATTCTGGTTTGTCGAGGCAAATCACTGTCAGCCTAAACATCCCTTAAGACAGCATATTAAATGAAAAGGAACTTTGTAAGTGACTGATTTGAAAAGCTCTTCATGAGGTGTCTCAAATCTCGATTGTTTCCAGTGATATTTGACATTCACGTATTGCTAAGCTAACAGCATTTGTAAGCCTTTAAAATTAAAATTATTTAAAATACACACAAATATTGGATAGAATAGTACCTTTTTAATATTAGTAAAATGGCAAGCTAATTGCAGTGCATTCTGGGATTGTTTTTGACTAGATTTTTTTTTTTTTTTTTTTATTCACGTGCAGATGTATTGCATGCAGACAGTCCAACACGATCACGTGAGAATGCGTATCAATAGTACAAGTTTGTAATCTCGTAATATATATATGCCAAAATGAGCTTTGGCGTGTTTATGGTACGCGGATTTTTCGCGTGCATATGATATGCACTTTATGGCGTGTATATGATACGCTCTTGGGTAGGATGGGGGTGGGGGGTTCGTGCGTATAATACGCCATAAAGTGCGTATCATATGCACGCGAAAAACTGTGTACCATAAGCACGCCAAAACTCATTTTGGCGTATATATTCTACGAGATTACAAACTCGTACTATTGATATGCATTTTTGTGTGATCGGGCTCGACAGTTGCGTTGAACATACTTTGAACGTACGGAAATTCAGTTGTGGTAACAAACCTCATGGGCCGGATTCATGAAAGTCTTCTTAAGAAAGATAATATCTGAGATAAATTCTAAGAAGTTCATAAGAATGTTCCTAAGTGCAATTCTTGAAAACTTCTTAAGATGTTCTCAATTTTTTTCTTAAAAACACCTCAAATCTTAAGAAGAAAATGAAAGGCTTTGGTGTTATTTGATTGAAAGGCGGGTATTGCCAAAGAATTGTCGAATGAAAAACAACTCAAAGCCCATGTCAAGTTAAAATCTTTATTTTAAAGAGTCTGTCTTGAGAAGATGCATCGGTTATTCCCATTCATTTGGCTCTATCTTTCTTGTGCTCTCTCTAGAGTGAATGTGTCCTGTTCTATCTTGAGTGAGCGCATCATGTATGTGCGCAAATGATCGATAATTGTCACTTCAGAGTACTCATCCACACATGGTACTAGTAGTAATATGTATTAAATTTATCTAGTTAGTGTTTTGTTGTAATGCTTAATATTTCAAATAAACCCAATAAATTAATTAAACATCTTACATTTGGGTATTTAAGACAGGTAAGTTTAAGAAGTTATTTATTTTTAAGAACATTCTTTTTGAGAATATGAATACTCCTTATATGTTATCTTAAGAACAATCTTAAGAAAAAAAAAAAAAGATAAGAATATTCTTAAGAAATGTTTTTGGGAATACAAAATATTTGTATCTTTTTTCATAAGTTACACGATAAGAAGAAATTCACAGTTAAAGAATTTTATTCTTAAGAATGTTTTGTGAATCCGGCCCCAGGAGGTTATTAATAACCATTGTAATTAATCAGGTAGCTAGTTATAAACAAATAAGCTGGCTAGACATTTAGGTAATTAAATGTCTCACTTGCAGTAATCTTTGCTTTGCTCCATTTGTGCTTTATGACAGGAATATTGCTGACCAGTGAAAATGAGAGAACAGATCTGGCCCTGCCTTAAGGCAATCTACATTTGATCTGGCCTTTGAGAATAAACCCAACATGCAGCCTCAGGGTAACTGCAATATTATGTAAGTTTATGTATGTGTCTAAATGTTTTGGATTAAACACTATATCAGCAGTTTTGCAATAAGTCATACAAGTCAAATAAAATCTTTTTTTTTTCTCACATAATTTTGCTTCTTAAGTAATTTTGGCTTGTTTTAAATATAGATATTTTTAATGGAAAAGAAGGGAAAAAATATTGAAGTGTATCTATAGGTTCTCACTTGTCATACAAGTCGTCAGACTCTGTAAAACTTTCCCCTTCCAATTAAGGCAGGATATGTGAGACAGGGCTGAGAAACAGAGAGATAGACAGAATGAGATGGAGAGATTGAGAAAAAGAGGGAGAAAGAATATCAGCAGTGTCAGGTATAGAGGAACTGAACGTGTCACATCCCAGAGAGAGAGCGAGAGAGAGAGAGAGAGAGGTATACGAAACTGCCACCTGATTCTTCTCTGCTGAAATGCTAAAGCTGCGCTTGTCACTGAGCAACAATCGGTCCTGCCACAGTGGCAGAGAGATAGGATGGAGAGATAGAGAGAGGGGGCGCATGGAAGGAGAGAGGTGTAACAGACTTCGGAAAGGAAGAGGAAGACAGCATGTGACAAGATTTCAGCAGTCCTGGGGCATGAACACACTGGCAGAACATACACTCACATACAGATAATACCAACTCTCTTGCCTGAAACTATAATGAAAACGAAAGTATAAATAATACAGAAATCTTAAAGGGGAAGTGCATATTTTTTTGTAATCATTTTTATTTAATTATTTATTAGTTTTTGTAATACAGTGCTGCAGTGATTAAGTAGTTTTGTAGGCCACCCTGGAAGTTGGCATTTAAAAATAATAATAATAATTGGATATTTCGATTGGCTTTTGGATTACTGCAGAAAATAAGGTCTGTGACAACATAAGCTTATGGCCTATGAAAAAATGTCATCCCTGCAGCATGTGTACGGTAAAATACATGTATACGCGACTTTTGTATGACTTCCTGAAGAGTATAAACACTGCTTTGTGGCATTATCTGTTTATCTGAGAATCCCGACCAGTCCAGTACAGCAACAATGACTCAATGTGTGAGTTTGGGGGTGGAGCTTTAAGTCTGTCTTACTAATTGCCGATGGAGGGTGGAAGTGGAGGTAAGATTATTTTGGAAACCTTTTTGGAAACATTGGAGTTATTATATTTTGCTGACACCATTTTTATTTATTTATCTATCTATCTATCTATCTATCTATCTATCTATCTATCTATCTATCTATCTATCTATCTATCTATCTATCTATCTATCTATCTATCTATCTATCTATCTATCTATCTATCTATATACACTGATGAGGCATAACATTATGACCATCTTCCTAATATTGTGTTGGTCATCCTTTTGCTGCCAAAACAGCATGGATCAATCTTCTTTGTTCAGCACATCCAACAGATGCTCGATTGGATTGAGATCTGGGGAATTTATATATATGAGAATATATATATATATATATATATATATATATATATATATGAGAGGAACCGCAAACGAGGAACCTTTTGATTTCTCTGTCTCTTCTGTCCCACAGATACGGACTGAGCCACAATCCTGACATCTATGCTTACGGCGCAAACAGTCAAGCCACCATTTCACACAGAGCACGGAAGAAGGAGACTTTTCACTCATTATACTTGCACATTGGAGGTTTTTGTCACTGTCCACTCTACAATAAAAAGCCCCTCCTGGGAATTTAAGCACTTGTTGTTTGCGCCTCATTCATGGTTCCAGCACACTGGTGGAGAATGTGGCTTTGGATTACTGAGTGAGGACAAACACATTGCATTCACTTACCCAAGTCCGTTTGTGTATTTTTTTACAGATACCGCTCTTTCTCATTGTTGACAATATGGATGAACTTATTCACCGGCATGCTGAGGTGTCACTCTGCCAGCAACAGATATCTGAACAGTTGGCCACTGGACTCGCCCAAACAGAACAGGAGATTGTGGATCTGCAAGGGGAGGCAGCAGAGAGTGCACGTACACCGGAAGTAAGACATCCAGCCCACCAGGTACTGACAAATCTCACTGAGCAGGATGATGTAGAGGTTTATCTTCATACTTTTGAGTTGGTGGCTACCAGGAAAGACTAGTCTTGGGGAGGGTGGGCCACAATGCTTGCACCCTTTCTTACGGGGGAAGTGCAGCACGCTTACTACTTTCTTATGGCTAATGCTGTAAGCAACTATGACACCCTCAAGGCTGAGATTTTAGCTCGAGCATTGGCACAAGGTATCCTGAGGCCTACGAAAAGTGACATCTAACAACATTACTAAGTAGCTGTTCCTTCTTATGAGCCATGCTGGCATTCCAAAGGAAATCCTGACAGACCACTGTACCCCATTTATGTCCCGGTTGATGGCTGACCTCTGTAAACTGTTGCATGTAACCCAGCTACATACTTCAATACCACCCTCAAACCGACAGCCTTGTTGAATGCTTCAATCAGACCCTGAAAAGGATGCTACAGAGAGTGGTCGCTGAAGATGGGTGTGATTAGGATTTCATGTTGCCATATGTCCTGTTCCTGTTGTTCGTGAAGTTCCCCAGGCCTCCACAGGTTTCACTCCATTTGAACTTCTGTTTGAACGACAACCCTGGGGTCTCCTCGATGTGGCCCATGAGGCCTGGGAGCAACAACCTTCCCCCCACCGAACAGTCATTAAACATGTTCAAGAAATGAGGCAACATATCAAAAAAGTAAGCATATGCAAGCATATGCAAGAAGCCCAATGTGTCCAGCAGCAGACATACAACCGTAAGGCCTAGCCCCGTGAGCTCCAAATTTTTGGCATCCTGGCAGGGTCCATACACTGTGGTGGAATGAGTGGGACCCGTTACCTTCAAGCCGGGACACCAATGAACGGAGCAGATTTACCATATCAACCTGCTGAAGAAATGGCTTGAACCAGGGCCTCACCTGGACTTGTAGCCCTGGTTAAAAAGGAACACTCCCAGTGGTGGCCGTTGATGAAAATTTGTCTCCGAACCTGAAAAATCACCTCCAGGACATGATTCATGAGTTCGCCAATGTATTCTCAGAGACCCCGGGCCAAACTCAAGTAATTTCCCACTACATCAAACACCAACCAATGTCATCATCAGGCAGTGGCCCTACTGAGTACTGAAAACTCAAAAACAGGCTATTGAGGAGGAAATTCAGAGAATGCATAATCTTGGAGTCATCGAAGAGTCTCATAGCCCTTGGTCCAGCCCCATCATGATGGTCCCTAAGTCATCACCTTTCGGTTCTGCAATGATTTTAGAAAGCTGAATGAGGTCTGCACTTTCGACGTGTACCCCATTCCCCATGTAGATGAGCTTATTGAACAGCTAGGGAAGGCCCAGTTTATCTCCACTTTGGACCTCACCAAGGGATATTGACAGGTCCCTCTTACTCAGCCTGAGAAGACTGCCTACTCACCTCTAGTGGGCACTGGCATTTCGGGGTCCTTTCTTTCGGCCTGCATGGGGCATCTGCCACCTTCCAGCGAATGATCATTCTACGGCCCCATCACACCTTTGCCGCCACTTACCTTGATGATGTTGTCATTCATGCAGAGACCTGGAAGGAACATCTCACTCCACTACACTCCACTCCGGAAAGTCCTTTTGGAGCTCAGAAGGGCTGGACTCACAGCCAACCCGAGGGATGCCATCTGGGACTCACAGAAGCACGGTACCTTGGATATTGGATTGGTCATGGCCTCATCAAGCCCCAGGAGGACAAGATTTCAGCAGTCCATAACTACCCTTGCCCCACTACTAAGAGCCATGCATGTGCCTTTCTGGGGTTGGCAGTATACTATTGATGCTTTATTCCTAACTTTTCATCTCTAGCCTGTCCACTCACAGACCTGACCCGTAAAAGACAGCCCAAGAAAGTGCAGTGGTCACCAGCAGCAGAGAAATCATTTAAATCCCTCAATAAAGCACTGATCGCTGAGCCTGTCCTCCATGTCGCCGATTTCACCTTGTCCTTTATCTTAGAGACGGATGCATCAGTTTATGGTCTCTGCAATGTCTTTTCCCAAAGGTGAAGAACATCCTGTTTTCTTTTTGAGTCAGAAACTGTCCCCAGCAGAAACCAAATATGCAGCCGTCGAAAGAGAGGCTCTGGCCATTAAATGGGCAGTCCTGGAACTGTACTATTACCTACTTGGCCACTCATTTACCCTCGTCACAGAGAAGCTCATCTTCAATGGATTGCCAAAGCGAAGGAATCCAATGTCCAGGTAACACGGTGGTTCCTAGCTCTCCAGCAGTACTACTTCCCTTTAGAATGGCAAAAGAACGACAATGCAGATTGGCTCTCAAGGATGTTCCACAATGGGTCAGGTCATGTAAGTAACTCCTCCTACTTCACCCTTCTTGTCTGCTTATGCTCTCCACAGGACCAGGATGATGCTTGGGGGGTGGGGGTGAGTGTGAAGAGCTGTCCATGCCAGTATCAGCATAAAAAATAGCTGAATTTATTAAAATGACCCCGTCCAAAGTTTATGTCCCCTTGATTATTAATACTGTGTGTGTGGTTACCTGGATGATCCACGGCTGTTTTTTTTTTTGCTTTTTTTTTTTTTTGTTTTTCCTTGAGTCCCTTATTTGTCCTGAGCAGTTAAACTGCCCAACATTCTTCAGAAAAATCTTCCAGGTCCTGAAAATTCCTCAGTTCCCTTTCGTGGGAACTATCGACGCTACGTCGAATGACGTGATGGGAACCCTCTGTATTTTGTGTTCGTGAAGCACCTCTGTATCCAACCAATGAGAAAGACGTGACGTCAGAGGCGGGTGACGTCACGGATCAGGAAGCTATAAAGCATACCCAGAACAAAGCACGCTAGCTTCTGTTGTCTTCAGCAAGCGCTATCTGTATCTGTCTGTCTTATTTATTGTTGTATTGTCTATCATACACACTGTGGTCTCTTTGTTCGAGGACAAGAGTTCCCAAGCACAAAATAAGACACATATATATATAAGAATGGCGGAAAAGCAGCAGTTTAGGAAGTGTGCTCCTCCTTGCCCGCGTTTCATTGAGGAAGGAGACACACACGACATGTGCGTTAAATGCCTGGGGGTTGAGCATGCACAGGCGGCTCTCGAGGGAGCTGTCTGTGTACACTGCGAACGGCTCACCCTCAGAGTGCTGCGATCGCGCCGGGCGCTCTTTGAGGAGGGCGCTGGGGCGAGTGTTCCTCGCGGGTCTGGTCCCGCTGCTGCCGAGGCACAGCGAAGGCTGCACTCGTGGGGTTCACAGATGGATCTAGCAGAGGGGGAAGAGACGGGCGCTGCCCTATCGCTTCCCTTACCTGCTAGACCCAGTGTCTCTCCTTTGGTGGCGGAAGCACGCGTAGCGGTTTCTTCCCCCCGAAGGGAGACACCGATGCTCAACGTATCTTCCTCCGAGGAGGTTGATGTGGAGAGCGTCGATGAGGAACCGCCAGCCTCATCCCCTGCATATGAGGAGCTTTTGGAGGTGGTGACCAGGGCAGTAGAAAAATTAAATATTGACTGGCCCGCGGAGAGACCTGACAGTAAACCAAAAAGCAAGTTAGACGAAAGGTTTCTCCCCGCACGGTCACTACCCCAGCGTCGGGGTCTGCCGTTTTTTCCCGACCTCCACACCGAGGTGTCGAGGTCGTGGAAGAGACCGGTTCAGTATCGGCTATACAGTCCACAGACATCTTTGTATAGTAATATTGTTGGCCTAAAACATCATGGCTATGGGGCGATGCCTCGGATCGAAGAGACGCTCGCGAGCCATCTCTCGCCTGAGTCGGCATCGTCCCTTAAGACCCCGACGTTGCCCACCAAGCCTCTAAAGACAACTTCCAGCTTGGTGGGCAAGGCTTATTCGGCAGCAGGTCAGGCGGCTGCATGCCTTCATACGATGTCAATCTTACAGGCATATCAAGCCGATCTGCTGGGGGAAATTGATGAGAGTGGGGAGGCGTCCTTTGAGGCAATTCATGAGCTAAGAAAAGCAACAGATCTAGCTCTCCGGGCCACCAAGGAGACGGCCAAGTCCATCGGCCGCTCTATGGCAGCCTTGGTGGCCACGGAGAGGCACCTTTGGCTCAATCTCTCTGATATCAAAGAAAGAGATAAAAACACGCTCATGGACGCGCCGCTGTCTCCTGCTGGCCTGTTCGGCTACGCGATGTCAACCGCCGTCGACAGGTTTCAGGAGACACGGAAACAAACAGCGGCTTTCTCAAAAATTATTCCCCGCCGCTCTCATCCCCCCGAGGCTGCTGAGCGGGAGCAGCCTCGGCCGACAGCCAGCTCCTCAGCGCACAGGGCGCAACAGAAGGCCAGTGTCGCCTTCCGGGCTCCCCCACGAAAATCTTGGGGACCAGGTCGGGCGGCACAGGCGAAGCCTTCCGGAGGTAGGACGTATCTGAGGACCGTCATTATCTCTCGGAAGGCTTCAAAGAAGAGGTCCTGACATCTATGATGCAGGATCTCTCGAGGGCAGCCCCCTCTGGGGGGATTCGGATATCGGGTCCTCCCCAGTGCCCTCAGGGGACCGTCCTGTCAACCCTACCACCCAGTGTGCGTCAGGGCACAGCGGTCTCCACCGATCCTCCGAGGAGGGTCGGTCAGCATGTAATTCGTTTGTCTGCCGGTGCGCCGCGTCAGATAGACGAGCCAAGTGCTCAAAAAACACCAGAGACCAGTCTCGAGAGACTGGTTCCCTTAGTAGAATATTTGGAAGAATGGAAAAGTCTCCCGAACATTTCGAAGTGGGTGCTGCTCATGATAGAACAGGGATACAGAATTCAATTTGGTTCTCGACCACCCAAGTTCAAAGGGGTGCTTCCCACAGTGGTAACCCCAGAGCAGTCTCTGGTGATGGAACAGGAGGTTACGACGCTTTTGCAAAAAGGGGCTATAGAAAGGGTTTCCCCTCCCAGCAAAATGTCGGGCTTTTACAGCCGCTACTTCATTGTTCCGAAGAAGGATGGAGGGTTGCGTCCGATCATAGATTTACGTGTGTTGAATCGATCCGTAAAAAAGCTGAAGTTCAAAATGCTTACACTCAGACAGATCATCCCTCAGATCAGGTCCGAGGACTGGTTTGTAGCGATAGATCTGAAAGACGCATACTTCCATGTATCCATCCATCCTTCTCACAGGAAGTTCCTCAGGTTTGCTTTCGGGGGCGAAGCTTACCAATACAGGGTTCTTCCCTTCGGCCTATCCCTCTCACCCCGCACGTTCACAAAGTGCGTGGATGCAGCACTGGCTCCGCTGAGACTCCAGGGCATCCGCGTACTGAACTATATCGACGATTGGTTGATACTAGCTCAAACAGAACAATTAGCAGTTCAACATCGAGATGTTGTCCTGTCACACATGAAAAGGCTTGGGTTGAGGCTCAACGCCAAGAAGAGTGTGCTGGTCCCGAGTCAGGTTGCAAACTATCTAGGAGTAATCTGGGATTCCACCACGATGCAGGCGCAGTTGTCCCCTGCTCGTGTGAGTTCCATTCTCGGGGCTGTGAATGGGGTGAAATTAGGCCAGTCACTCACTGTAAAACAGTTTCAGAGACTGTTGGGTCTGATGGCAGCCGCGTCCAACGTTATTACTTTTGGCCTCCTGCACATGAGACCCTTACAGTGGTGGCTCAGGACCAAGGGGTTTTCTCCGAGGGGAAATCCTTTTCACACGATCAAAGTCACGCGGCGATGCCTTCGTGCTCTGGTCATGTGGAAGAAGCCTTGGTTCCTATCCCAGGGACCCGTGCTGGGGACTTCTGGTCGTCGTGTAATGCTTACGACAGATGCTTCCCTCACGGGCTGGGGGGCGATCATGAGTGGTCGCTCGGCTCAGGGTCTCTGGGAGGACCATCAACGCTCCTGGCACATAAATCGACTGGAGATGATGGCGGTGTTTCTCGCATTGAAACACTTCCTCCCAGACCTGAGAGATCACCATGTGTTGGTCCGCACGGACAACACTGCGGTGGTCTCGTACATCAACCATCAGGGGGGTTTGCGGTCTCGCCTGTTATCAAGGTTGGCCAGTCGCATCCTCCTCTGGTCCCAGGGAAAGCTCCTCTCGCTGAGAGCAGCTTACATCCCCGGGCGGTTGAATGTAGGAGCGGACGCCCTGTCGAGGCAGGGCGCGAGACCGGGGGAATGGAAACTCCACACCGAGGTGGTGGAGTTGATATGGAAAACTTTCGGTCGAGCTCAAGTCGATCTATTTGCCACAGAGGAATCAGCTCAGTGCCCTCTGTGGTATTCCCTACAGCACCCAGCACCTCTAGGGCTGGACGCTATGCTACAGACATGGCAGAGGCTGCGTCTGTATGCATTTCCCCCAGTCTCACTGCTCCCGGGGGTTCTGGAGAAGGTCCGCCAGGAAAGGGTCGACCTAATATTGGTGGCCCCTTACTGGCCGACCAGGATATGGTTTTCAGACATAATGTCACTACTAAGCGGCTCTCCCCTAGAGCTTCCTCTCAGACAGGACCTCCTGTCTCAAGCGGGCGGTACGATTCTCCATCCCCGTCCGGAAATGTGGAAACTGTGCGCCTGGCCTCTGAGGGGGCAAGGCTCATAGAATCTGGTCTCCCAACCGAGGTTGTGGAGACCATACTTCACTCCAGAGCTCCCTCCACGAGGAAGTTGTATTCATATAAATGGAAATTGTTCGCTACATGGTGCGAACAACGTAATTTGGACCCTGTCCAGTCTCCTATCAGCTATGTGCTACAGTTCCTTCAAGAAAAGTTTTCAGAAGGCTTAACCCCTTCAACACTGAAGGTTTATATTGCAGCCATTTCGGCTTATCATAATCCTGTAGGGGGTTCTTCGGTGGGCCGAGACCCCCTAGTTATACGCTTCCTCCGTGGCGCACTCAGGTTGAGACCTGTGGTGCGCACAAAAACCCCGACCTGGGATTTGACTATTGTGCTTCAAGGGTTAGCCGAGGCTCCCTTTGAGCCAATAGAAGAAGTGTCAGATAAATTCCTGACATTAAAAACCATCTTCCTACTGGCCGTTTCTTCACTAAAAAGGATCGGCGATCTACAAGCGCTGTCAGGCGCTCCATCATGTCTAGAATTTGCATCGGGCATGGTTAAGGCCTTTCTACACACTAAACCAGGCTATGTTCCCAAGGTGCCATCGAGAGTCCCAGGTCCCATCACACTTGAGGCGTTCTGCCCGCCTCCATTCACAAATCCAGATCAGGAAAAGAAAAATCTGCTTTGCCCTGTGAGGGCACTGGATGCTTACGTCCACAGAGCTGCCCTGTGGAGGAAAACAGATCAGTTGTTTGTGTGTTATGGGTCCCCTAAGAAAGGGGGCCCAGCATCCAAGCAGAGGATGAGTAAGTGGGTGGTTGAGGCCATCTCACTGGCGTATGAAACAGTGGGACTCCCATGTCCCTTAGTCGTGCGTGCTCATTCCACGAGAGGTATGGCGGCATCTAAAGCTCTCTTGTCCGGAGTCTCTCTGGACGACATATGTGGTGCGGCTGGATGGTCATCCCAGCACACCTTCATTAGATTTTATAATCTCAACTTAAATGTTACTCCGGGTGCCAGAGTTCTACAAGACAACAGCCAGGCATTCGGAGATACGGCGTAGTTGGGATAGCGTTCCCATCACGTCATTCGACGTAGCGTCGATAGTTCCCACGAAAGGGAACGTCTCGGGTTACGAGTGTAACCCCTGTTCCCTGAGTAAGGGAACGAGACGCTACGTCACGTTGCCGTACCTCCTACATACCTGGAGCGCATGCTTCAGACATGTTACAGAAGCTAGTGTGCTTTGTTCTGGGTATGCTTTATAGCTTCCTGATCCGTGACGTCACCCGCCTCTGACGTCACGTCTTTCTCATTGGTTGGATACAGAGGTGCTTCACGAACACAAAATACAGAGGGTTCCCATCACGTCAATCGACGTAGCGTCTCGTTCCCTTACTCAGGGAACAGGGGTTACACTCGTAACCCGAGACGTTTTCCAGCATAGTCTTGTGGACTATATGTAAACATCTTTTATGTAAAATAACTTATTCAGGACAGTACTAAATGAAAAATGAAATGCATTTTGTGCGATCCCTCTTATTCTGTTAAAATTCAGATTTTCACAGATTCTGCAAGGGGTTCACAAACTATCAAGTAGCACTGTATATACCTTTAATGCGTGATTGAACTATTTTTCTGTTATGACAGCTCTCTGAGTATAACAGACACGCCAGGCTCCACCCTCACTCAATCCCAACGCACTCCATCTCCTGAATACTAATCACCGCCACCTGAACGTCATCATCACCGCAATCACCAGCACTTCAAAAAGCCAACACTCACACACACTCACTGTCCGGTCTCGTTGTTTGCTACTTACCTGTATGCTTACCTCAAGGACTCCAGACGAACTACTTACCTGTCTCCGACGTCTCCAGTCACCCTCCTGTGTTCCTCCTTGTGTGTGTGAGTGTCTCCAGTCTCCTGTATTCCAAGTCTTCAGTCTCCTGTTTTCCAAGTCTCCAGCGCGATCCATTCTCTCCATTCCTGCAATCATCAGCAAGACATCATCTCCATTATTCACCTATCATCACCTGCACTGCTGTTTTAACTCTGCTGACATCAATAAATTCACCTGTTTGTTTTACATCTGCCTCCGTCCCTTCTGTACAGTAACAGAAGACCGGACCTAACAGCGGATGTCAGCATGAGTCGCCCGGATCCCTTCCAAGAGCTTGTGGACGCTCTCCGTCAAGCTCTCACCAACCAACCAGTACCACCATCACTGCCGGTCGCTCCTGTCACCCCTGTATAGACTACCGTGCACTCAACAAGATCACTGTAAAGTTCCGGTACCCCCTTCCTCTTGTCCCAGCTGCCCTAGAACATCTCCGTGGTGCCACTGTGTTCACCAAGCTGGACCTCCGCAGTGCGTACAACCTCATCCGAGACGCGAGGGGGACGAGTGGAAGATCGCCTTCGTCACGCCCACCGGCCACTATGAATACCTGGTTATGCCATACGGCCTAGTCAACGCCCCCTCCGTATTCCAGGATTTCATCCATGAGGTGCTCCGGGAGTTTCTCCATCGGTTTGTCCTGGTCTACATAGACGACATCCTTATCTACTCCCGGAGCCTGGCTGAACATCGCCGACACGTTGCGGAGGTACTCCAACGCCTGCGACAGTTTGATCTCTTCCTCAAAGCTGAAAAGTGCTCATTCCACCAACCCTCCGTCCATTTCCTCGGTTACATCATCGATCAAAGTGGCATCCGGATGGACGAGGGGAAGGTGGAAGCTATCAAGTCCTGGCCCACACCATCCACCATCAAAGAACTCCAACGCTTCCTAGGTTTTGCCAATTTTTATCGACGTTTCATCAACAACTACAGCTCCATAGTATGTCCACTCACCAACCTGCTCCGCAAACAGCCCAAGTCTCTGTCCTGGGATCTCTCTGCCACCAACGCCTTTGAAGCCCTTAAGACCGCCTTCACCACCGCTCCCGTCCTCGTTCATCCAAACCCAGAACTCCCTTTCGTCGTGGAGGTGGACACCTCGACCACCGGAGTGGGAGCGGTGCTTTCTCAGCAGCAGGGGACACCAAGTAGACTACACCCATGTGCCTTCTTCTCCCGCAAGCTCAACCCGGCGGAGGACAACTATGACATCGCTGACCGCGAACTCCTGGCCGTGAAGCTTGCGTTGGAAGAGTGGAGGCATTGGTTGGAGGGAGCCAAAAACCCCTTCTTGGTACTAACAGACCACAAAAACTTGGAATACCTGAAGGCTGCCAAGAGACTCAATCCCCGACAAGCACGGTGGGTCATGTTCTTCTCCAGATTTGATTTCACAATCTCCTATCGTCCTGGTTCCAGAAACATCAAGGCGGACACCTTATCCCATATCCATGCCCCGGAGGAGAAAGATGAAGAACCAGAACCCGTTCTCCCAGAGTCAATTTTCGTGAGCCCCATCTCCTGGTCGGAAGAAACCATTCCCTCCTCCAATGCCTCCACCAACACTCCGCCGGGTTGCCCTCAAGGCTTGCAATATCTCACCCGAAGACGACGCACTCCACTCATTCACGGTGCACATACATCACTTGGCACTGGCCACCCGGGGGCCAATGAGACCCTCTCGCTGCTTAAAGAGTGCTTCTGGTGGCCCAACATGGCCAGGGATATCAGAAGGTACGTGCAGGGCTGCAGGGAGTGTGCCATCTCAAAGAGCCCTCGTCATCTCCCAGCCGGCAAGCTTAATCCTCTGCCTGTTCCTGAGTCACACCTGGGAGTGGATTTCATCACAGACCTGCCAGCCTCTGATGGTCACACGTGCATCCTGGTGGTAGTAGACCGTTTCTCCAAATCCTGTCGTCTCATCCCCCTGAAAGGTCTACCCACCGCTATGGAAACAGCTGAACTTATGTTTAACCATGTTTTCCGACACTATGGAATCCCTGAAGACATTGTTTCAGTCCGAGGCCCCCAATTTATCTCCCATGTTTGGAAGGCGTTCCTCTCCCTCCTGGGTGTGACCGTCAGCCTGTCATCTGGTTACCATCCTCAGTCAAACGGGCAGACGGAACGGAAGATCCAAGAGATCGGCCGCTTCCTGCGTACCTTCTGTCGCGGCCACCAGGACTCCTGGAACCAGTACCTGGGTTGGGCCGAGTACGCACAAAACTCCCTGCGACAGTCGACCACCGGACTCACTCCATTCCAGTGCGTGCTCAGTTTCCAACCCCCTCTGTTCCCCTGGGATGGGGAACCATCCAATGTTCCGGCAGTGGACTACTGGTTCCGGGAGAGTGAGAGGGTTTGGGACTCAGCTCACCACCAGCTACAGAGAGCCCTACGCAGACGCAGGGTGACAGCAGACCTTCGGAGTTCAGAGGCTCCTTCCTATCAACCGGGACAGAAGGTCTGGCTGTCGACCCGGGACATCAGGATGCGTCTGCCCTGCAAGAAGCTGAGTCCCAGATTCATTGGCCCCGTTCACCATCACTCGGCAGATCAACCCGGTCACTTTCCAACTCCAGCTTCCACCATAGTATAAAATTCACCCTACATTTCATGTGTCACTGTTGAAACCTCACCATCCCTCTATGTCTCCCTCCACAGATCCTGACGTGGCAGCCACCTCCCCTCCCCTCCCACTCATCCTGGACGACGGAGCCGCCTATGCAGTACCTGAGATCTTGGACTCCAGGTGCCGTGTTGGTCTTCTCGAATACCTAGTGGACTGGGAAGGCTACGGTCCCGAAGAACGCTCGTGGGTTCCTAGAAACGACATCCTTGACCCCAACCTTCTAGAGACATTCCACGCCAGCCACCCCGACAGACCTGCCCCTCGAGGAAGAGGATGACCACCGCGACGCCGGGGTCCTCGGCCCTCAGGAGCGGCCGTGGGAGGGGGGGTACTGTAACAGACACGCCAGGCTCCACCCTCACTCAATCCCAACGCACTCCATCTCCCAAATACTAATCACCACCACCTGCACGTCATCATCACTGCAATCACCAGCACTTCAAAAAGCCAACACTCACACACACTCACTGTCCGGTCTCGTTGTTTGCTACTTACCTGTATGCTTACCTCAAGGACTCCAGACGAACTACTTACCTGTCTCCGACGTTTTCAGTCTCCCTCCTGTGTTCCTCCTCATGTGTGTGAGTGTCTCCAGTCTCCTGTATTCCAAGTCTTCAGTCTCCTGTTTTCCAAGTCTCCAGCGCGATCCATTCTCTCCATTCCTGCAATCATCAGCAAGACATCATCTCCATTATTCACCTATCATCACCTGCACTGCTGTTTTAACTCTGCTGACATCAATAAACTCACCTGTTTGTTTTACATCTGCCTCCGTCCCTTCTGTACTGTAACACTGAGAGATTGGCATGGTAATAGATATGCATAGATATGTTAATGTATTTGGTCTTGGCAGAATAGATCTGCTACGCTGCAGAGCAAGGACCAAGACTGCGCTATGTAGATAATGATGTGATCGCTACCAAAGAGTAAGGACCTATCAGTCTGTGCCATCTAGTTTCCAAGAACAAGGTATTTAAATATTAGTTAGTCTTCAAAATTACTGTCAGCTCAACTTTAAGCTAAAAGTATCATCTGGTTTTCCTTTTCACAGTACATGTAACATACATTGATATTTTATTATTATTATTATTATTATTATTACTTTTGTTATTACAACTTTTTTTTTTTTTTTTACTATCTGTGGATGTGAGTTGACTGCACTAATTGGTGGATCTGGTGGTAGAGCTAGTCAAAGAAGAAGATTGAATATGACAATACAACAATAGAAGACGAAAGTGTAAACAACAACTAATGTGCACTTCAATGAGTCAAGGAGGTCAGTCAATATCCACAACTCAAGTATGAAAGAGTATAAAACATCTTTAGATGTCCTAACATTGTCTTCTTTGTTCTTCAATGAAAAACTGCAGATGGCAGAACTCGGGTGTTCTCTGGAGGTATCATAAAGCAGTTGTAGTCATAGCAAAAATGCCCCAAACCAAATACATCTCATGAGAATGCACAACTATTTTATGACAAATATCGATTTTGCATATGTGATTTGTATGGAAATATACAATTTTTAGAAAGAAAAATGTAAGCATGAAGGTCCACCCCTAAACCTACTATCAGTGGCAGGTTGGACGAAAATGTAATGAGATACTACTTATTTGCCAAGACATTAAATAGTTACTGAATTGTCATGAGAGTGTGTTGGTCAAATGTTGTACAGGCTCACGGTCAATGGAATACATATTTTTAAAGGCTAAAATGTTTGACTATGCACAAGACTATAAAGAACTTTCAGATGTAATTCTACAAATAATTACAGTTGTTAATGTATTCATGTTATTCAATGTTTATTAGGATGGGATCTGAGAAATTCTCACTGCAAATCTGTGACATAAGGTGCGTTCATGCATATTAATGTAGTCAATAAAAATGCAGCGATACAAAGAAAAAAGAAAATGAACAGAGAAAAAACTAAAAGTGTTCACTCAGAAACCACATTTTACAAGTCAAAGGAGGAATTGGTATAAAATTGCCTTTTATACAATGATTATTTAAACAGGAACCAAATAAAAAAGTGCAAACTTGTAAAAAGGGAGATCCAGACAAGCAGGAGTTTCAATATCTGCCTTTTTCTCGTTGGAAGTTCTTCCTCCTGTGTTTTACAGCTGACATAGGCAGCTCGCTCTGTTCTGGGAACTCGTAGGAAGAATGAGCGCTTTGTGCCTCTTCAAAAGAGACTCGTGTTATTAGCATTGGAACACACGTACATGCACACAAATACACACGGAGCTAGATCTATCAGACTTTAACCTTTCATCATTTCCGCTCTAAACAAAGTTGCTGACTCCCACTCCGTGTTCAATCCATGCCGTTTCTACCCTCACCTCCTCCTCCTCCCCTTTTCTCTCTTTTTATCTACCTCATGTTCCTCATGTACCTCATATAAAAAAAAAAAAAAAAAAAAAGACAAGTCAAACAGCTTAAAGTCTGGTCCATATTGCAGTTCATTTAGGCTAGGAACCGCCCACTTAGATATCAAGAGACTGTCTGGTAAGTAAGGTGACCAAATACAGCAAATGTTAAGGATGATCTGAGAAATGTACCACAGTGACTGAGAACTGTAATAAAACTGATGCCTTAAATAAATAACCTATAGTTAATCAATCAGGTACTGGCATTCCTTGTTCACTTAGTGCCGACGGATGGATGGATGGATGGATGGATGGATGGAAGGATGGATGGATGGATGGATGGATGGATGGATGGATGGATGGATAGATAGATAGATAGATAGATAGATAGATAGATAGATAGATAGATAGATAGATAGATAGATAGATAGATAGATATGTAGATAGATAGATAGATAGATAGATAGATAGATAGATAGATAGATAGATAGATAGATAGATAGATAGATAGATAATTTAAACACTGTCTAAGAAAACTCAATTGTTTCTTTCCTGTAGGTTGACAATTTCCAAACCCATCTAACAGTGGTTTACCTCACAGATTATGCCAGCAGGTTATATTTAGGACATCGTGTCCTGTTAAGGAAGAGTAAATGTCACATGGTAGATACTATATTTTACCCATTAAAATACCTGTTAAATCAGTCAGTCACCTTTATAAATGTATGCACATGCATGCACATGAGCTCATGCCTATGAAACAGATACAGCTGCTACACTTGATGACAAACCGAATCAGATTTATCAGCCAGAAACACAAATCTACTCCATTGAACAGAAATGTATCTGGGTTTGTGAGGCATGTTCCCAGCATAAGCGCTCTGTGGAGATACTTTCAGATATGGGTTATTTTCCTCCAGCATCAGGCACATTGCTCTTGGCCAGGAAATTAATTTAATGGCCTTTATCATCTTCACATAGAACTCTTCACCTTGTCGACCCCCGGTTACACCAACACATCGTTCTTGTGCTAAAAAATACAACTCTACACAACAACGGCACTGCAGTATGTGTGAGCGTGAACGATCATCTGCGTCTTTTTGTGTATCTCAGCGATACAGTGTGACAATCTGACATTTTCTGCTCCATGTTCCGTACTGAAAAGGTAACTCACCGTGAGTGTGATCATCTCACCTATTCAGAAAATCGCTGGAAAAAAAATCCCCCAGCGTTCAGCCGTTAAACTCCCGAACGACGGCACTTACATGTACAGATTTCATCTATAAAAAGCCGAAAAGCTACTAACATAATCAATTCAGCATTTCTAAGTGATTATGTTGCAGCCCCTTTAGATTCACTTATGCGAGACAATCTAACCCACTTTACCCTCTACTTATTTGATCCGTTGTGTCGGGACTCAAATTACACTTGTGATGCAGGAAAAGGCATTTATGTTGTATTTACACTCGTATAAATGCCATGAAGTAGGAATGTTGATTATAGCGCAGGACCTTGCACAACTGCAGCTCTGTGGACTCGATGGGGGGGAAGCATTTCGCTGCCGCACACCAGGTGGGCAAAGATTTGTGCGTGGGGCTTTGGAAGGACTAATTAGTATGTACTGGGCAGGGGGCGAGGAGACACAGGTGCTGTGAGAGTTGGGGACACATCCTGTCAACCTCTGCAACACTTTAATTAACACGCACGCACACACACACACACACACACACACACACACACACACACACACACACACACACACACACACACACACACACACACACACACACACACACACACACACACACACACACACACACGTTTGTTTTTGTGAATTGTGGGGACTTTCCATAGGCCGCAATGCATTTTATACTGTACAAACCATACTTTCTATCCCCCTACCCTACCCCTAACCCTAAACCTAACCATCACAGGAAATTTTCTCACAAAAACATAATTTAGTATTTTTATTAATTAATTTACATTGTTGGGACCGGTGGCTGGTCCCCACGATGTAGGTGAACTCAGGTTTATATTACATTGTGGGGAGTAGTCAATTTTGATTTCATGCTGACTTTAATTTTAATACGCTGCATACATTAAACACTACATACACACACATACATGCATCACTTCACACACAGAGATCAGTGATTGGGCTGCGCCCACACAGAAACATTTAGGAGCAGTGAAACATTGTTGTCATACTGACTATGACTTTTTATTAATAAATTAGCTTCGCTACTGAATCGCTATGTTATATTACTTAGCAACAAGATGGTAACATAGCTGTTTTTGAAGTAATTAAACTTTGTAGAGAGATGCTGTCCGTGGTAATAAACACATGCACATCTCGATTTATCTCTCTCTATAATTCAATCGAATAAATGTAATCTTTCTGAACAACTTTATCTCTGTGTCTGATTTAAAGTGGGCAGAACACTAGATCTAACGTGTCATAGTTGGTGAAAATACACCTTCCAGTCAAGTTTTGTAGTGTAAACATCAATGACAACTTTAACTTAATAGTGTTGGCAAGTAACAATGGTATAAGTGGCATAATCCATGGCTAGGTGTGCATTACATGATTTTTATGCACTTCGAGTCAGGTGGTTCTTTGCCTCCATGTCGTACATTACATTCATGTAATGCAGACCTAGCCGTGGATTATCCCATACATATCCGCATACATACAGTACACTCACGTAAAACAATATATATTATATAGCAAATCTCAATTGTTAGTTTATATTGTCGCAAAATGTAAACTATATTATCACCCAGTGATATATTGGATATATAGAACGTCCAACTTAATCTGCATACATACAGTATTCTCACGTAAAGCAATATACTAAATAGCAAATCTCATCTGCATAATTGTTTATATCATTGCATAATGGTGGGCTGGGGAAGAGTTAAGATATAAGCATTAACATCATGACTTTCATTGAAGCCGGTTTAAACAATATATAATGTGAAAAACGCTACACAAATACAAATAAAACTGACTTGACCTGAAATTGACTTTATCAAGAGGCCAGTGTGTAGACCATGTCACAGCTGCAGCAGGGTAAAGGTGTGTTGTTTTCGGTCTCTCCAGCTAATTTGATCTCAGGTCTAGTGAGAAGCAGAACTAACGGCATGAACTGTCAAACAGAGCCGTATCAAATTATTTGTATCTCTTTTCATATACTCACACACACAGTCATGAGCCAGAATATCACTGAGATTCTGGAGAACTTGATTAAAATGCATATCAGAATAACATACAAGTTTAAAGAAAGTTTGATGAAAAAGTTTGACAGATCACTTTTATGAGCAGTGATCTGTCATTTTTTATAGGTAAGGTGCCTTCTAAGGCAGTATCTCAACTAAAATAGCTGTGTTAGTTAGGCAGCTGAATTGTATTATTTCATCCATTTAAACATTTCATGAAATATTCATTACACATTTTTTGTAATCGTTACACATTTAATTTTGTATTCAATATTCAGGTTCCAGTTGATCTTAACATATTTTAAAGTTTAAGCAAGTAACTAGTACAACCGTGTATTTTAGCATGACATCAAAATGGACAATTCTTGTTTTGTTTGTTTTGTTCTTTGTTTTTTTTTGTTTGTTTTATTTTTAATAAATTATTTATCTGTATACTCACAGTGCACTGTAATACTATACCAAAAAAAAAAAAAAAAAATCATGATCATAACTTGTATCTCCATATCAAAATTCCAAATGGCCAGACAGTCATTCATCTTTTATGAATCATTAAAATACTGGTGTCTGCTGTGAGCCCAGAGACTGTAGTGTACAGCCTAAGTTTTTAAAAGCTTACCTTAAATGTGTAATATGAATAAACAGTGCTCAAAAATGGTTGTTGATAAAGTATTCCCACTTGAAACAAGTAGAGGCTTGGACCCAGAAACAGTAGCCCATTTCAATGATTCAATCAATTCCAGATGGACAAAATTAAGGCCCGCCCTAAATTTTATTCCAACTTGGATATACGTCACCAGTGTTGGGAATAACACATTACAGAATTGATAATATCACAGTATTATATTACTTTTTTCTGTAACACAGTAATATAATGTGTTACTTCCAAAATATAATACATTATATATTACTAGTTACTGTCATTTAAAAGTAATTAGTTACATTACAATATTACTGTCTCTGAATTGTAATGCGTTACACTACTTTTGAGTTACTTTCACCAAATAACCACAGGAGTATATGGAATTTAATTTGTAAAATAATAAGTGTTTGGTTTCTCCTGCCTTCAAAAACTGTCTATAGAATGAGCAAAAAAGCATTTTGAAAAAGTCCAGCCTTCAAACAATAATTTCATCAGTTGGACTTAAAAAATTATAAGTATGACGGCATAAAAGTCTAAAATGTAGCTTATTGCTGCTCATTATAATTAATTGATTGTTGTATAATGAAATTAAATAATTTGATTTCAAGTTAACTTTATTGTTGGACCCACCAAATTCAGGTATTTCCATCATGAATCATCTTTCTGCGGGGTAAGAGTGTGTGCCAGCTGTGAAGATTCTGATCACATTACAGCTACACAACATATCTGGCTCTTCCCCAGGTTTCTCTCTTTGTTCTCCATGACTCTTTCACTCTCTCATCTTTGGTTCATCCTGCTCCTCTTCCTTATTCCCCCCTTACCGCTCATTTCTTTCACCTTCATCGTCATCTTCCTCCTCTCTCTCTCTCTCTCTCTCTCTCTCTCTCTTCACCCATCCCATGTAACTCTTTTGGCTCCTTAAAAATGCATTTCCTCTTGGGCTGGGAATCATAAACCACACTGCGAAAAATCATTTTTATAATCAATATTTTTGTAGTTTTTCGGCAAAAATACCTAACTATACTTTAAGATAAATTTACTTGAGAAACAAAACTGTGTGTTAAGACTTGGTTTTAAAGAATATATCTTTTTTTTTTTTTTTCTTGTTCTAAGCATAAATATAACAAAGCAGTAAGGTCTACGCTGAGGTTTATTCTAAATCGAATCATAACTCGCAAATTAGTACAAACATACAGTATAATAATAAATAAAGCACAAACATACAGCACATCAGTATAGTCCAAATCACAAACAAAGAAAACGTAACTATTTTACAAGGTGTCAATTTTGTATGAACTTGTAGGATTTTTGTAGTGAACAAATACACACATACATAAATAAATAAAAAAATAATAATCACCAGTCATTACTTTCATCATGTCTGACTTGTAATGAATTGGAGAAATTTGGTCATAAACTGCTTTCTTTCTTTTTTTTTTTCTTCTCTCGATGATGATAGATAGATAGATAGATAGATAGATAGATAGATAGATAGACAGACAGACAGACAGACAGACAGACAGACAGACACACACACACATGTGTATAGACCCAATTATTTTCCAAGTACTAAAAGAATAATGGAGTCATTAAGCAACCAAAACTGTCAAGTGGAATCTGAACTAAAATCATCCACATCCTTTCGATTCCCAACCCTACTGTCATCTTCTCTTTACTTCTCTCTCTTTTAGGTGTTAGCAGTATAATCAGGCTTCAATGATCTCTGTCTGTCTAGATTATTGGAGGTGATTCTCCATAATGATCAAATGTTAGAGATCTGTTCTCTAAGGTTCATCGTGTGACACTTAACTACTGCTACAGACCAATGATGAATCACATAATCAAAGTACACTTCACATTTGCACATTAATGATGGCTCATACATTGGCTATGTTCATAGAATTCCAGTGTACTACTTATTGAAAACCATTCAGTATACACTAGTTTTTGTTAATAAGTGGAACAGTAAGCACTATGCAGTAGTGCGCTACATTGTTGTCACATGACCTCAATACATTAAATGTTTAATTAATAAAGATGTTTCAAAAGGTCATCTTGGAGATAATTATGGTAATTTTGCATTTTAAATGCAAATTTGTGCAATTTAATTTATTTCTTTCAAATTAATTACTTTTTTTTGGGGGGGGGGGGGGTGGGTCAAGAAACAGATTTTACAAATTGTGGCTGATATTCTTGCTTCCAGATTTTATCACATTGCATCATGGGATACATCACTCACTGTAGTGGGCTCTGATACTCTATATTACATGCATACAGAAATATCATGATACAAGAGATCTCAAGATAAATTAACACTGTTTAAACCAGGCATTTGCAATAAAGCTACAATAAAGTGTTGTTTTTTTTTGTTGTTGTTTTTTGCGAATGGAAAATTGTGCATGGTAACGATGTTAACCAGCTTTGCATACCGTTTAGCCCATACCCAACGCAAATGTCCAAGTAGATGTTTTTTTTTATTTTATTTTTTTTATGTATAAACTCATTGGTAGCCCCATCCACCATGAAATCTCATTGGTTCAAAATCTCTCTCCACATAGCTATATATTAAGTTTGCGTTCAGTGTGGGCCAACAAATTGCTTGCCACATCAGGCCTAGTTAGGATATGTTGTAAGAAGAGTACGTTAGGATTCCATTGCAAATGTAGCCTCTGTGTTCATATGCAAAGAAATATGCTTTCTGAAACACACACAGACAAGTCCCAGAGCGAATGAAGACCGATCAGCTTTGCACTGATATGATCATATTTTCTAATTGTGAATAAATGCTTATATAAATCACCAGACTCAGTGCTCTACTTCAGCGTGTAAAAGGCTGGCATAGGAACAGATTGTGTCTTTATGCACGTCTGATAGGCTGTCATAATTCATCCACCAGCCTCTAACACCTCCATAACTCGAACAGCATCAGACGCGGGTGTCTCGCAGACAAAGCTATCGTCTTAAGAGCTCACATCACTCACTTTAACAACCGGCTGATGCTTTGCGCTCCCTGTGGTTATGATATGGTTGCTGGGAGGGGGTGAGGAATTCTTCTCATATAAACACTGTGACTGCGTAGCGCTTTGGGAACGACCTGGCGTTGCAGAGGAATTAACCGCCTGTGTGTCGGTTTGTCATCTCCCAAATGCCATCACACTTAAGAGCACAGAAGGGGGTTGGGGGCCTGCCTGATATCTAGGAAAAAGGAGCTGGATAATCCTAATGAAAGAGAGAAAGAATGGAGAACATTTGTCTCTAGATTTGGCAGATGATGAGTGTGATTTTAATGGCATGGGGAATTAGACACGTTAGGATTGATAAAGCCATAAGAGCCTCTTAATATAGTACATCTGTTTTTGTGTCCGTATCTTCCCGCTGGACAACCACAATGTCCGTGTAATGTAATCACTAGACAATGGTTACTAAATTACTCTATATGCTTTAAACATTAATCAGTGAAAGCCACTGAGGCGCTTATATTGGGCCTCATTCATGAAACACAAGCAGCACTCGTTTGTAAAGGCATGCTAGTATAAACTGTCACTGTCACTTTCAATTCAATTCAATTCAATTTGATTCAATTAAATTCAATGTAAATGGTTTGTAACTGTGTAACACAATATACTTTACAACTATTTAAAACTTGCCTTTTAAGTAAACTTTTAAAAAATATATTTTAACCTGATAATTTTTAGTATGTCAACTACATGCATACCTGAATATTATGTACTGTATTTATACTGTAATTGTTTTGTGACAAGGTGTTTAGAAACTCTCACAATGAGGAATGATACTAGAAGGTAGACTTTAAATCACAAATACTAAGGAACCAGGAGAAACACAGGAGATAACCACATTACATTCAAACGAGAACCAACGGAGACTGTACGTCCTTGCGTCACAAACTAGGGTGGGAGGAAGGGTGGCCTGGAGGGGGACTACGAGAGTCTTTGGCAGGACAGGAAGTCTCCAGGACGGTGTCGGCAGGTCAGGGAGCCAGGGCGGAGCCGGCAGCTCAGGCGACCAGGGCGGCGGCAGCAACTCAGGAGACCAGGGTGGAGCTGGCAACTCAGGAGACCAGGGCGGAGCCGGCAACTCAGGAGGCGTAGGAGGATGGGCCTTTGTGGCCTTCTCCCAGACCCCAGGCTATAGCCACGGGCATATGCTAGGCGTTTTTAGGCCTGGAGGGATTCTGGAGTGGACTGTGGAAAACTTTCTGGATCGGACTCTGGAGAACTTTCTGGAGAGGACTTTGGAGTGGACTGGGGCTGGTACCGACACTGGAGCAGACTTGGGCTGAAGACGAGACTGGAGCAGACTCAGGGGCTGGATCAGACTCAGGGGCTAGAGCCGACACTGGAGCGGACTCAGGGGCTGGAGCAGACACTGGAGCGGACTCAGGGGCTGGAGCTGACACTGGAGAGGACTCAGGGGCTGGAGCTGACACTGGAGCAGACTCAGGGGCTGAAGACGAGACTGGAGCAGACTCAGGGGCTGGATCAGACTCAGGGGCTAGAGCCGACACTGGAGCGGACTCAGGGGCTGGAGCAGACACTGGAGTGGACTCAGGGGCTGGAGCTGACACTGGAGAGGACTCAGGGGCTGGAGCTGACACTGGAGCAGACTCAGGGGCTGAAGACGAGACTGGAGCAGACTCAGGGGCTGGAGCAGACTCAGGGGCTAGAGCCGACACTGGAGCGGACTCAGGGGCTGGAGCTGACACTGGAGAGGACTCAGGGGCTGGAGCCATTTCTGGGTACCATGACATCCCCTTATACTCAATTAGTAGGGGTACTAAGGGGTACAGGGGTACATGCACGGCACCCATTTTGGCTGAGGGCTCAGGCGCAGCGGCCATGACAGGATGAGACTCTGGAATGGCAGCTGTGACAAAACTAAACAATGGAATGCTGGCCATAATGGGATGAGACACTGGATCAGAGTTTTCACACACAGAAGCGTGTCTGGGAACATCACTCATGGGAAGTATTGTGACCACTGGCATTGGCAATGCTGTATTAATAGGACTGGGAATTTCTCTCACTGCTCTGATGGTGATTTTGAAGCCTCTCTCGATGAGAATTTTAACACTCAGAGGTCGCCGGCGATACCACCTTGTTTTTTTTCTTATCAGTATGAAAGAGACTCAAAATACTCTGTCAATTTTGCACATACATTTAAAAGTTATACACCATTTTAATCTGTGAAATATCTTCTTTTATTTGTGTACACTAACTAAATGTTGTTCTTTTTGCAAAATAAAGAAAACTAACATGATGCGTGATCTGTCGTCTCCCTCTGAACGAAGTCCATTCTGATAGTTCTCCGAAAATGAACTGTAACGTAGTGAATACTAATCACAAAAAAATTAGACTTGTGTCTAAAGAAACATTAAAAAATGTCAGGTTTTAAATCATGTAAGTCAAATCGAAAACAAAAATTCTCTGGTTATGTAATCTGAATGAAAAAAAGAGACATATCAGACGTCCGTGATTCAGCTCATTATCCGCTAATGCGTCCACGCCCATGGAGCGAGCGCTATTCAGACGCAAATTCTGAAGCAATACATGTATACATCATCGCAATTGTGTATTTATTATCTCTAAAAGTGTCTATCTGCATGTTATAGCCATGGTTAGCGATCTCTGGAAGCCTCTGTTAGTTCCTGGAATATCACATGGTATGCCTGTTCTTCTAACGAGACATCTGTGGACTAAATGTGCATAGAGCCCCCTCCGGCTGCAAGTATGAATTGAAAACACAGTATCCAGTGCCCATAGTGATGACAATAAATGTTGAATAAATATTACTCCTCTGTATAGAAAATTGCCATAAACATATGAGAATCCATCATTTTTTCTCCAAATGTAGATGCTTTTAAGCTAAAAGCCCTGTTGTTTTGTCAAAGGTAATGTTTTTCATATTTATAACTCCTGACGCATAGGCTGTTAACAAATTACGGTCACTATAAGAGTAAAACAGAGGTCAAAATGTGAAGCTTGATCTTTTAATGATGAATAGTTTGTCAACTGCACATTAACATTTAGGCTATATAATATAACAAATATAATAGCCTACATGAAATGCAATAGAGGTAACATGAATGTTCAGATGCTTTGCATCACAGAAATACATTATATTTGAAAGTATATTAAAATAGAAAAACATTATGTGGTTAGAGACTTGAGACTTCTTTTAAAAACATTACCCAATCTTTTGACTGGGTTCTTTTTACATGTGCAATAATATGTGCATGCATGAGATCACAAAAATCATGTTTTTTTTTGTTTTTTTTTTGTTTTTTTTTGTCAAGAGTGGGCATTATATTTACGTTAATACAGCTGATATGACCCTGATATCAGAGGGTGTTTTCACACTATTTCTCATTATGTGAGTCATTATGTGGGTCTTTGTCTTCTCACGTGTGAATCACAGCATTATTCATGAAGATTCACGCCCTCCATGCATACTGTGTTTCTTGACAAAAAGTGTCTTACAAAATTGAAATCAATATACTGTTTTATATGAACGAGTAGACAGGATAATTTTCATTTTGAAGCAAAATGTGTGAACACATATATAATATTAGTTTTGTGGCCTTATTTCAGTGACTTTTCAGTGAGTTTTTTTTTTTTTTTTTCAGTAACCATGCATAAATGTTATTCCTTCAAAAATACAAACATGTACATACATGTTGCTCACATATTATGGTAGCCAAGTTCGTGCTGAATACAGTATAATGACACCTTTTCCATTAATATGTTTATGAACAACTAAAAAAAGCACAAATGTCAGGGCATGTCAGAACTTCTCCAGGGCCGCAAAAATCCTCAGACCCCAGAGGGTTAATGAAGTAGTCAATCAGATCACCAAGTCCAGGTTTCCTGCTGCTTGATCCATTTAAAAGAGGTTGGATTTTCTGTTACGTGACATGATGTTTAGAAACTCTCACGACGAGGAATAATACTAGAAGGTAGACTAATCACAAATACTAAGGAACCAGGAGAAACACAGGAGAAAACCACATAACATTCAAATGAGAACTGACAGAGACTGAAGGAAGAACACAGGGTATATATACAAGAGACAAACAAAGGCCCTTAACAAGATGATAAACAAGACACACCTGAACTGAAAATCAAATCAATCTGTTACTATGACAAGTAAAGAGGGGTGGGAAAAACTGAACAAAGGAAGACACGTGACTAATTAAAAACAAACTTTAAACATGTACAAATAAACCAAACATGTGACAGTAATGGTATGGTATTTAGGTTAGTTAACTGAACTATATTAATCAAAGTCTGATCTTTTTTTTTTTTTTTTTTTTTTTTTATAGTTTTTAATGAATGTAATAAAAATGCAGATTAATTCAAATGACTCCATAATGCCAAATAATGGGAAATAATCAGGACAGTTCACTTCTGAGATTAATTAGTTTCATGAAGCAGTCAGATTACATTCAACATTTCTGAAAGATAAACGGCAATTAAACACAAGAGGAAGAAGCTGAGCCTACTGCTACAGGTGGCTTCAAACCTTCCCCAACTCCATGAAAAAGATGCTTATTTTCTTGTAATTGTAGGAACCAATAAGTTTCCAAAGAACATCCACAACCAAAGGATGAGGGACACAAATAAGTGCATACTATATCAATGATAATATTGCAGAGACAAAGTTTTGAATATCATCACATTACAAGAGGTCATTTGACTAAACCCATAAGATGCTCTATTCTCACTGCAGTCATTTTTTGTTGTGTACTTTTTGTGTTGTAGAGGATAGTAAGCAGCACACGTTTACATACAGTACTCAGCAGCACGTGAATATTCAGAACACATGTTGCTCAGCTATTTCAAAATTCTGTTTACCCCTGAGTGAAGAATGAAGATGAACTTCACAGAGACTATATCAAGGTAGTGAATCCAAAGTAAAGTAAAACCACACTGCATTTAAGAAACACATTAAAAATGTTCCTTTTTCATAAAATTTCCTTTCTCTTGTGGTTGTTTTATCTCTCAATCACCTAGTTCAAACATACACTATTTTACATAAAATATTTTAACAAGAAGCAGAGACTTACCAGAAGCCCATAGGGTATGCACAACAGGAGTTCCCAAGCAGCTGGGGGGGATGTACACTGTAAACAAAGAAGGAAAAAATGCTTTTTTCTAGGTAAAACTTATTGGAAAAAGTAGTACAAGTTCATGTTCTGCAACACTTCCAAAATTTTACTTCATTAAAGTGGAAAAAATATATCATATAGAGAAAACATTACAGGCACCTGTCAAGGTGCTGGCCAATATTTACACAAATGATCTTTCTGGTGACTTCATAGTTACTTTCATTCTGAATTGCACTGAGGACAAGATGTCTTCTAGACTCTATGTTAGACTCTGTAGACTTGCTATTTTCAGAATCGAGAGTCAGCATGGTAGATTTAACAAGCATCATGATAGTATATAAGGAGACAAGATCTGGTATTTATAAACAGAGATGAAGCCCTTAAAATCGAAATGGGCTTTTTATATGTTCGACCTCCAACTTCCTACAATTACATCAAGCTATCTGACCAAACCTCATTATTGGTGATGTTTTGTTAAGCCACTCACTGGAAACAACAAAAATTAACTTGAGTGAGATTTACAAATGCTTTACACAATTGCTTTTACATTGCTTTTTTGACATGCACTTAGTAAATTACTTTAAGTAAATGTCTTGACTGAACTAAAATGTCAGGTTGCCATGACTTTAAATCTACCCCATTTAGCCACTTAGACTAAGTAACTCTAAGAAAATTCCATCAAAAGAACACTCATGTGAAAAAAAAAAAAAAAAAAAAAAAAAACCCTCACTCATAAATGACCTTAAAATGGCACATACAGACATCAAGACTTGAGGTAAAAACACAACTAAGAGTCAAATAACTGGTGTGATTCAGACAAAGCAAGTCAAAAAACGAATGTGACAACAAAATAAACAAAAATGTATGTAAAGAGTTTGTATGAAGAGTTTGTACCAGTTTAATGTAATAGGTTGCACTAACTGTTTTTGTGAGATAGATTTGTAGCGTAAATCTAACTTCTTCTCCATCTGTAATACACGGCCTAATTACGTCAGTACGAGTTAAACAGACTTATCAAAATTACAGAATACTAAATTGGGATTATCCCTCACAAACATGCTCTATATCCATTTTGTTTTCAAAAGCAGTAGAGAGAGGGAGAGAGCGATTTGTGTTTTCCTTCAAATTAAATAGCCTGTTGGATCAGCCGAGATCCAATTTAGGCCTGACAATAATGGGCTGGCTTGCTTAACTAGAAATCAAACACCATTGGCAAGTTCATCAGGACCAGTATTGACTGAAACGACGTCATCGAAGGAAAAGAAGGAAGCGTAACAGGATTAACGACTGAACGTCGGAACCCAGAGCGACTGCTTACTAAACACGCTCCTTAATCCCAGCAGCCACACTTTCCCCGTAACCCATTTGTGAATCTATCGGTCTCTTTTTCTGCCTCTCATTCAGCGGCTCTCTCCGATAGACTTCCCACAACATCGCCGTCTCTCTCTCTTTCTGTTTCCGGCGGTTTCCATGCATCCCTAAGCCTCTGCAGATGTTGCTTGCTCCGTGAATAGACCTTTTGCTCATGGCTGAGTTGGAATATGGCAGTGTTTGCTTAATCTACTTTTCCTTAATCCCTGTGGCCCGGACCCGTTTCGCCCAGTGTCTTACCGCTTCCTTCAAAATGAGACACGCACACACATTTTGACATCAATAATAATAAATGACTTTACTTCCCAGGCAGCGTTTGGGGACATTGAAGCCAGTGAGTAGTGCATTGGCATGTGTGGACAGGTTTTAGTATGGTAAATACGTGGTGAATGCTGCACAAGCATGAGAAGAGAGTCTGTTTCCGCCTCGGGGGCTTTGAGATATGATGCGATTCGTTTCCGCGGTCCCTCCGTGCGAATGGAAGGTAAGCCGACTGAATCTGCAGAGAAAATGCCAGTACCACCCGCACAGGGATTTAGGTGCCAGCAAAGGACGCTGAGAGAAAGAGACAGGAAGTACAAAGGGTAGAAAAAAGAAATGGTCATAAACAGGAGAAATGAAGGCAGATACTTGCAATCTTTACAAAAAAGATGCTTAGACTGCATTGAAGTACCTGCTTGCTTTATTTTGTTACTGAATAATGTAATGCATCTATCTATCTATCTATCTATCTATCTATCTATCTATCTATCTATCTATCTATCTATCTATCTATCTATCTATCTATCTATCTATCTATCTATCTATCTATCTATCTATCTATCTATCTATCTATCTATCTATCTATCTATCTATCTATCTAAAATATTAAATACATACTGTGCAACAGACTGTAAAAATCAATCAAAAGATTATTAGTGCAACTACTGATTATAATGCGCTCAAGATAATTGGCTAACATTACTCAATGTTCTGTAATGTTTTATTTTAATTAAAAATGCTTCCATCTGCTATCAATGTGTCCCTAACAGGGTCAGCCAACAATATCTGTTATTGACTCAAAAAAGAAGAAGGGAAAAAAACAAAAAAAAAAACAAAAAAAACAAAAAAAACAAGGTCTTTTGGGGTTACAATTAAAGCTTTTCTATTTTGATTTAAGTTGTTGCTAGCTCTCCAGTTAACATAGTTGGGAAACGATTTGAACAGCAAGGGAAACAATGGAGAAGTCTTCTGTTGACCTTTTTACTCCCAGAATGCACAGCCGCCCACTCAGAGCCACCAAATAAACATCTTATTCAAACACGGTCTAAACATGCGCAAACATGTTATTTGAAAAGGGGCAAAAATTAGCTCTCCCGAAGGCCATGGATGTTGAATTGTCATATATATTTATAAGTGTAATGAGGGGAGAATCACCCCTCTCTGATAACTGTCAACAAACAGAGAAGAACAAGGAAAAAACAAACAAACAAACAAACAAACAAACAAACAAACAAAAAACACTAAACTGTTGAAACAACCATTTCTGTTTTGAAACTGAAAGGATACACTAAATAAACAAATACACATACACAAATCTATGGAAGCTTATTACGACCCCTTAATCATAACAATAATAATAAATACAAAGGTAATTGCAACTTGTAATCTCAAAATTGTGTCTTTATTTCTCAGAATAGTTTTTTATAACTATAATTTTATCATTCAAAATTGTCTTTATATCTCACAATTCCGACATTATTTCTTACATCTAATGAAATATGAACTCTTTAAATAGACTTTTTTTTTTTTCCTGTTACGCGGGAGTGCAGACAGACAGATAAAGATGAGGATGAGTAAGGTTTCAACACGAAGTTTAATACAAGTAATCCAGAATGCAGAGTGACACACAGTAATCGTAAATGTGACTGGACAAACTAAAAGGGAACACATATGAACTTATATACTAAAGATAATGAGATGAACACAGCTGAACCAAACTAACTAATCACAGTAACCATAGGACCTAAAGAGTTGCAGGAAACAAAGAAACAAATGTGATGAACAAAAACAAACTAAAAGTCCATAAAAGCAAACTAACTGAACATAAAGGTGATATCTGACTTTATACCCTGCAATTGTGAGTTTTGTTACAACCGTCTAGGGCCAGCAGTAACATAAATGAATGTGTGCTCACTCGATGATAAATTTTCAACAAAGGTAAATTTATTAACACAACATAATGAAAATAAACAAACAAAGGGATTAAATTCAGGAGTGGACCAGGCCAAAATAACAAACAAAAATAACTAATTTAAGTACCCTCTAAATTCCCTAAACCAAAAAAAAAAAAAAAAAAAGCATCAAAGAAAATTTACAAAGGAACTTCCCTAACTCCCTTTACTCAAAACATAAAATAAAGACATATGCAAAAAGAAATGGCGTCACACTCCCTACTTCCCTTAGAATATTTACAAATAATATTTACATAAGGTAACTAAAGGCAAAAGCAATAATGAAAATTATAACTCGAACTGAACAAAAACAAATTCTACAAAGCACACACAAACACAAGAGAAATCAAAACAGAGGAACAAACAAAATGGCACAAAGTCGGCCTTCATAAGGTGTTTGGGGTGGTCCTTATATCACAGCAGCAGGAATCAGCCAATCGGGACCTCTGCGCAGGCCACACCTTCTCCTGCACAAAAACACTCAGAACATACATGGCAACATTGACTAAAGACATTGGATGTAACAACCCCACCCTTAAAAATAAAAACCATAGGTTTTTAAGAATAGATGCATGAAAGAGTGTCAGCAATCACATTTTCAACCCCTCTTTTGTGCTGGATATTCAGATTAAACCCTTGACAATTTAGTGCCCAACGCATGAGCCTATGATTTGCATGTGACATGCGTTGAAGAAAAACCAAAGGATTGTGGTCCGTATACACAGTAACTGGTTGTGCACTGGACCCAATGTACACTTCAAAATGAGCAAAAAAGTCAGAATTGTGAGATGTAAACTTGCAATTGCGAAAAAAGTCAGAATTGTGCGATAAATAGTGGCAATTACCTCTTTCATTAAGCATCCACTTTCTTTTTATGGAAAAGCACGGAAATTTGCCTTTTGAGGTACATACTTAGAATGATGTGTTTTTAACTAATTTAATCTACTTAAAGGAGACCTATAATGCCCCTTTTACAAGATGTAATATAAGTCTCTGCTGTCCCCAGAATGTGTCTGTGAAGTTTCAGCTCAAAATACCCCAACAGATAATTTATTATAGCTTGTGAAATTTGCCACTATTTGGGTGTGAGCCAAAACGTACCGTTTTTGTGTGTGTCCCTTTAAATGCAAATGAGACGCTGCTCCCGGCCCCCTTTCCAGAAGAGGATGGAGCTTTAACTGCTCTCGCACTTTGGTTGCTCAACAACAACAAAGCTAGAGAATCTCACATGCAGCCAAAATGAAGATTGCCAGTAACGGTGTTTAGCCTTACAATGTTCAATCCTAAGTCGAACACTGACTCATTAAAGAAGTAGTAGAGTATTAGTAGACTGGTAGGGTTACACCATGTTTACTCCAGACGCAAGAGGCGACAATAGATTATAATCAGTGATATAGCAGCGTCAAATTCTCGACAGTAAACTGATTCCCCGTTCTATTTCTGACATAGTCCAAGTGCTTTGCAACAGTCGGTTTGTCTCATTCAGTGTAGACAGCTTTTAGCTGTTGCGGCGCGGTGTGGTGCGACACGACACAACACGACAACTGTCACATCTGGTGTAGACACGGTGTTAGGGTAATACAATAACTGGAGAGGATCATGGTTAAGGATGTTCCACCCTAGCCATCAAGCAATGAAACTGATCAAACTTTAGGATTTTGAAAGATGATTGCGTGATTACCAACCTGAAGGGGACAAGCCACCCTTTTCCGGCTGAGAACCATGGCCTCGGACTTGGATGTGCTGATTCTCATCCCAGCCGCTTCACACTCTGCTGCAAACCGTCCCAGTGTGCGCTGAAGGTCCTGGTTTGATGGAGCCAACAGGACAACATCATCTGCAAAAAGCAGGGTGACTTGCCCCCTTCAGGTTGGTGGAGCAGTCCTGCCTCAAGTGGAGGAGTTTAAGTTTAAGTATCTTGGGGTCTTGTTCACGAGTGAGGGAAGGACGGAGCGGGAGATTGACAGGCGGATCGGTGCAACTTCTGCAGTAATGCGGCCGATGTACCAGTCTGTCGTGGTGAAGAAGGATTTACCGGTCAATCTACGTTCCAATTCTCACCTGTGGTCATGAGCTTTGGTCATATCCGAAAGAATGAGATCCCGGATACAGGCAGTCGAAATGAGCTTCCCTCCGTAGGGTGGCTCCCTTAGAGATAGGGTGAGGAGCTCGGTCACCCAGGAGGAGCTCAGAGTAGAGCCACTGCTCCTCCACATCGAGAGGAGCCAGCTGAGGTGGCTCGGGCATCTGTTTCGGATGCCTCTTTGGACGCCTCCCTGGGGAGGTGTTCCGGGCATGTCCTACCGTGAGGTGGCCCCGGGGAAGACCTAGGACACGCTGGAGGGACTATGTCTCTCGGCTGGCCTGGAAATGCCTCGGAATTCCCCCGGAACAGCTGGAGGAAGTGTCTGGGGAGAGGGAAGTCTGGGCGTCTCTGCTTAGACTGCTGCCCCCACGACCCAGCCCTGGGTAAGCGGAAGAAAATGAATGAATGAATGACTGAATTTTGTTTTCTCTGTGGATCAACTTGCACAATGAATTGTTCATGACAAAACTAGTAATGTGCTCACAAAGTAAATATGGTCAATTTTGATTTGAATGCAGATTTTAAAGTAACAATTGCAATTATTATTACAACTTATTACATATACAGTACTTATTTTATGATTGATTGTTGTTTTCCTTCAGCAGCCTTTTAACCGTCTGCACTGTAATATGCAGGTTTTTTTGCAGGTCTCTCATGAATAACTAAAGTGTGTTGATTGTTGTGCATGTTGCCATCTAACTCCCTTTGGACGACTTAAAACTGAACTTTCAGCGTCTGCTCTTGAATATTTCAGCGTTATTATATAGTGACAATCAAAATGCAAATCTAAATGCACCAACCTGGGGTCACAGTAATAATATACCTAACAAGATGACCTAAAAATGTCCTATTCATCACCTGCCCACACACACACTCTCTCTCTCACATACTCCCATAGAATTATCAAAAGTAATTCATCTGCGGTAATTGATCTTCAATCTAATTACAGTCTGACAGCACATAATAATCTAAGGTAAGTGTAGAGAGAGGCTGAACACTTACCAAAGTGAACTTTTGAACAGCACCTTAAAATAGTATATAACATATACTTCATGTGCTCTAAGGTCGCTAGGCAACCGCACCTCACCGGGGGAGGCGTCATGCTGTCTGTACAAGTGTGATGGAGGAAACCAGTAATGTGTATTATAAGTTTAAAACTATTTAATTAGGAGATTACTTATAACCTCTTGTCAAAACATTGTCTTATATGAAAGGCATTATAATTAATAATATAGTTAAATTACACTTAAATATAATGTTTATTTAGCCAAATAATAACAATTGGAAAATAAATATAATGTAAGGAATCTATTTTTCAATTCAACTTTTCATTCAAATTGTCAAGAAATGGAAGCTGAAAAAGAAAAGAAACTGAATAAAAACATTTGAAAAATGCATGTTACATAAGCAGATATTTATGTATTTTTATGTTTGTTTATGATCCTACCAAAGAAATCAAAGACAAAAGCACTGGAAAAGCATAAGAAAATAAAAAAGAAAGCTATAAAAGGAAGTGACCTAATGCCAAGATGACCCACGATGCACCACGGCTGCCCGAATGACTGAATTATGAAGCTCTGATGTAAAACTGACTGTATTAGAGCATGAAGATACACCATGCTTTATAACAGCCAGCATGTATATATTAATATGGTGATTGATTTCAGGAATCTTAATAAAGTATGATGCATTTTTGCCAGTTTAGTAACCTAATTCACTATTTTTTTCCTGTAATAAAATTGGGTAACACTTTATTTTAAGGTGACATAGTTACACGTTACTACATTGCTATAGTAATAACAGTAAATTATGTATAATTACAAGTAACTAACCCTAAAGCAAACCCTAATGCTAACCATAACTCTATAGTAAGTACATGTAATTAATTATTATTACGCAGTATCTACATAATTACACTGTAATACGGACACCTTAAATTGTTTTTTACAGTTTTCATTGTTAGGTTGATTAGGGAACACATATTCACTATTAACTACAACACTTGCCTCAATAAACTAAAGTGTTACGACTAGGTTATATAGAGTGATTCAAATGTTGTTTTAATTATTGTTCCAATTTTTATTAACCAGCCATCATTAATTTTTTTCATGTTTGCCTTTTTTTGTAACCTAAATATACTGTATTCAATACAGTATACAATGTATATGGCTATATA
The DNA here is from genome assembly GCF_024489055.1 of Chanodichthys erythropterus. Lineage (NCBI taxonomy): Eukaryota > Metazoa > Chordata > Actinopteri > Cypriniformes > Xenocyprididae > Chanodichthys > Chanodichthys erythropterus. The sequence continues at coordinate 20,619,473 of NC_090228.1, forward strand.
CAAATTAAATTTACAATATCATTGACTTAATGTCAACATGAAACAGATTCAAAACCCAAAGTACCTTTTGCACTGTGAAGTATTTTCAAGTGAAACAGTATATTGAACAATAAATAAAAAGGACAAGGAATGACTTAATTTTATACATTAGTAACTGATTGTGTCGTAAAAAGTGATCTCTTTTATGTGGTTGGAAAGGGCAAATTAAAATATTCACATATTCAACACATTCAGTATCCAACATTCGTTTTGCCTTAGTTCTTAGTAGTTTCCTTGGTTGTTAATTCATTTACACACATGTTCTGTCTGTATTTAAGGGGTTAGTTCAACAAAAAAATGAAAATAAGAAGCCTAAATTAAATCTGTTCATCATATAAAGTGACCGTCTCTTCAGAAAATTTGGACTAAACCACCTAATTCATATGGATTAGTTTTACGATCTCTTTATGAACATTTTGAAGAGTCAATGTGGTAGTTGATTAGCTGTCTATGGAGGAACAGAAAGCTCTCAGATTTCATCAAAAAGATCTTCATTTGTGTTCAGAAGATGAAAGTCTTACGGGTTTGGAACACCATTAGGAAGAGTAATTAATGACAGAATTTACATTTTTGGGTGAACTAACCCTTTAAGCCTTCAGTTCTTTGTTTGGTTTCATTTTTTTACATTGATATTTAAGTGTGGTTAGATTTATTACATCTGCTGTGGTTTTCCTGAAGTAATCTTTGAGTTAATTAAATACTATTTCCTTAAATCTCCTTGTGCAGTGCGTGTTGTTAAGCCACACCGAATCGTAACAAATATATTTCACTTTTAATAAAAGATTACAAACTTACAATTTTTTTCTTTCGAATAACCTGTCACATTGCACTGGAAATATGTGTTATGGAAGGCATGCTGAGAACCTGAAAAAAAAACTGCTGCTCTTGAGGCAGCACAAAACACACATAGTGCCTCCAAAGAGTGCATCCAACACACTTAAGAACAGTTCCAACAAAAGAGAGCAGAAAGGTGGACATTTACTGACAAAGCGGAATTACATTGTCAAGAGGGACACGCCAGAGACAGAGAGACAGTGTGTGTTTGTGTGTGTGTGTGTGAGAAAGAGAGAGAGAGAAAGGGGCATGAGACAGCCAGAGAGAAAGACTGCAAGGGACTCTGGATCTGACAGGTGGTGACGGACGACCCTTCTGGGGGTGTTGTGTGAGTGTGTGTGTGGCAGATGGAGTGAAGGGACAGGATGTGTCTTCAGAGCAGAGTTGCCAGCACCGCAGGGAGCAGGACATGTACATGTGGTTGGGTGAAAAAGAGAAAGATGGGAAGTAAGAAAGATTAACATTCATTAAAACAGAATATGCATGGAAAATGAAATTTAGAAGAAAATTCAGAAGAATATGCAAAAATCAGAAGAATATGCAATGAAAAAGAACAGGAAAAATGACTATAAAGACTCTAGAAAAGAATCAAAGACTATGAAAAAAAAAAGAACAATAGATTCTTAAAATTAAAGGTAGCATTTAAATTTCTTTAAAAACAAAAAAACAAACAAAAAAACATCTATATGCAGGTGAACTGTCTAAAAGGCCGTCCACACGGAGACGTTTAGATGTATCCGTAAAAAAATTGTATTGTATCGGCGTTTCCTCCAGATGGATCCGGCATTTTGAGAGCCTGAAACCGCTATTTTTGAAATCGGGTCCCAGAGTGGATGAATCTAAAAAAACGACACCCTTTGCATTTTCGTGTGTACAGCCAATCTGTATATTTTGTGAAAAGATGATGTCATCACCCCACGTCTCGGCCCTAGTCAGACACTGCTATGTCACATAACAGCAACAGCAACAACAATGGTGGGATACATGCTTCTGTTCGTGCCGCAGAAGCTACTGAGCTTATTAGCTTTACTGAAATAAAGCTTTATTTCTAAGCTTTACTAAAGTTTGTATACAAGCACGCGAGGTTTATGCTCATACTCCAAGTCTTATTCTCTGTTTTTAGTGTATCTCTACTAGAATTACAGTGCCACATACTGATCTGGCAGGTATACTACATCCTTTTTTGTGCCAGTAGCATCACCAAACAGTTTTCTCGAAAACTCCCTGCCATTGGTCAGTCAAACTGGTTCAGCCAAGGTTGCTGCTGCCAGATTGGTCGGGATCTTAAAACAAACACTGCAATGTTTTGCCAAAGTGTTTATACTTATCAGGAAACTCTTTCTTTGTTCCTCAATTGTTGCTTAGTTTAGGTTCTGGAGGTTCTTTTGATCTTTCCTTTAGAAGTTTGAATCTCTTTGATTTGATTCATGTCATGTCACATTTGTCAGATAAAAAAGAGGTTATAGACTAAAGTTTTTACTCTGTGATTTAAATAATTACTTTCCAATTCATAACATATTCATTCCTATAAATACATTTCTTTTATGTACTCGTCCAAGCCAAATTATGCTTATTTTGCACATTGCAAGAGTTACTTCTGGACTCTGTCACTAACTTTTTGTTTTATTTCAAAATAATAATTTAGTAAATTAAACCCTTTAGAGTTAAAGAGTATTAAGAGCCATTTAAGTAAGAGTCTAGTTTACAGTGCATGAAGACATTATTGTGAGACTAATGAGATCTATTTAATATCTTTTTAAAATGGAATCTATTTAATCTCTCTTATCGCATATTTTAATATATCTTTTAATGTAACTATAATTGTTTTTAAAATTTTGCTTAATGGAATATTTCATCCAAAAATGAAAATTCTGTTATCATTAACTCACGCTCAAGTTGTTCAAAACCTGTATGAATTTCTTGGGTGAGTAAATGATGAAAGAATTTTCATTTTTTGGTGAAATATCCCTTTAAGTCTATGGCTTCTCAGATGTTTCTCCAGAAAAAGGACCCTAGTAATCTCAACAATGTCTCAAATGGTGCAAAGGCACCAAAGTCTGCAAATAAGTCTCAATACAAATCAATATTAATACCAAATCATCTGAATTCTATTAATCTTATAATTTATGTTTCGTAAATCTGTATTCTCATTGCATGTCCACAACTGACTCGTTTACATACATTTTAAAGGAATTTTTGCAGTACTTGTAAAAACATAACTGTGAAAGCTACTGAGCTATGAAAGAGAATGCTCACAGTACAATTTTCCACTGGAAAGACACTTCTTGAAATATAGGCTACTGCACAAAGATCAGAAAAGATCACAAAAACCATTTATCGACAAAATGACTACAATGTGTGTGTCATGCTCTCTGTATCTCCGTATTAAATATAGATCAGCAGAGCATGACTTCCGAACAATAACATATAAAAGACAGTTATTACCGCCACAGATTTGAGCACACTGAGACAATGAATTTGTAGCTCGATCTGACCTAATACAAAGTATTCTCTTTTTAATATTCTTTTTTTCAAAAGAACAAAATAGATGAACAAATAAAGGGTTAATATAAGAAGTTAAAAGCAACAAATGAACAGAGATAAAGAGACGAAACAAGAGACACTAACTTCAACCAAGAGCCACCAGGAAATCCACCTGACAGTTGCCATAGCAACATAGGTGAAGATGGGCCAGACGCCAGGCCCGTGGAGCGTCTCTTAATTGGAAGGCTTTTAGCCTTGGCTCTCTAACGCACAAACACACACATTGTCTGTATCCTGCACATTCTCCCATAACTTCACACACATTCACATATGCTGCTTTAGAGTATAGATGAGCAATAATATCAAAATGAGGTTAAATGAACTGGAGAGAGAGAAATGCATGAATGTGTGGACGATTAGACGTTCTAAATGTACTTCATGGAAGGTGTTTTTTTTTTTTTGTTGTTTTTTTTGCTTTAATCTGATAAAGTCTAATTGCTGTTAAATAAACAGTTCACAGAAAAATGAAAATTCTGTCATCATTTACTCATGTTCTTGTTTTTTGGTCATTTTTAGTATAAATTAGACAGTGAAAATGAAATTTTCTCATTCGTGTATGAAACACGGCAGCTTGAGCAGTCTTCAAAAGTTATATTTTTTGTAAAATGGAAGACACAGTTATGCAGGTTTGGAATGACATGAACTTGAATAAATGAGGGCAGAATTTTCATTTTTGGCTGAATATGTCTCCATATGTCTTATGTACAACACATAAATTGTTGCTCTACAAGATGTAAATCCCTTTCATCAGTTATTAAAGATTCAGTGATTCATATTTGCATGGTTATTAATAGCTTGAAAGTGTTTGTTGGTTTGGCTTATTTGTAACAGGGTGAACTGAGCACTTATTTCCGTGTCTGTTTTTCACAGCAGTAATAGCCATGCTTTGATCTGTGTGTACTGTACCAAGCAACAAGTGAACAGCTCGGCTCAGTGCCGCATTCATTTAAAACTAGATCATTTGTGTGAAAACAAAATTGTTTATGTTTACTCTACATCTCCACAGTTTTGTTTACAGTATGCAACAATTCTAAAGAATCTTTAGGTTTGAGAAAACAACAACAGTATAACACCCACAACAAGGTTATTATAGATTTGTATATTCCAATTTTCTTTCACTGTGTTAGTTTTAGTTCATTTCAGTAATAGTTTTGAAAATTCACTGATATTTTTTATTTTGCTTTATTATTTTAGTTTTATTACCTATAGCTATAGTCAGAGTTGGCGAGTTTGTGAATAGATTTTATTAATTGAATTAACATATATCTCCATAGAAAACACATGAAAAAATTCATGTTTATTTGATTCGTAGTAGTGAATCAAATCTTTTGAATCAGTTCACCAAAAAGATTCATTCAGATTAATTTGCTGATTCAGTGTAGGCTACATCATTACACCTGTAGGTGGTGACCAGTGAGTGTCTTTCCATTAACAAATATTACAATCCTTTATTCAAATTTGCATGTCTATAAATTTCATAAGAAAGCTGAGACATAGGGAGTTTGAGTCACTGTTGTACAGCAGATTTTCGTTCACAAATGTCATGCCTTGTTTAGTCCCACGTCACTCATTCATTTGGTCAGACCAACGATGTCTATAACTTGAGAAAGTTATCCGGCATATAGCATTCCCATTTATTTTAGGGTGTGTTCACACTTGGCAGGTTTGGTTCGATTAAAACGAACTCTGGTGCGGTTTCTCTGTTAGTGCGGTTCAGTTGATTAAGTGTGAATGCTGCCATTCGAACCAAACAAGCGAACCGAGACCACTGAGAAGATGGTTCTCGGTCCGCTTTCAAACAAACTCAGGTGCGGTTCGACTGCAATATGAATGCAAGATGGACAAAAGACACGTAAACAAATCAAGATGGAAGAATGCTCAACCTGTTTTTCTCGTCATAGTCACAATGTTGCCCATCACAGTTTGGTAAAGGCATCAGAACCGCAACTCTTCACAGCAGATATTCGATGTTGTGTGTGTGATGGATTTAAACATTTTATACACATATAGCAAGCACATTTAGCCCAGCACACAGCATTGTTTTGGATTTATTACATCATAAATGCCTTCTTTTTTTTTTTTTTTTTTTTTTAGGTTCGGTGTTAAAAATGACAGTGTGAACGCTAAGTGAACCAGGATAAATGTATAATTTTCTTTTTTTGTTCCAGACCAAAAGAACCAAGAGAACTACTAGTGTGAACACACCCTTAATCATAGTTACTTGGTTGGCGGAGGACCCCTTGGAAGTACATGATTTGAAATCCGCCATTTTTGTTCTTAGGCACTCTGCTTTTGATCCAGTCACCTAAGCTGTAAATGGCATGTGACTAATCTCTCATCAACAGAGAGAAAATTACATTATGACAGCACTGATCGGTTAACGTGTTCGCTTAAAAGATTTGTTCAAATACTGAGTCGTTCATGACACCACAAAGGCACACAAATTCCTAAACCCAGCAGTGTGTCTGCACATCTCTGTGGGCACAAAAGGTAAACCAAAGACCTCTGAAACAGGCTCAGCAAAGAGAAACAGCACTGTGGGAGGTGCTGATTGCAACGTTGTGTGAACGTTATCCGCTCTGTGTGAGTCTATTACAGATATATTGATAGAACGTTACCATCCCAGTGGGGAATTTATAGGACAATGTTGGGAAAACGTTATCTGTGAAGTGGAGAGTTTAGCATGCCATTGAGGCAGAAATGTGCAGGTCTCAAAACACTCAGAGTGAGAGGGGAAAACCAAAGAACAAGGTAAGGATGGCAGAAGGTGAAAACTGTTTCGGAAGGAAAACAGATAAGAACTAGGTAAGTATATACTGTACACACAAGCTCCAAACTCCACACAAGACTTTTCTTTTAATACTTAACTAGTGGACTACTGAGATTGCGAGGGCAATGCAAGGTCAATTATCCAGAGATACAGTAAATTATATTTATTTATATCAATTATTGGGTACATCCTTTCTTCAAAACATAATATGCAATTTCTAATAACTAACACATCATAAAGAAAATGAACATAAATATCAGAAATACTGCCATCATTGAGGATCCAGTTCAAATTTAATGTGGCAAAGTAAAGTTTCACTGATAGGTGATCTTCATTTTACAAAAAAAGTTTTAGAAGATTAAATTAAATATTATACACTAACATAATTTGACCTTCTGACTGATTTCATGCCAGTTTGATTTTTGCATAGTCAGACTAACAGATGTAGAAGATTGTATTTCAGCTTTGTCCAGCAAGTATATACACCAACTAAACTACAATTGGCCTAGGAATTTAGCATACATTCCAAATAACAGAGATAGCACAAGATGTGTGTTTAGTCCTTCAAATTTTCTATTATGTGTTGTGGCAATCTCACAAAAGTTTCTTGAAACAAAGTTAACCAAGTAGACATCAACATTTTCTGCTAGTCTGGTGTCTACCTGAATTGGTCAAGACAAGCAACATATGTTGATTATTATTGTGAAGCCATCTGGCCAAGTTGTATAAGGCTGGTCATTACGGTTAATGAACCAGACAGAATCATAGAATTGTATATTGTAAGATGGTAGATTTCATGCAAACCCATGCTGACAATTTGGTCTGCAGAGTTCTAGTTAGGGAGTCTTGGCGGTTTCACCTCACCAATCACAGAAAAGATCTCAACTTTCCTCTCTGACATGTTGGCTCACTTGACATGTCTACTCATTAACTAAATCTGAACCTTCCACTTAGGTTTGACCTCCCCCACTCAATTGGTATCTATTTTGGTGGAAGGCTACGCAATAGTCCAGATGATCTGCTTACGAACAGGATGTGACATGCAAATTTAGATTCAATGAGTATATATTCAGTGACAGTGACAACCTCTCATGGGCACTGAACCTCTCCTTATTAACTTATTCCTAAAGTGAAAGCTGGTCTCCAAACCCCCATCCTCTCCAATTTCTTCAGGTGTGTCACAGAGTTTCCAGAATTGCTCCATTACTGTCTGTACAGGAACAGTCTTCCCCTCAGATAGAAAGGGCCTGGAGCAGTTCATCTGTGGGGTATGTCTTCCAACTGTCATGGATGTCTACTCTGAGAAGAAGGCCTGAGTGTACTAAGGAACAACTTGATCCCATTGTGTAACTTGGGAATAAAATTTCAGAATTAGCAAAGGATAATAAAAGGATAATATAACTTATATTAGATTAAGTACAATATGAGGCTTCATTTTGCTTAGTGTGTCAAAGTTATTCAGTTTTGCATTTAGCATTGGCTTTCCGTGCTCAAAAAAATTGGTCACGATCACCAGTTGGCATAAGCCACTCATTAGACTTTAGTTATTGAGAGGAATGAGGGTTTTTATTCCTCAGAGTAATAGTAACCGGCACAGTCTAAAGAATAATTTGACACCAAAAAAGAGAGGTGAGGTCAGTTTGTACTAAAAATAAAATATAAGGGAGCAAAAGAGGTTGATGCAGAAGGGCAGAAATTTACTGTGATTTCTCATGGGAGATAACATTTTGTAGAAAACTAGAACGCAGCAGCGAGATGGCATTTGAGCAGAGCTCTGAGAATTATGGCCAGGTGGTCAGAGTAAATGGATGGACAGAGATGTTTCATGGTGAGATGTCAAACCAAAGGCTTATATGGGAGAGAATGCTTTTATTTTTGTTTTTTGTGGTCCTTAAAACCTAAGTCAGATTGAATGTAAAAATATTATTACCAGTACCAAAAAGCCAGTATAGCCAGAACCAAAAAAAGAAGACATTATTTTATAGTATGTACAACATTGTAACAGAAACTATAAAATTATTCAGTGATTCTAATATTATTTAAATATTATTTACAGCACAGGTGTGTGAGAGGAACACTTATGAATGGGTGTGACACTGGAACACATTATAATGAGTGGACATTGGTGAGAGAGTGGAGTAAAACATAAGGTGTGTCCAAATTCACATACTGTCTGAGTAGGTACATTTGATGAGAAACAAACTTCGCAACCGTTAAAGAAACATGTTCTATAGCGGTGTTGTCCAATCCTGCTCCTGGAGGGCCAATGTCCTACAGGGTTTAGATCCAACCAGCTCCAACACACCTGCCTGGATCCTGGTTTCTACTGATCCTGAAGACCTTGATTAACTTGTTCAGGTGTGTTTTATTAGGGTTGGCTGACATATCAATTGGTCTTCTTAAATTGAAGCTAAATTCGACTCAACTTTGCAGGTAAGTGGTCGCTTTTCACTTTCTATATAATAGTGAAGTAGGCATATTCGGACACAGAGATACAGTGGTGAGAACACTGATGAATGGGCAGGGCACTGATGAAAAAGTCAAGCACAGCAGTGGTGATTGGGAGGAACACTGGATAATGGGCGGGGCTTTGGTGAGAGAAAGGATCACATAAGTGAAAAGCATAAGTGACAGGGTGGAGCACTGGTAGGTGGGTGGTAACAGGTCAGGGTAATTAAGAGTGGGTGGAGCATCTTTTTGTAGATGAGATTATCAATTTCAGTTGGTGGCAATTGTCTAATCATTATTAGACAATGTTTGAGTTTCAATCAATCAATCAATCAATCAATCAATCAATCAATCAATCAATCAATCAATCAATCAATCAATCAATCAATCAATCAATCAATCAATCAATCAATCAATCAATCAATCAATCAATCAATCAATCAACCAACCAATCAAAAAACCAAAATCAATCAATCAATCAATCAATCAATCAATCAATCAATCAATCAATCAATCAATCAATCAATCAATCAATCAATCGTTGTATTATTTATTGAAATGCAGTTTATTATTTAATTACCTGATTAATGTTAATGCAGTTTAATAATTATGAGTTTATAATACTATAATAGTAAACACACAAACCCAGACCCAAGCCAAGAAAGCCTGGATGAACAGTAAGAGGAGGACACAAGAGCACTGAATTCAAGTTTTTTTGGAACAGACTGGAATATCGAACAACGTGAGAGCTGTTGAATAGAATCTGTCGAAAACAAGCAGACACACGCCAAGTTTTATAAGACAAGAGTCACATGGAGGAATTGGCAGGAACAGAAGGGATTAAATCCAAACCTCACAAACTTCATTTCAAATCTTCAGCAAGACAAAAAAGCAATACATGAAATGACACGCAGCCATTAAAATACAGTATATGAGCCATGAGCTGACACTGACCCACACACAGATATACAGGAAAATCTATCACGCTATCAGTAGCCCTGATGGAGTTCTTTTTGTATGTGTGTGTGCTGGGATGTTTGTGTGTGTAATCTGACTGATTTGATAAGAGTCAGACAGACCTACCTGAGACCGCAGCCGCCAGGTCAATGTTATCAGGCATCTCAGCGGACAGCCAGCAGAAAATAAGGCCTATCTGAGACACACACACACACGCTCACACACACATACACGTAGGATCGATTCTTATCGACAAACCCAGTAATTACATTTCATTAGCTTTAGCTACTAATCCAAGAGTTCCTGAGAGGACCTGAATGAAACAAGGAGAAAGAACGATAGTGAGAAAAAAGTGGCACGAAACAAAGAAAACAGAAAAAGGATTGAGGAAAGACAGTACAACAGAAAACAGAAAGTTTAAAAAAAAAGTAGAACATATCTTTTGATTCTCAGACTGCAGATTGAGTGAAATGCTTTGTAAAGGGATAGCTCACAAAAAAAAAAAAAAAAAAGAAAAACACTGGGTCTCATTCACTAACCGCGTATCAAAAAACTTTAGTAAAACAATGTGCTATAAATGTACAAAATATAAATAAATAAATAAATAAAATAAATAAATGTAGGAACAACCAAAACCACTTTGGGCCCTATTTAAATGATCTAAGCGCATGGTCTAAAGCGCACAGCGCAAGTGCCGAATCCACTTTTGCTAGTTTAATGACAGGAAAAATGGTCTAAAAGGATTGTCCCTGTTCTCATAATGAGCAATGAGTGTGTTTTGGGCATAAACGTGCAATAAACCAATCAGAGTCTCATCTCCCATTCCCTTTAAAAGCCAGTTGCGCTCGTGCCATGGCAAATTCGCTATTTACATGGCAGAATTTAAAAGCGGAAAAAAAATGATCGCTTCTCTGGTAAGGAAACGGATTTAACTTCATGCACGAGAAGACCATCTACAGGACAAGCTGGATTCCACCAAAACATTTTTATCATTATGCACACAATAATAATCTTTTAGACCAGGTTTCAGTTGGTCAATGGCGCAGTCTATTTCAGTTGCCTCAAAATAGCAACACGCCAACAATGCGCCTGAACACACCTCGTTTTCAGACTAGCACGCCCATGGGCGCACAAATGCATTTGCTATTTAAAAAACGTGATGCGGGACGTGAAAATGTTAACTGCAATGGGTTGAAACTAGCAAAAAACACTCGCGTCAAGCCTGGCACCACATTGCACTGGGTGTATGATGGGCCCTCAATATGCTTGCGTTATATTTTGAGTTGCAAGGTCATATCTACAGCTGGCTGATGGCACACTTGGCATTGCTTGAGCAACTTCTAAAATTGCTGCACTTCCTATCAAGCGAAAGCATGTCTTTACAGAAAGTCATACTGTATGTTTGCTAAGAGTGTTGAAAGGTTGTAAAGAAAAGGATGCGTGAAAAGCCCATGGAGATGGTTTGTGCGTGTTTTATACAACTTACTACTTCGTGCACACTTGTCGCTCATTTATCGCACACTTGTTCGCTCATATATATATATATATATATATATATATATATATATATATATATATATATATATATATATATAAAAGCATAATTCATCTTTATGTTATCACTAACTTTGACAGCCCTAAAAAACATTATGTAATTCAATTAATACTAAACTCTTAAGCACATAGTGCTTAACGAAATTAGACAATTTCACCAAACTGCTTATGCATGGGCTGAGCCTGTGGTCAAGTGAAAAAGGACACAGTGACTGGTCACTTGGTGGCACTATAAAAGAAAAAAAAAAAAAAAGAAAAAAAAAAGAAACGGCTATAGCTATGCAACCGTTAGTCCAATTGACCTGAAAACTGGCATGCAGTGTCTCTGTCCAAGGTACTGTGATGGTCTGAGGGCATTTGTGTATCTCAAAAATCATGACTGCCATCAGACAATGAAGTTTCAGCACCTGTTATACAAGGTTAAGTGCTTGGCCAGTTTGACTCATGGCCCTAGAGGTCTGTAAAAAAAAAAAAAAAAATGAAAGAAATCGGCCACTGGGGGGCACATCACATTTTTTCAAGCGCATAATGATTGTATATTACGAGATTTTTCACACAGGCATGCAATATTCATACTGTAAGATGGATCTCTGAACAGCTTTGCCTCTAGAACCACTGCTGTCAATCAAATCGGGCCTAAGGTGACGGCATAACTGGTAAAAAAGGTGTATAATCATATCATAGTTAGAACTTAACAAAAGTAGGTAAGCACATGTGACATGATTCTAAAGAAGCATGAAAGCTTTTATGGAGATCGGGCCATAGGTGGTGCTATAACTGTTAAAAATGTTTAAAAACCATATAATTCCATAAATTGCCTGTATTGGCTGTAAATGGTCTCTTCCATCTATGATCTAGGTGGTTACAGGCTTGTTAAATCAAACATTATACCTTTTTACGCATGTGCATAAATTTATCATTATTATTTTCCATAAAACCCTGAAAAAAAATAAAAAATAAAAAAAATAAAAACATGATTCAAACCATCAGTGTGAAACCCATTAGGACAGCCAAAATGAATCAGTTAACAGTTTAACAATTACAGCCCTAATTATACTATATCATGATCAATACACCCGTCACAGAATGGCTCACAGCAAGACGCAATATGAAGTCAAAAGCAGAGTTTATATAGTGTCCCTAATGAGTGATACAATCCAAGTGTGCATAACCAGATTCCGGGGGTGATCATTGGAAACGTAGTCCCTTGGGATGTGTGAACATGATAACAGAGATGGCCAGCGTAACAATAGTAAGGATGAGCAGGGTGAATCCATGACAACACGACCAGGGGCACATTTCCCAAAAGCATCGTTGGCCAAACAACATCGCAAGCTCGTTATTTATATAGTTCAACAATTTGGTGTTTCCCAAACAAACATTCACAAACTGCATTGCAAAGTTGTATGGTTGGAACGGCAGCTCTCGAGCTGTGGTTAGAAGCAAAGTTTCTTGTTTTTATGACATGTGGACTTAATAAATCATTATCTTGAGCAAAATAAGTAAGCTGACAATAAGTACAATATTTTTTTTTTTTTTGAATATATGCAAATGTCATTTACATATTCTAGTTACAGCGACTTGTAGCAACAATCAAACTGATAACGATACGATAAAACACAATGCCAGTTACTTTCAGTGTAGACACTCTGGAATAAGTGTGTGCATTCACACACAACACAAATGTCTGTCAGCTGATGACAGCAAACTACACTCACCTCCATCTGTAGGACCACAGCCTATTTCACACCGAAACAACCATTCTTCACACACATCCCAATATTTCAAATGCAGTTGCACAGATCTCTATCTCACACACATATCGAAGGCATTTAGATTCACATTTGGACCAACAAATATACTCTGCTGTCTGTTCCACTTTCTTCTTTGCTTTATTTCTCTGCTCTTCCGTTCCGTCTCTGCACATTTGTCCCCTGAAGGAGGGCATCAGAATGTTAATGAATTTTAAATGACTAATAGAGCAGACAGAGAAACCTTTATTCTTTAAAGGCACACCAAGCGCTCAATGACTCTTTTTAAAGCCAGTCGCCATCTATGACTTCACGCTAACTCAATTTCTTTTTCATTTCTCTCACAATCTTTGTAAATTTCTTTTAACTAGAGGCAGAAAATATTTTAAATGATCGTTTTATGTGTTTTATAACCCAATTACTTGAGAACCAAAGCAAACTTTGTGTTGTAGTGTGTGTTTGTGTGGTAAGAAGCATACTGTAATACAGATGATACAAGGCCAATGTATTGTAAGTGAACATGCATGCATTTTTTTTAGTGGTAACGAACCACAGTTCTCAAAGTGGCGATAAAGGTACCTTTAAATGACATTAAACCGTATGTTTTATTATTCATGTAGCTAGCTATAAACATGTTTAGCTAACTTGCTTAGCAAGATTCTCTCCAAACTGTTGCTCCACCATGACATTAACTGAATTGAAAGTGAAAGCTGACCATAGAAGTAGAGAGTTTATGGTAATTTTCAGTAAATCGCCCTAAAGAACGAAATGTGTACTCACAAGTTGCATTCTGAAACATTTCAAATGTAAATTATGTAAAATCAAGCTAGTACAGCTAGTGCATGTTAACAGTGTTTATAGTGTTTGTAAATGTTTTATTTACCAGTATTTTACATTATATTTGAATGTAGCAAAAAAAAAAGAAGAAAAAAGTAAGTTATACAGCCACGTGAAGTATCCGTACAATACTGTAAAAAATTATTGTGATTTCAATAGTAAAAAGACTGTAAAAATGCTATGGTGAAAAACAGTTAATTGGTTTACAGAAAGTTTGCGCACTATATACGGATAACTGTACGGAATAACTGTAATAGATCCAATCCTACATTTAATGTAATTTTACAGTAAAAAACGTACAGTTTTTGGAAGTGAAAAACAACGTGTCATTGTATAATTTACAGTGAAAAAACGTAAATTGTCATTCCCACAATTTCCTGCATGACACTTCACATTTGATGTATTTTCATTAAAATAACTCAGTTTCTTAGTTTTTCTTTTTTTTTTTTTGCATTTTTAAAATTTCATGTGTGTTACCATGATGGTGTTTAGTGTTTGTGAATGACACTGTGTGCACCTTCTATATATTAGTATTGTCCTTCTCAGCTTTTGGAAAAGATGAGCTTTTGATGAGCTTTGATTCATCACGTGACTATCATCACCACTGTGTTTGGTGGTTGTCAGTGTATTACAAAAGTACAAAACAGATATTAGTACGTCAATAAGTTGGTAAATTAACATCATATCAGTTAATGAAATATGTTTTTTTTTTTTTTTTTACTGTAAATTTAAATCTGTAAAACCTAAAATGTTGCTACTGTATTTTTACGGTACATTTCTGGCAACCACAGCTGCCTGAATTTTGTACTGTAAATTTAACGAAATTGTGCAAAATAAACAGTTATGAACCATAATTATTACAATATAAACCTTTAAGTAATATGGTTTTGAACTGTAAAACAGACAGTAAACTAAGTTCTGTCCCTTATGCTGCTACCGTATTTTTTTACGGTAGCCTAATGTTCTGGCAACCACAGCTGCCAATTTTTTTCTATAAATTTTACGGGGACTTTTTTTTTTTTTTTGAACTGAATTACAGCCAAAAAAGAAAGAGGCATCAGGTTATTGTTGGCTACTCTATGCTTCGCATTGCAACTGTAGACAGCTTCATTAAGTATAAGTTTCTATTGCTTTTGATGCTTTCCTCTTTATAATACTTGTTTTTGTTTTTTGCAAACATACCTCAGAGCACGTTATTCCTGCGCTTTTTAATTGTGTAAATGAATAGTACAAAGTAAATGGCTTGCGACTACCATTTCACATTGACTTTAACTATAGCATTTAGTTTTCTTGAGTTTGTTCTGACAATACATATCTGTGTTGCTTCCCTCACTGTCAAAACACATCAGAGAGAGAAAGAAAAGAGACAAGGCGAGACTATAAAAGAGGAGGAGGGAAGGGGGCGATGGCTGTCTCTTATTTGTTGTCCTCACCGAGTAACAAATAGAACAAGGAAAAGTGACAGAAGGAGAGAAATGGAAAAAAAAAAAACACAAAAGAAAAAGAAAAATAAAGTGAGAAAGGCCTTGACAGGTGTCTTGAGCCTTTCTCACTCTGGGTGCCGATGTGTGTGTGTGTGACTGTAATTAGTTACATCTCAGGTGAGAGGTAGCTGACAAGGCATGGAGGACAAGTAACCACGGTGACAGCCGAGTGCACTTGTGGGCGGCGGCTCTTGCACCATTTTAGGAAAATGGCCAATCATGGCTGAGCAGAGAGTGCGTGGGCAATTAATTACAACCTCCTGTCAACTGAATCAGACATCAAACTGCACGGCAAGAGACAGAGCACCTGTGTGTCTATCACATGAGTTACCAGTCATGACTGTATGTGTGTGTTTGTGTGTCCAGTCTTGGCCAAGCTGTCTGGGGTATTTAAAAAGCTAAGGCTTGTTAGTGAACACATTTATCAACAAAATTTGTGTGGAAATAAAGGCTGCTAGCAAGCACATGGCAGAGTGTGGGTGTGTTTGTGGGCTGGAGGTGGTGCTGGGAGATAAGTGTGTATTTGTGTTGTTTATTGATTTCTTCCTTTCTCTCTTCCTTTAAGGCCGTCTCAGATAACACCCACCAATACTCAACTCACCCGGTGGCATATACGCATATGTGTAGGTGTGTGTGTGTGATCTTTAAAGGAAGTAGATCACTTCACTGTTTCTCACTTCACACATTGTTTCTCATGTAATCAGAGTAAACATATGTAGGCATCTTTCTGTCCAACTCTCCAAGTTTGTAACTACCCATTAAACTTTTATCTCTCTGTCTAGTCACCTGTCTGATTGTCTATAACTATATATCCAACTGTTTAATTCTATGTTCACCTTTCTCTCTATGCCATAAGACCTCCGCAAACACCATAGCAACCATTAACAGCACCACAGCAATTGCATGGCAACAACTTAGGAAGCACAAAGATGATGTTATTATTAAATTATCATCCCAGAACTTCAAACTGCTCAAGTATTCAAACTATATCAAGCCTAGATAGATACAGTGCATCTGGATAGTATTCACGTTGCTTCACTTTTTCCACATTTCGTTATGGGGATTAAATTCATTATTTTCCTCAAAATTTTACAAACAATACCCCATAATGACAACATGAAAGAAATTTTTGCAAATTTATAAAAAAAACAAAACAAACAAAAATCACATGTACATACAGTGCTCAGCGTAAATGAGTACACCCCCTTTGAAAAGTAACATTTTAAACAATATCTCAATGAACACAAAAACAATTTCCAAAATGTTGACAAGACATAAGTTTAATATAACTTCTGTTTAACTTATAACATGAAAGTAAGTGTAACACAGTTCGTAAACGGGAAGAAGGAGGCGGGAACGGGCGAACGTTCAAACAAAACTTTAATATATAAATAAACAAATACAAAATGAAAGCAATGCCGGAAGACCCACACAAACATAATAAAACAATAATAAATAATAATAAATAAATAATATCCAGGCCAGGTCTTCTCTCGTCCTTCACGGTCGTCGCTCCTCCTTTTATGCTCCCGGAGCTCCTCGCGCCGTTCCGCTGTTCCCGGAGCTCCTCGCGCCATTCCCTCACAGCTCTCGCCCACCCTGGTCGCCACAGTAAGGTTAATAATATAACTTACTGTAGATTACACATTTTTCAGTTTTACTCAAATCAAAGGGTACACAAAATGAGTACACCACACAACAACTACTACAAACTACTACATCTAGCACTTTGTATGGCCTCCATGATTTTTAATGACAGCACCAAGTCTTCTAGGCATGGAATGAACAAGTTGACGATGGAGAGTGATGCTCAACTTGTCTCTTCCCCAAAGGTGGTCGATTGGGTTCAGATCAGGAGACATACTTGGCCACTGAATCACTTTCACCCTGTTCTTCTTCAGAAATCCAACAGTGGCCTTAGATGTGTGTTTAGGATCATTGTCATGTTGGAAAAGTGCTTGACAACCAAGAGCACGGAGTGATGGTAGCATCTTATCTTTCATTATTGAGCAGTCCATCTGTGAATTCATGATGCCATCAATGAAATGCAGCTCCCCGACACCAGCAGCACTCATGCAGCCCCACATAAGGACACAGCAACCACCATCTTTCACTGCAGGCACCATGCATTTTTCTTTGTATTCCTCACCTTTGCGACGCCATACAGTTTTGAAGTCATCACTTCCAAAAACATTTGGTCTCATCACTCCTGAGTATAGAGTCCCAGTAGTCTTCATCTTTGTCAGCATGGGCCCTGTCAAACAATAGGCAGGCTGTGGACGGCACCCGTGCATGCCATTCCTCTGCAGTGTACGCTGTGTACTCACCTGTGGTTGAATTCTTGTTAAATTAGACATTTGTGGTCTAAAATTTAGCTTTGCTACAGAGACTTTCAGTGGGGTGTACTCATTTTTGCATCACTCTAATGTAAGTAAATCTGAACATTTTGTTCTCTAAGTTATATTATTAACCTTACTTTCATGTTATCAGTTAAACTGCTGCTATATAAAACTTAGTCTTGTCAACATTTTGGAAATTGTTTTTGTGTTCACTAAGATATTGTTTAAAATGTTAATGTTCAAATGGAGTGTACTCATTTACGCTGAGAACTGTAAGTATTCAAAGCCTTTGCCATGGCACTCAAAATTGATCTCAGGTGCATCCTGTTTCCACTGATCATCCTAGAGATGTTTCTACAACCTGACTGGAGTCCACCTTTGGTAAATTCAGTTGATTGGACATGATTTGGAAAGGCACACACCTGTCTATGTAAGGTCCTACAGTTAACAGTGCATGTCAGTCCAAGGAATTGTCTGTAGACCTCCGAGACAGGATTGTATCGAGGCACAGATCTGGGGAAGGGTACAGAAAAAATTCTGCAGCATTGAAGGTCCCAATGAGCACAGCGGCCTTCATCATCCATAAATGGAAGAAGTTTGGAACCAACAGTACTCTTCCTAGAGTGGGCTGCCCGGCCAAACTGAACAATTGGTGGAGAAGGGCCCTAGTCAGGGAGGTGACCATGAACTCGATGGTCACTCTGACAGAGCTCCAGCGTTACTCTGTGGAGAGAGGAGAACCTTCCAGAAGAACAATCATCTCTGCAGCACTCCACCAATCAGGCCTGTATGTTAGAGTGGCCAGACGGAAGCCACTCCTCAGTAAAAGGCACATGACAGCCCACCTGGAGGGCTCTCAGACCATGAGAAACAAAATTCTTTGGTCTGATGAAACAAAGATTGAACTCTTTGGCCTGAATGGCAAGCGTCATGTCTGGAGGAAACCAGGCACTGCTCATCACCAGGCCAGTACCATCCCTACAGTGAAGCATGGTGGTGGCAGCATCATGCTGTGGGGATGTTTTTCACCGGCAGGAACTGGGAGATTAGTCAGGATCGAGGGAAAGATGAATGCAGCAATGTACAGAGACATCCTTGATGAAAACCTGCTCCAGACCGCTCTGGACCTCAGACTGGGGGCAAAGGTTCATCTTCCAAAAGGACAACAACCCTAAGCACACAGCCAAGATAACAAAGGAGTGGCAACGGGACATCTCTATGAATGTTCTCGAGTGGCCCAGCCAGAGCCCAGACTTGAACCCGACTGAACATCTCTGGAGAGATCTGAAAAGGTCTGTGGAAAGGTGAACATAGAATTAAACAGTTGGATATATAGTTATAGACAATCAGACAGACAGACAGACAGACAGACAGACAGACAGACAGACAGACAGACAGACAGACAGATAGATAGACAGATAGATAGATAGATAGATAGATAGATAGATAGATAGATAGATAGATAGATAGATAGATAGATAGATAGATAGATAGATAGATAGATAGATAGATAGATAGATAGATAGATAGATAGATAGATAGATAGATAGATAGATAGACAGACAGATAGATAGATAGATAGATAGATAGATAGATAGATAGATAGATAGATAGATTTGGTGCATTGTTAGTACAGATAGATTTACTCATTCTTCAGCAGCTCCTACGTGTACGCTGAGAGGGTGCTGCTATAATTGGTTCTCTTTGTGTGTTGCTTATGAGACAAATGAAAGCGGGTAAGGTTTTCTAAATGACAAATCAATAAAGTGCTTTGCTTACAACTGTCTTAAACACCAACAGAAACAGCGGCCTGTGGGAGGAAGGTTGTGAATGGTTTTGTGTGGTTATAAAGAACTGTGTTTTAGCTGTAATGCTGCAACAACAGAATTACAAAGCAACATGTACTAGGCCATGATCACTTCAAAGGAAACGATTTTCACACAAAAGGGCTAATAAGCTAATAGCCGCTCGTTCAGACCTTCTGCTCTCGTCAGCGCTTCTGATAACGCTAATGTGTTTTGTTTTCATATGCAAAGTAATGCTGTGTGTAAGAGAATAAACTCAATTACCTCAGTGTGGGACAGCTTTGGAAGTGGCAATCTTTGTAAAATTATAACAAGTTGTTTTCCTTAGGCTTTTCAAAACCATTAACCTTCAGTATTTTACTTCAGCATATAACACATTCCGCACTGTCTGTGCTACAAACGTGGATGATACCTAAAAGGTGGTTTATTGAGGAGAATGCTATTACTTTTCTAAGTGATCAGACTGAAGATTTCTGTCTGGTGTACAATAAAATGGGTGAAAAAAATCCCATAGATTTAAACCAAATGAGGGACTCAAGCCTTATCCTGAGACCGGAAAATCATAGAGCAGTGGTTCTCAATCTTTTTGACTGTAAGACTCCCCACTGTCCAACACACTATCTAAAGGTCCCTAGACTCTTCTGATCGTTCATGATTTACAGGAAAAGGATAAAGATTAAAGAGTTAGTTCACCCAAAAATGAAATTTCTGTCTGTAATTACTCACCCTCATGTCATTTCAAACCAGTAAGACCTTGTTCATCTTCGGAACACAAATTAACATAGTTTTGGGTGAACTAACCCTTTAAGTAAGTAAACAGTGTAAACCCAAATAAGTTGGCAAAAAAAAAAAGAGGTAATCAGTTACATAAAAATTTTTAAGTGAAGGAATTCAAAGTTTAAGTAAGCAAAACTGGCAGATTTTTATTTCGTACTCATACATTTTTTAATTGCTCTCAACTTGAAATGTTTGAGTAAGATAAATAATACACTTTAACTACATTACTTAAAATGATCATGTAATCTCAACAAATATTTTATTATTGGAAACATAGCTAAGCTAACACTAGCTGAGTGAATAAATGCTAACATGCAAGCATTATCATGGCATAACACTTGGTGAGTGAGTACAGTATTATAAATAATTTACCTGGTCTCAAACCAAGCCACATGCTCCACTTGTCACCATGATGGTAACCCTAAAAAAAAAACAAAAAAACAAAAAAACAAAAACAAAAAACAAATAAGAACACATAAGAGAAACTCTTCTAAATTAGAGCAACCAAACACTACTAAATCTCCAACTCAACATTAATCTTGAGCAAAAAACATCACATATAACTTAATGTTAGCATTTACTCTCCCTTTTCGAGTGCCACGGCAAAGCATGCTGGGAAATAGAACTCCTAGCCCAGTTTCAGTTAACTTTAAGTTCATCTAAATTAAAAGAGCTCAAATCAAACTCATATCTACAGAGCCCCGGATATGACATGCAGGAAAAAAAAATAAAAAAAAAAATAGTAGGCTAAATAGTGCTCACAATTTACTATTTCGTTCCCTCGATTTACTAAAATGTTCACATGATTTATAAATCGAAGGAACAAATTAGTAAATTGTGCGTGTATATATATTATATATTTGTGTGTGTGTGTGTGTGTTAGTAGTACTATTAGTATAAATTTTCATGTTCAGTCAGGGTTTTGTCATAGATGTCATATTGAATTTCATGTGAATGAAAATGAAGCTGTAATCGATAGAAGAATGATTTGTTGAAAGTCTTGTGCTGCCTCAAGGCCTCAGATCACAAATAGAGTTTTTGTGGAAAGTTTTTTTTTTCTTTTTTTTTTAGGTTTCTTTCGGAATGTTCGAAAGCCAACTGAACAGCCTGTACATCTTTTCCCTAAAGCCTCAATTTATGTCAAATTAAATTGAGGTTATACGGTCTATGTTAAGGATTTATCAGACACGTTTATAAGAGAATGAATTAAACATGTCTATTCTGCAGACAAATGTTACTGTTAAACGAAACTGTATTCTTGCAGTCAATTTTTCATGTGTTTGTGAATGTATACACGGACAAACTCTTATTTTGCTATGACACTTTAAAGGAAGTCCAAACTTTATCCTTTGATGTGTTCATATATTTTATATATATATATATATATATATATATATATATATATATATATATATATATATATTTATATGAATGTGTGTGTGTGTGTGTGTGTGTGTGTGTGTGTGTGTGTGTGTGTATTATGTGTATCTACCCAGCACCGAAATGGATATATGGAGAGCGATCAGGCGAAAAATAGCTGCCACACACCAGAACTGGATCTGATGGGCTGATGCCACACACACACACACACACACACACACACACACACACACACACACACACACACACACACACACACACACACACACACACACACACACACACACACACACACACACACACATGTTTGTTTTTGTGAATTGTGGGGACTTTCCATAGACTTCAATGCATTTTACACTGAACAAACTGTACATTCTATCCCCCTACCCTGCCCCTACCCCTAAACCTAACCCTCACAGGAAACTGTGCAAACTTTTACTTTTTCACAAAAACTCATTCTATATGATTTATAAACCCATTTACATTGTGGGGACCGCTGGCTGGTCCCCACGATGTAGGTGAACTCAGGTTTATATTACATCATGGGGACATTTGGTCCCCACAATGTAATATAAACAAAAGCACACACACACACACACACACACACACACACAAACACATACAAACTTTGGGTTTCCATGTTTTATTTGGACATTCCATAGACAACCAGCAGTGGGGACGCCCACTAGCGACATGCAGCGACAAAGTCGCTGGTAGTGTAAATGCACCTTAGGTTAGTAGTGTGTTTGTGAGTGTTTGTGTATCCTCAGATCTGGTAACTTCTCAGCAGAACAGTACAATATGCAGTCTGCTTGTTTCTATGTATGTGTGTGTGCTTACTAAACAGTGGTCTGTCATCTCTCTGTCTGTGGTCGATATAAGCGTCCTCTAGCTGGCGGGGGGCTTAGAAGTGCTTAGATGTCCCACTAAAATGCCTTTTTTACTTCAAACTAAACAATACAGATCTGTATCAGCTGATCAAACCAGAGAGAGAGAAAGAGAGAGAGAGAGAGAGAAAGAAAGAGAAGATTGAAATAGAAAGCATTACAGCTGCGTACTATATATGCTGGATGGACATGAGTACTCTGAAATAACAGCATGATTGATCTTCAATAATATCTGTGTTAGTTGACCAGTTGTAATTTTAACATTTGAAATTAAAACATTTTAATTAAAATCCAGAAATAACTACACAGAAATGTGCCAAAAACACAAAGGCACCTGCAGCTGTATAATGGGTCATCTGGGCTTAATTTTTGGGTGTACTTCCTGGTCCAAATCATACACTATGTTTCAGAACTGCACTCAGTGACGTCAATGATGATTTTTTTGATTCAATTGTAATGACTGAGACAAATCAGACACAATTATTTGTTATATTTAACATATAATTGTTTAAAACTTACTCTGGGGTCTGTCCCCATCCCCAGAGAAGACCAGTCTGTGCAAGGGCCTCATGGGCACCATCAGATAAGACTTTTATGATCTGAAACTATGCAGCCAAAAGTCCTTGTGAGTCAAGTTACAGGGAAGGCACAAAGCCTGTAGCCATTGTGTGTATTATTAGAACTGTTTTGTGCAGCGTCTTTTGTATGGTATTTTGTGATAAGAACCAATGGTTAACGTAAACTAACCTACACCAAGTTTGGTGCCTATGAGTTTGTATTTCGAAGATTTAAATGCTCGTTTATGTGATATGTCGATACCTGTGCAAATTAATAGTTAATAGTTAATAGTTACTTCTCCATCCGTAACCGATCCAGTTACATGCACACAATCTGCTTAAGACAAAGATCGTGAACTGTCAACATAGCTGAAGCATAGCTGTCAACATTGAACACTGAAAATAAGGGCGATTTCCCAGAATCCATCCCCAAAATAAGGGATTTTTTACACGATTATTACGTTCGCACGGGGGGACAGGGGGTCAGGACCCCCGCAGTTTTGAAAAGACAGAAATCGACCCCCGCACTTTTGATAAGGGTTTCGGTAAATACATCTAGAAAGGTAAAAGCATTGATGGCATCTATAAAAGAGATATCTGAAAGCGAAACAAAAGTGATATTGCCTCGTCCAGTGAGGAGAACGCACGAGAGGAGAACTGCGCATTTAATTGCTATGTGTATACTGTAATACTGCATTTACAATGCTTATCAGTGGCGTGCACTTTGATCGTGAAAGTGTCCTTTGCAGTCGCATCGCGGTGCCCCCGTGTTCCTATTTCTCCCGATGTCCATTACAGTTTAGATACTTCATTTCCCGCGAGCCTTTCAAAGAAACTCCATGAGTGCGGAAAGACGCGTTTGGCGCATGTGTGGTGCAAGTGCAAGCCACTTCACAGACACAGATAGTTGCGTGTTCTGAGTTAACACAATCAGAGCGTAAAAATACGGGATATTTTATTTTACGGGAAAATACTAAAACGGGAAGAGAGCGGGAAAAGAGCTAAAATACGTGAGAAACCCGGAATAAAAACGGGAGGGTTGACAGCTATGCCCAGAGGAGGAGTGGCCAGCAGCATAGGTCAGGGGTGTAACTTCTCCAGGAGCTTAAAAGCAAGCACACAATGCTCCTCCCTCTCTCTTGCTTCTTGGACGCCCCTGCTGGGCGGCCTCTTTAGGCCAAGGCCTGTAGTCCTTAACCTGCACCCCAGCCATGTGCTCATCTAGAAGAGTGAAAGAACTCTTTCCTACTAAGTCAAACTAACCATGCAAGTTTGTCATTGTTCCTTCATTCAAAGCAGAAGACAATGATTGCAAGTTCAGCACCACTCTAAGGACTTCCTACGGCAACAGTATATCCGGATGATCTTCAAAAGGCTGAGGCCTAATGCAAGTATTGTACAATATACTAAATTGCTGCTAGTTAGTTAAAGTTGTGAACCTCATTTGTTACCAAAGTAGCTTTGTAATGAATACTGATGATTCTTTCCTGTTTTTTTTTTTTTTTTTTTTTTTTTTGGCTTCTCCATAGCTCAATTTCCTGTCCCACTTCCGTTTCAACTCTATCATTGCTCATTTTACCTATGTATGTGTGACTTGTGTATGTATGTGTTCATTAGTTTAGTTATGTGTCTGTGATTTAGTTAATACAACTTGTGCACAATGCATATTTGGTTCTGACTCCCTGTCTGCTAATAAATTGCCTATTAAATGATTTAGATTTTGCTACCAGCTCTAAGTGGTGTAAATGCTAAGAAAGAATTATTTTTCTATGGCCATGAAAAATACCCTTCTCTTAGAATTAATTAATAATCAATACTGAATGTTTACAGAATGAAACTGATTGATTATTTGTCATTTTAATGTAGCTACATCAAGTTAATCTGTTTAACTGATTAAAATATTCATAATTAATTAAAATTTCCAAACTTTTTAAATGTAAATATACTGTATCAGGTATAAAAAAAATAAAATAATAATTTTTGCAATACAAACCCGATTCCAAAAAAGTTGGGACACTGTACAAATTGTGAATAAAAACAGAATGCAATGATGTGGACGTTTCAAATTTCAATATTTTATTCAGAATACAACATAGATGACATATCAAATGTTTAAACTGAGAAAATGTATCATTTTAAGGGAAAAAAAAATATTTTAAATTTCATGGCATCAACACATCTCAAAAAAAGTATAACAGTCTGCAAACGGTCTATAAACGTCTGGGGACTGAGGAGACAAGTTGCTCAAGTCCCATTCAGTCGGTCACGTTCAACGTACGTCGGACAGACCGACGAATAGGAATCTCGCTAGAGAGGCCAATCTACTTCGAGTGTAACTAAACGAGCCAATGCACATTGGCATGCAATCATATGCATCAGCTGCTTGCCTTGCAGCGTGGGTATATAATGAGCAGCAGGTGCGTTGCATCTTCAGCTTTTCGCTTCGGAGCCAAACCTTCTGCAACACTGAAGAAGATAGCTACTGAAAGCACGAGTGTGGTGAACGAGTCTGCTCTTCAAGACGTCTCTTGGTTGCGGTGCAGGCGGACAGCGCAGCAGCGGGGGCGATTTCTCCTTTGTTTTTCTTTGCCTTTTTATTTTGAGCAAAAGCTGTAATCAGCGTGAAGGCCGTTCTCACGGCTGGTGAAACGGTGCGCCTAGAGCGCTAAAAAGCTGTTATTACAGCTGGTAAGAGAGCGCCTTCAAGGAGAGTGCACACGACAGGCTGCACATTTCCCTGTCTGTGCTGCAGCGGCTTTTCCCCTGCGTGCTTCAGCACCTAAAAGAGTCAGTCCTTGAAAGAGCTTACACAAGTAGTTTGCGTCTTTTTAAAGATGTCGTTCTACTTGTGTGTTTCTGGATGCGGTCATTACCTGGCGCCTCGGGATGGTCACCAGCGCTGTATCGCGTGCTTGGGCTTAAGGCACGCTGAGGCGGCGTTTGTGGACGAGTCATGTACCCATTGTGGGAAGATGACCGTCGCGGAGTTGCGGTCGAGACTCCACTTTCTGCAAAGGGGTGGAGTCCCGGTCCCGACGCCTCGTTCCAATCCTCCTCAGAGGGTTGCTTCGGGCGGCGGGGCTGGTGACTTGAGGATCACGGTGAGCGCGTTTCCTTCGTGGAAGCAACCCCCTAGGAACCCTCACCCCTCTTGCGCTCCGCAGCCAGTAGAGCTGCCGGGGGAACGCGGTGGACCACCCCAGAGGTGTGTACCATCCGTATCCTTCGGAGCTCCCCAAGTCACATCCTGCCGAGACGGTCAGCTGCTGCACATCCACCGCCGGCGGCACCTCAGACTGCCCGTCGCCGAGGGCGCCCCCCTGCAGCCGCCCCCGCTCCCACGCCCCAGCAGCAGCAGCCTCCATCCAAGCGGCATCGTGGAGCCGGTCGCGGGCAGGGTGCCCAGCCCGTCCAGCCACCCCCTAAGAAGAAGGGTGGCAAGGCCAAGTCCAAGCGGCCCTAGGACGGGCGACCCGGAGATGGACTGCTCTTCAGGAGGTGGTGACCGCACCGCTCCTTCCCCTGGAGGAGGGCCGGGTGGAGAATCTTTTGTTTCCCCTTTTAGTTCCGCCGCTGGCTCAACGGCCAGCGGTACCCAAATTTTCAATAAAAGAGCAGTTTCCTCTATCTCCGGGTCCGAAGAGGGCTCGGAGAGCAGTGGGAGGGCTAGAACCTCACCACTCTCATCCACCTCTTCTGTCGCCAGCGGACAGCAGCGAGCAGCAGGTAGGCAAAACCTCGTCTGCTCCCTCTGTCCACCCGTGGAAGCAAGTAAGTGTTGCACAGCACACTGTGACCCCGCTTCAGGCCGCCTTACACAGAGAGCCTCCCGGGCCGCGTCCCTGCGTTCCACCTCGCTGCCCCGTGGCGTGTACGCCGGTGGTCCCCTTGGTGCCGCTTGCGCGGTCTCTGGGAGCCTGGCTAGTGCTCCCCAGTCCATCTCGCTGGCTCCTTCGGACCATCAGGCTCGGCTATGCGATTCAGTTCGCCCGGCGCCCCCCCAAGTTCAGGGGCATCCTCTTCACTACAGTGAAAGATGCCGATGCCCCTGTTCTGCGTGCAGAGATCGCAGTCCTACTGGCGAAGGACGCTAAAAAGCCGGTCCCTCCAGTCGATTTGACGTCGGGGTTCTACAGCCCCTATTTCATTGTACCCAAGAAGAGCGGCGGGTTACGACCGATCTTGGACCTGCGAGTTTTGAATCGGAACCTTCACAAGCTACCGTTCAAAATGCTCACGCAGAACCGCATTTTCGAGTGCATCCGTCCCCGAAATTAGTTTGCAGCGATCGACCTGAAGGATGCGTACTTCCATGTTTCGATTCTTCCGCGACACAGGCCATTCCTGAGATTTGCGTTCGAAGGTCGAGCATATCAGTACAGAGTCCTACCCTTCGGGCTGGCCCTGTCTCCCTGCGTCTTCACGAAAGTCGTGGAGGGAGCCCTTGTTCCCATGAGAGAACAGGGTGTTCGCATTCTCAACTATCTAGACGACTGGCTCATCCTAGCACAGTCTCGGGATCAGTTGTGCGAACACAGGGATTTGGTGCTCAGTCACCTCAGCCAGTTGGGGCTTCGGGTCAACTGGGAAAAGAGCAAACTCGCCCCAGTGCAGAGGATCTCTTTTCTCGGTATGGAGTTGGATTCGGTCGAACAGATAGCACGCCTCACAGAGGAACGCGCTCGGTCGATGTTGAACTGCCTGAATACGTTCAATGGCAGGACAGCGGTCCCACTGAAGTTCTTTCAGAGTCTCCTGGGGCATATGGTGGCTGCAGCGGCTGTAACACCGCTCGTTCTGCTTCATATGAGACCGCTTCAGCACTGGCTTCACGGCCGAGTCCCGAGATGGGCGTGGCAACGCGGCACGTTCCGGGTGCCAATCACTCAGGAGTGCCGCCGAACCTTCAGTCCGTGGTCGGACCCTTTGTTTCTTCGGGCAGGAGTGCCCCTAGAACAAGTGTCCCGGCATGCTGTGGTTTTCACAGATGCTTCTGCCACCGGCTGGGGTGCCACGTACAACGGGCATGCAGTCTCAGGGGTTTGGCATTGGCACATCAATTGCCTCGAGTTGCTGGCAGTACGCCTTGCTCTGAGCCGCCTCAAAGGCCTGCTTCAGGGCAAGCATGTACTGGTCCGTACGGACAACACTGCGACCGTTGCGTACATCAACCGCCAAGGTGGTCTACGCTCCCGTCGCATGTCGCAACTCGCCCGCCATCTCCTCCTGTGGAGTCGGAAGCATCTGAGGTCGCTTCGCGCCATTCATGTCCCCGGTGTGCTCAACCGTGTGGCCGACGAGCTATCACGAGCTGCGCTGCCAGGAGAGTAGCGACTCCACCCCTAGGTGGTTCAGCTGATCAGGAGAGAGTTCGGAGAGGCTCAGGTAGACCTGTTTGCCTCACCAGAAACCTCCCACTGCCAGTTGTTTTACTCTCTGACCGAGAGGACACTCGGGACAGATGCACTGGCTCACAGCTGGCCCCGGGGCCTGCGTAAATATGCGTTTCCCCCAGTGAGCCTACTTGCACAGACCCTGTGCAAAGTCAGGGAGGACGAGGAGCAGGTCTTGTTAGTTGCACCTTACTGGTCCAACCGGACCTGGTTCCCAGAACTCTCACTCCTCGCGACAGCCCCTCCCTGGCCCATCCCTCTGAGGAAGGACCTCCTCTCTCAGAGACGGGGCACTCTTTGGCACCCGCGTCCAGACCTCTGGAAACTCCATGTCTGGTCCCTGGACGGGACGCGGAGGTTCTAGATGACTTACCCCCTCAGTTACTTAACACTATCACTTCGGCACGTGCACTGTCTACGAGACGTACTTACGCCTCGAAGTGGAACCTGTTCGTCGAGTGGTGCTCTTCTCGCCGAGAAGACCCCCGAAGATGCTCGATCGGAGCCGTGCTTTCCTTCTTGCAGCAAGGGTTGGAGCGTAGGCTGTCCCCCTCCACCCTCAAAGTCCATACTGCTGCCATATCCGCTTACCACGACCACATAGATGGCAAATCTGTTGGTCAGCACGACCTGGTCATCAGGTTCCTTAGGGGGGCGAGACGGTTAAATCCTCCTCGTCCCCCCTCCATACCCTCTTGGGACCTTACTCTGGTGCTCAGAGCACTCCAGATTGCTCCCTTTGAGCCTTTGCTGTCAGCAGACTTAAAGATTCTGTCTATAAAGACTTTGCTGCTGGTGGCATTGGCCTCCATCAAGAGGGTAGGGGACCTGCAGTCATTTTCGGTCGACGAATCGTGCCTAGAGTTCGGGCTGGGTGACAGCCACGTGGTACTGAGACCCCGGCCTGGCTATGTGCCCAAGGTTCCTACCACTCCCTTCAGGGACCAGGTAGTGAGCCTGCAAGCGCTGCCCTCGGAGGAGGCAGACCCAGCCCTGGCTTTGCTCTGTCCAGTTTGCGCCTTGCGACTGTACATAGACAGAACTCGAAGCTTCAGGACCTCAGACCAGCTCTTTGTCTGTTACGGAGGCCAGCAGAAGGGAAAGGCTGTCTCCAAGCAGAGGATGGCCCACTGGATAGTGGATGCCATCGCCCTGGCTTACCAAGCTCAGGGCGTGCCCTGCCCGCTCAGGTTGCATGCCCACTCCACGAGAGGTGTGGCTTCCTCCTGGGCGCTGGCTCGTGGCGCCTCGCTAACAGACATTTGTAGAGCTGCGGGCTGGGCGACACCTAACACGTTCGCTAGATACTATAGCCTTCGTGTCGAGCCGGTCTCCTCCCGTGTTCTCGCCTCAGGTCAGAGGCACGGAGAGGCCCTGGCTTAGTGTCGGCTTGCTGCGCTACATGCACATTTTATTCTCCAGAGAGTCCCTACGGGCAGACCCTGTTGAGTCCTCCGGTTACCCTTCGGCAGCCGACGTGGCGGAGCGTCTGGCACCAGGCCTATACTCCGTTGTATCATTGAGAACCGGATTTAGGCTGGGTTCCATATGTGTGAATCTACGGGGATCCCATATGGCTTTTTCCACGGCTGCTCCTAAACGAAGCCCGTGTCTTTCCCTCTGGGAGAACCCATCTCTCACCGAATGGAGTCACCCCAGTTCTTCCATATGTTGTACAACCTACAAGGTTAGTCCATATGTACTTATCCATATAACTCCTTCGGGGAAGGATATGGCTTCCGCAGCGTTCCTTATCGCATGTAAGGCTACGCTTTCCCAGCGTTATCCAATTGTCGCACTGAGTGGGTATTGGGAACAACAGTGATCGACCCTCTCTGTGTGAGCCTGGTCCCACCGTCCTTAGGCAAAGGGGTTCAGGTGGCTCACGACGGAGCGCTGGAAGAGGGCAGCTCCTGTGGCGCTTTGGTAGGGATTCCTATTCGTCGGTCTGTCCGACGTACGTCGAACGTGACCGACTGAATGGGAACGTCTCGGTTACATAGGTAACCCAGGCGTTGTCCTGCTGATGCTGCCGCCTGCTGGGTTTGGCTCCTCAGCGAAAACCTGAAGATGCAACGCACCTGCTGCTCATTATATACCCGCGCTGCGAGGCAAGCAGCTGATGCATATGATTGCATGCCAATGTGCATTGGCTCGTTAAGTTACACTCGAAGTACATTGGCCTCTCTAGCGAGATTCCTATTCGTCGGTCTGTCCGACGTACGTCTCCGTTCCCTCCTTCAGGGAACGAGGGTTACCTATGTAACTGAGACGTTTAGGAATAGGAATGTTGTCCCATTCTTGTCTAATACAGGCTTCTAGTTGCTCAACTGTCTCAGGTCTTCTTTGTCGCATCTTCCTCTTTATGATGCGCCAAATGTTTTGGGTGAAAGATCCGGACTGCAGGCTGGCCATTTCAGTACCCGGATCCTATGCAGTATGTGGTCTGGCATTGTCATGTTGGAAAATGCAAGGTCTTCCCTAAAAGAGATGACGTCTGGATGGGAGCATATGTTGTTCTAGAATTGGATATACCTTTCAGCATTGATGGTGCCTTTCCAAATGTGTAAGCTGCCCATGCCACACGCACTCATGCAACCCCATACCATCAGAGATGCAGGCTTCTGAACTGAGTGCTGATAACAACTTGGGTTGTCCTTGTCCTCTTTAGTCCGGATGACATGGTGTCCCAGTTTTCCAAAAAGAACTTCAAATTTTGATTTGTCTGACCACAGAACAGTTTTCCACTTTGGTACAGTCCATTTGAAATGAGCCATGGCCCAGAGAAAATGCCTGCGCTTCTGGATCATGTTTAGATACGGCTTCTTTTTTGACCTATAGAGTTTTAGCCGGCAACGGCTAAATGGCACGGTGGATTGTGTTCACCGACAATGTTTTCTGGAAGTATTCCTGAGCCCATGTTGTGATTTCCATTACAATAGCATTCCTATATGTGATGCAGTGCCATCTAAGGGCCCAAATATCACGGGCATCCAGTATGGTTTTCCGGCCTTGACCCTTACGCACAGAGATTGTTCCAGATTCTCTGAATCTTTGGATGATATTATGCACTGTAGATGACAATAACTTCAAACTATTTGCAATTTTTCTCTGAAAAACTCCTTTCTGATATTGCTCCACTATTTTTCACCACAGCATTGGGGGAATTGGTGATCCTCTGCCCATCTTGACTTCTGAGAGACACTGCCACTCTGAGAGGCTCTTTTTATACCCAGTCATGTTGCCAATTGACCTAATAAGTTGCAAATTGGTCCTCCAGCTGTTCCTTATATGTACATTTAACTTTTCCGGCCTCTTATTGCTACCTGTCCCAACTTTTTTGGAAAGTGTAGCTCTCATGAAATCCAAAATGAGCCAATATTTGGCATGACATTTCAAAATGTCTCACAACATTTGATATGTTATCTATATTCCATTGTGAATAAAATATAAGTTTATGAGATTTGTAAATTATTGCATTCCTTTTTTTTTTTCACAATTTGTACAGTGTCCCAACTTTTTTGGAATCGGGTTTGTACAAACTATAGTGAATAAACTGTATTAATGAATTAAATATTCAAGGTGTCTGAATACATTTTGGTTTGACTGTATATATATATATATATATATATATATATATGGTCACCCTTTATGTTTGTCTGTGGGTATTTAACCAAAAGTATGAAAAGTATTAAAAAGTATTAAAAAGAGCTAGTGACTAAACCTTGTAACTTCACTTAAATTCAGTATGCTTCACCCCAAAATGAAAATTCTGTCATCTTTTACTCACCATATTATTCTTCCTATCCTTTATGACATTTTTTTTCTTCTGTGGAACACACAAGAAGATGTTAGGCAGAATGTCAGGGACTGACAGCCTCAGTCACCATTCACTTTCAATGCGTCTTTTTTCCTCCTCCCATACAATAGTAGTGAATAGTGACCGAGGCTGTCATTCTACCTAACATTTTCTTTTGTGTTCCACAGAAGAAAGAAAGACATAATGGTGGGTAAATAATTCTGAGATGGTGACAGTGTTTTAGAGCGACTTTTATGCAAGCAACATACTTGAAGATTTTAAGAATGATTTTGGGGCAGATGTGGTGGTGGTGGGGGCAGGTTTTGGGGGGTTTCGAGGCTTGTTGCATCCAACTTTTTATCCAAAAAATCCTCAATTGTGTGGTGTCATTATGATTATTTTTGATTAATATCAATTGCAGGAACTATCTTCACCATCCTGGCCCCCTGAACTGCCGGCACTACCTTACTGTTCTGCGAAGCCATTCACTTATCAGCCTCCTTTCACTCACCCTCCCACCCCTATGTACTTATTTGGCACAAGAACACAATTTTTCATTAAGTTTTTATTTTGTCATGTTTCATGTTAATCTTCTAGTTTGTTAATTAGTTCAGTTCTTCTCCATTCTCTCCCTATTTGTTTCTATGGCTACTAAGTCATTAGGTCCCTCAGTTCAGGTGTGTCTAGTTAGTTTCTCCCTTTGTCTGCTGTGTATATAAGCCCTCAGTTTTTTGTTAGTTCTTTGTCCTGTATTGCCTCTATTTAGATTGTGTTCATGCTAGTTTGTGCCTCCTGTTATCTCCAGCATTTTGATTCTCCTGACTTCTCCTGCATTTGATTCTCCTGCATTTTGATTAAAGACTTTGTAACAGCACTTCCTTGTGTTGTCACTAGAACAGACCAAACCTGTGACAGGTCTCACTATCTGGCCGAATTGTGTAGTGTGTGCATTAGAAAGATCATAATGTTAAAAATCATTTGAAACTGTCCTTAAGTCTGTGGTTAAACTTTGAAAATCATCTAGTGTGTCCCAGGCTTTAGAGAGATCATTTTAAAGATGCAGTGTTATGCTCATCTGTACACAGATTAACAACTAAAAGAAAAAAAAGGGAAAAAAAAAAAAATCACAGATTGAACCACACAACCTACTCAAGTACACAAAATAACAAAAGTGCCAAGCTCATAAGTCATATTTTTCTAAATGACAGCATGTACGTGGCAACATAACCCTGGAGTATTGATGACACAGAGTGATAGCTAAGCAGATTGTAAATGCAAGCACAAGCATCATACTGCAGAGCTGGTTAGAACATATTCCACAGAACTGCCAGTGACACACAGGCGAATGATGCAACACTTTCATGCCACAAGGAAACTATTGCACTCGCACACACATACGCAAGAGAGATGACAGCCCAAGAACCCCAAATCCCCTTGACTAATCCCACACCATCACAGAAAGAGAGAGAAATATAGAATTTAATAAAAAGAATGGAAGGAGGATTAAATTAAAGCAATGTGGAAGAAAGCCCAAAGTGCACGATAACTGCTGTACTGATGAAATGTTCAGCATCAGCATTGTCTGAAAAAATGTCCATGTCTATGATGCACAAATCTAAGTACGACCAATCACAACTCAGTATGTAAATGACTGCATGAAGGGGGACCAATCACAATTCAGTCAAATTTCCATGGCTAACATTTCTTAATGTAGAATGAAAGCCATTTATTGGTTGTAAACACTGTTGCATTTTCAAAACACTGCTCAGTTTTTTGGAAAATCTTGACCAGAGGTGCGTTTTTCTCGTACAACGATGCAACTTACCGATAAACTACAATACTATAATGCATTGTCAAGGACAAACAAGCTAGCTCGTCACAACTGTTTGCTGAAACCATAGGAACATAACATCTGTCGTCGAACACTTCTAACCAGAGGTTGAGTGCAGTACATAGTTCCAGATACACAACTTTCCGATACTGTTTGCAAATGTTCTTTCGAACTATCGTTTTGGGAATCAATGAATACTTGAACTACGTTGGTAATGATGGAACTAGCGACCATAGTTGGCTAGCAATGCTTTTGAGAAGCCCAACAAGTTAGTTGTTATAGTATAGTATAATTTATAGTAAGACCAGCAGCACTGAATGAAAAAGACTGAAAATTATATATAATAAGTTAATTAGCTTTAATATATGATATTTAATTCATTAATTTACACTGTAAAACACATTTCCTTATTAATCATCTAAAACCTACTACAGAGTACATGCTAATCACCAACCTAAGTGTGTGGTAATCATTACATTTGTTCAATCAAGAAAGCATACACTTTAATTATCTTGAATAACTCAGTTTCAATTTTTAATGTTGTGGTTGATATATTAAGTCCATTACTGAATAGATTAATGTACAGATATGTTAAGCTTAATAGTGATGTATTAACAAAGATGTATTTTACACTTCTGTAGAACTGTATTTGTTTTTCCTGAAGTACCTGATCCGTAAAATTAAACAGGCTATTTTTACTGCTGCACCTTTAAGACGTCTTAATGTAAATGATCTTTGTTATGATTGGCTAAACTCTGTAAAATAAATACAGTTCACACTGTTTTTTATCAGGGTGGTTCAAGATATTGAAAGGGTATCGTTATGGAAATGTGTGTTGTTATATGTTAATGAGCCTATGGTTGTGATGTCAATTATGATGATGATAATCAATTTTACATTATTATGTGAATTTATTGTAATACATTTTTTTTTTTTTTTTTTTTTTATTAAAGTCTGCACTGGTAGGTTTAGCATCTACTGTTACACTACATTACATACATTTCAACTGCATTTGCATTTATTTTTTTGTTTATACAGAAAGAAAGAAAAAACTAAAGGACATTTATTTTTTTCAGGACATGCCCCTTTCATTTCTGCTGGTCAACTTGCAACAAAGTGTTTTGCTTCAAAATAAGGGGAATCTAACCTAGATGGCAAGTGTCAAAATGTGCTTGTGATTTTGCTTGCACAGATATTTGCAGTATCCAGGCAGCCTGTCATTTTATACCAGAATGCCTTGAACTTTGCCATGTCATGTGGCGTGACCACCATTGCCAAAGTGTGCAGGCACAGTTAGATGCCACCAACCCCTGTGTGAGTGACAGGAAAAATGGAAGGATTGAGAGAGAAGGAGTGATAGAGAAATGGGCAATAAAGTGGCAAGACGTGGCGGGTGATGCAGAGAATGAAGGGAACTTGAATCAGAGGAGAGAAATGAAATGAATTTGAGAAGGAGAGATTGTCAGGCAGGTGCATGACGAACTGTGTGTATTAAAGAGAGCGTGAACCTGGATGAGGAAAAGTGGAGAAAAATGTGTAAAAGAGAGAAGGAATATGTATATATACACATTCAGTAGTATATGTGTATATATACAGTATATATATATATATATATATATATATATATATATATATATATATATATATATATATATATATATATATATTATTTTTTTTTTTTTTTACCAACATAAATATTTACATATTCTTGTTACAATGCTGTGACCCGGATGGGAGTGAGGTTTAGGGGGATGAGTGTTACAGAGGCAAGCTAGTAAAAGCTGTCTAAATAAACCTCACTTCCCTGGTCTTTAGTTTCCTTGTTATTATGCTCACCTCCCATGCCAAAAACATCGGTTTGAATCCTGTGCAGAGTGGGCCAAGTAGAACCAGAGAGAATTACTATATAATATATAAAACGTTCCAACACTGCGAACATTATGCTGATTAAATTTTTTGTGTGATTGATTAATAGATTGATTGATTAAATGAATGAATGAATGAATGAATGAATGAATGAATGAATGAATGAAAATGTACATGACTATTTATTGTTGTTTTGGCATAAAATACTATTGTTAAACTAAAAAAAATACCAATCTTTAATAAAAACAGTATAAAATGTATTTTTTTATTTATTTATGTATTTATTATACAAAGATATCACACTTTTAATATCCAGTTTCACTTGGAAATACGACACATACAACACGCAGGAAGAGGAAAAAAAGGATACATTTAGAAGAATAGACAGATATATGGAGATGCTCAGAGCAGGGCTGGAGTCGCTGTAGCTCTGATCTGGACTGTATAATAAGTGGGCTTACGGATCAGTGCTCAGCCAATCCCACAACCCCTATCAAACTGACAGTGTGCAGCACATATGTTACACACCACTGCCTCTCACACACACACACACACACACACATGAGGAAATGGAGAGCAGGGTTAGCAGGTGAAGCTCTTTAATCAGTAACATGGATTTATTTTCAAACATTCACTCACACATACATCGGACTGGGAATATGGGAATATGCGTTGGCTGGTTAGTTGGAAGTGGTCCGTCAGAGGGGTTGGGGTTTTTCGTCACCCTCGGTCCATTCAGCATGGGGCCCCCTAAAGCCAGTTGCACCGCAATAAGGACGGCCCTGAATGTGATGTTATCTGGAGATCAGACATTTAATACAGTTGATAAAATTGGTTGTTTGTTTCATAACTAAACAAGTTAGGCTTTTGAAGCAAAGTTTTAAAGAGGATTACATGATGACAGGATGCCTACAAAATTCTTAAACACAAACACACACACACACACACACATGTTTGTTTTTGTGAATTGTGGGGACTTTCCATAGACTTCAATGCATTTTACACTGAACAAACTGTACATTCTATCCCCCTACCCTGCCCCTACCCCTAAACCTAACCCTCACAGGAAACTGTGCAAACTTTTACTTTTTCACAAAAACTCATTCTATATGATTTATAAACCCATTTACATTGTGGGGACCGCTGGCTGGTCCCCACGATGTAGGTGAACTCAGGTTTATATTACATCATGGGGACATTTGGTCCCCACAATGTAATATAAACAAAAGCACACACACACACACACACACACACACACACACACACACACACACACACACACACACACACACACACACACACACACACACACACACACACACACACACACACACACACACACACACACACTGAGCTCACAATCAGCTGCATACACACAAACATTCACACATATACACCTACACAAACATACAGTATGTTTATTACACATGCAAAGTGATGAGGGATATAGTATGGATTTTGGACATTTAACAAAGAAACAAGCTACTGCATATTTCTATTTTATTTTTATTTATTTTTTTATTGCAGAAGAATTTGGCAGGCAGATCGCATAATCAATCAAGAAAGAGATGTTAAAAATCATGGCAGGTATTACTTAGCTAGAGGCTTTGTTCAGCATAATACTCTTACTAATTCCTACCTCTTCCGCATATAATATGTATACAGTCTAGAGTATGGACATTTTCCAACCTACAGGACTATATTTGCCAAAATGTGTAATTATATAAATAACAGTAATTATTAATTAATTAATTTATATAAAATGTATGAATTTATTTTATTTAATTATGTGTGTGTGTGTATATATATATATATATATATATATGAAGAGTTCAGATGCAAAACCCTCTAAATCCATCAGACTTCTTTTCTTTTAAATGAGCTTTTTTTTTTTTTTTTTTTTTTGCCAGGCTTTTACGATCATGTTCAGGAGTTTCATTTTAAAGGTAATGATAAGGTTAAGGTTATTAGCTACTGAATAAAATAACTTTTTTTTCCAAAAATGTCACTCTAGACAATTTATTGGTTTTTAACAAGT
This sequence comes from Chanodichthys erythropterus, assembly GCF_024489055.1. Lineage (NCBI taxonomy): Eukaryota > Metazoa > Chordata > Actinopteri > Cypriniformes > Xenocyprididae > Chanodichthys > Chanodichthys erythropterus. The sequence goes on from NC_090228.1 coordinate 20,657,363, forward strand.
TAGATTTTCTGTTGCATCAAAACCAGTTAAATCCACTTGTGTTTTTTTTTTGCAAAAACCTCTAAATATACCTATTTGGGACGAGTTGTTGAAAAATCACTAAAGATGCAACTAGAAACCCTGAAAAAGATGAGAGCACAATCATTTCAAAACTAAACAGTAGACAAACCTCTTTACACAGGGATCTAACACATGTCTCTTCTATTCAGCCTCCACTTTTTGCCTCCTCCGTTTACATGGCACAGCTTCCATATGAGACAGAAGAATAGCATCTTGTTTGTCTTTGTCGAAATAGAGCTGTTGTTTGATGTATAATAAATCCGATTCCTTCAAAGTAATGCACTGCACGAAGAACTGTTATGAGTGCATGATACAATTGCGACCAAGCCATTTCCACTGTAGGCTGTTTTGCCTTATGACAGGCAGAGTTTTGAGGTAAATAACGTTTTCTTCTGCCATTCAATGTTAGTAGGCTGATCTATTTAATCGTACTCCATCTTTTATTTAAAAAATCTCAATCTGAATCTAAAAAAATCTCCTAAGTGTGCCGCTATATTGAAACCTCTCGAAATCATATGATTCGATTCGTGCCTTCTGATTGGTTCTCGGAACATAGCGGCTTTTGCTGCCAAAGGGAAGTGGCGTCTAGAGGCTTTTGCCAACAAACCGATATTTCTGGATGGGCTGACGCTGCGATTTAGACGATTTGAGGCACGTGATTTGTTGAATGTGTACTATGTGCCGTAAGCATTCGTTCAATGTTATTATCTCTTTTTTGACAGAGTTGGCGTTTAGCGGCTTTTGCATCTGAACTCTTCATATATATATATATATATATATATATATATATATATATATATATATATATATATATATATATATATACACTTATCCATTTTCTTTTACATACTATTCAAAACAATAGTAAACAATACCAGTGTATAAGCAGCATTGCATTCATTATTTCATTTTCACCAAGAAACACAAACACACAACATCATAGACAAATAAATACCACAGGCCAAAGATAGACATGCATGAAACACTACAGAAAGAATGGACTGAGTACTAAACGAAAACATGAAGGAAAAAAATGATGCAAAAAAAAAAAAAAATGTGCGGGCGCTAACAGAGGAGTAGGAAAGAAGAAACAGGCAGAGCAGCTGAACGACGCCGATGATGTGAAAGGAGAACAAGGAAGACCGGAAAAGAACGAGTGTGTGTGTGTGGGAGGTGTGAGAGAACCGGAGGAGGAGAGATTCACACTGAATTTGTGAGAAGAGGAAAGAAGAAGACAGAAAGAAAGAGAGAGAGGGAGTTCAATCCAATCCAGAAGGTCCCTCCCACACATAACAAAACACATTCTCATCAAGACTACACACACAAACACACACACACACACACACACACACACACACACACACACACACACACACACACACACACACACACACACACACACACACACACACACACACACTCTTGAGGAAATATAGCATCACCACCATTTCATGCTTAGTTTATCGACACTTGTTTCATATTGCTCTGAAAATCCAAACTATGTTATCATTAGGAATGCAACGCATGCACAAGTCTTTCAAAGCAAGGCCTTTTTTTTTTTGGTTCTACACACTTGTTTACAGGGTTAGGCACCAATCAGAACTGAATTAAGAATGTATAAATAACAATTCAATTACAATTGAATTTAAGTTGAGATGGGAATTAGGAAACAGAATGGGAAGTAAAATTAAAATAGAATGAAGTTGTTCATTTACTGTAACTGCTGTAAGTTATTCATTTTTAATAGTGCATTTCATTTTTCAGTATGAATTACACAAACATATTGTCTTGACGTGAACTACACATTTACTAATAAGTAAATAATTTACTTTATGAAATGTAAAATGAACTATGTAGGTCAGAGGCAGGGTGGGTGAGTTACATGTGTTAATAATTTTAACATATTATTTTTCCAATAACTGATTATTTAAATTAACGAATTAACCAAACCCACCGCACGTTTTAGGGAGTCTGTTAAAACTCAATGGGTTCAGTGGAGGCAAAACAGATGCAGGCTCCCACTGCTGTTGCTGTTGGGCAGTGTAACTTGAGAAAAAAGAAGAGTGACTTACTTTTTAATGTCACTTTTTGTAATACTTGTGGCTCTGTTTTTGTAATATGGATTAGTTTCTCATCCAGTTTTTGAGGAGGCACTGCCTCTCTTGCCTCCTCGGAAGAAACAGTCCTCCACAGTTTCCACAAAAATATTAAACAGCACAACTGTTTTCAACATTATAATACTGGAAAAAAAAGTGTTGGAATGATTTCAGAAGGATCATGTCACATTGAAGACTGGCGTAATTGTTGCTGAAAATTCAGCTTTGCCATCACATGAATAAATTACATTTTACAATATATTAAAATAGAAAACAGTGATGTTAAATGGTAAATAATAATAATAATAACAATAACAATCACAATACTTTTTTTTTTTTTTTAATAAATCTTGACCTCAAACCTTTGAAAAGTAGGTTTATCCCATGAATTTAAAGAGAGCCATTTCCTAAATTTTTAAAGTCTTTAAGAATTTAAATGTACTTTATATAATAGTTTAAATTATTTCTAAAAACAAAACAAAACAAAAAAAAAAACAAGTATGCATTTGAGTGTCTTTTTCGATGGTTCTTCAAATATTTTTTGCATGTATAAAATACAACACACAGCAATCTTGGAGACAATCCTACCTCTATTTTCCTGTCCTGACAGAGCTTTGAATGGTTTTGATTGACAGTATGGGTGGCATTAGCAGACAGACCAATTAAATGCATTTGCATACAGAGAGAGAGAGAGAGAGAGAGAGAGAGAGGGAGCGAGAGAGAGAGAGAGGGAGAGAGACTTACATGTAGGTGTATGTGTGTCTGTGAAAGAGCCTATATGCATATGAATTATACTGTTGGGAAAAGTGCTTGTATGTGTGTGTGCTTATGAAAATGCTGGAGTGTGTGTCTCGTCACAGGCAGTAATTAGTGCAGACAGTGTTTTGATGAGCGGATATACTGCTGAAGCTTACTTAATGAGAGTCTCTGGGTGTGTTTCCGTGTGTGTGTGTGGTAGAGACAGTTGGTGAAATAACAAGCTTTAGCTCTCACAAACACCTGTGCCTATAACTTCCATGACCTCTCAATGTAAAGGGGTCATGTGACCTTGTGAATTCCATCAGAAATATGGGAGCTTTAATTAACTGGTCAAAACATGAGCTTTTGGGCCATTAGTGCAAGTAAGTAAGCAAGTAAATAAATCAATTTTTCCATATATTGAAAGTGGATAGCAAATGTGGATATTCAGTTCCAAAAATATATCATAGTTAATACAATCAGTGTTCTATATTCTATGTTATCAGAAGTCATATGGCAGATTTCTATAAAAAGCAGACCAAAAATGTAGTTTTAATTTTTTGGTGAACTGTCCCTTTAAGAGCATGTGCTTGAATGAGATATTTAATATTTATTCCTTTTTTTTTTTTTCTTTTCTTTTTTTTTTGATTCAGTCACTGGTGTCACAAACCTTTATCAGTCAAGTTTTAAAAAAAAAATCTAAAAAAGTTCTACATTTATCTTAAAGCTTACACATTATTTTCTGAACAACTAACCATTATTTATTTTACTTTATTAAAAGCTTTATTATATGAAGTTTATTATCATTTTTGTATGCATTCTATACAGTAGTGTATATATTTATCAAATGAAATTTCTGCTCATTGAAAGCATAAAAAAAAAAAAATCATCTCTATTTGAAAATGTAAATGTGCCTATAATAACACACTCAAAAGAGAAATAATCAACCCTTGAGGCATCTCTATTTTTTTTTTCTTTTCTTCTTTTTTGCAGTAAGGTGTGAGTGTGCAGAGCTCACATTTATTTGCCTTTAATATGATTAACAGAGCTGGATTGTCACTCAGCCACAAACACTCAGCTTATCTTGCCTTGCAGAGAGGGCTCTCCGAGTCTCCTTATAACCGCAATCAGGACTCGACTCTTTTGACTGAGCGACATTCAAAGACTGCTGGCTCTCACTAAAAGACTTCCGAGAACATATCTACACACATGCACACGCGTAGACACCTTTAAAAAGAAAAGACGGTTATAGCCATCAAAGCGGAGGATGCATTAAGTGTGTATATTAAGCAGAGTACACACACACACACACTCTCTCTCTCTCTCACACACACACAAACACACACACTCAAAAATGTTTGAGCCCAAAGCGACAATAAAGCACTGCCATTACTGTTTTTATTACTGTATTTTTATGAGAAAAAAATTTGCTTTTTATGTGCGAGACATTTTCAATTGAAGAGGGGCATAACTGCCGGTGATTGAAGAAAGTATTGTGTAAACCATGTATTTAGAAAAGTCTTTCCATGAAATCTTTGCAATCAGTGATACTCAAATCTGAAGCCCTGTGTATAAAAATGGAACTTGAGTGTTCTACGTGAGAATTTGAGCCCTAATCTAATCTTAGCCAGTGAGTTTTCCCCATGAAAGCTGATATATACACAATCAGATCTTTTACATTTACTCTCCTATAAAAACATGCTTCACTGTGGTCTTTCTCTTAACCAGTCTTAAAGGCACAGTATGTAAGATTTTTAGATTTAATATCCAAAAACCTCTAAAACAATAATATATATTTTTGTACTTACATTATCTCGAATGTTTCCAATAATGTTTAAATCCAGAGAAATCAGCTATTTTAACAAGTTTAACGGTCCGTGACATTGCGTCACCTGTCAATATCCACCTTAACCTCTATTTCCATTTTTTCTTCTTTAGAAACCATGGAAACACCAAAGATACTTTAATATATTACATGTTTTATTAGACAGGTGACTGTTTGAATACCTTTATTGGTTAGTCATTGTTTAAATCTCTTGTTTTCTTGATTTACCATGTTTGCACCATGCCTTAGTGGCTAACATAGCATAATCAGAAAGAGCTTTATTTGTAGTAACAGTAATACAGCATTTCCTCCACCATACAATATATTTTAAAATTTGCATTTTTTGCAGATTTGCATGCCATTTAGCAACATCCAGCTTTTATCAATATGATATTCTAATATCGATCTAGATTACTGCAGTGTGCAACAAGTGTCTCACGCCAGCCACAGAACTATCACACAGAGTAACGTTAACGTAACTTTCAGACAAACTCAAATGTATTTTTAGCATGATTGTTTTGACCAAGTAAAACAGTGCTGTGTTACCCTACAATTTTAAGTAGTCAAACAAAGTGACCTGTATGAGCAGCACTTGTGGCTATTTCATTAGAATGAAATAAAATAATGTGAATTTAACTGATAAAACGTAACTGTAACAAAATTCAAGGTCAGGGAAAAAGGAGGCAGACGTTAAACGGAACTTTAATCGCAAAAAAAAAAAACGACTGCAGCATATAAGCATTACAAAAACAGCAACGTAAAATAGCCCAGGTTCTCGGCCCCACCCTGCTTCATAGCACAGTAACGTGAATAAAACTTTAATACATTACCTCATCCATAAATATTATTTCTGCCCGAGTCCCATCAGATTGCTTTTCATCGACTGTGGAGGAGAAGATGACAACTCCCATGATTCCACACTCATTCATGGCATCATCAAGCTACGCCTTTGGTATTGTTTTGCATAAACAACCTCTAGTGGGGAAACTTACAGACTGTGCCTTTACAGTTTTTCTCAGTCGCTTTGGTGCATTTCTCACATCACTATTTACATTTGCACAACAGTTAGTTCAACCTCCACAACATCAATTATCAGTTGCTTATGTCATGTCAGTCAAAATTAACTATACTTGTGAATGCTGAATAGTCATTCCATATAAAACTAATAGTCCTCATTTCAATGCTTGAGTCATTACATACAAAAATGTTGAACTAATTGTCAAAATCTGTCAAGCAAATTTTACACATTATTTTTTTTTTTTTTCCTGAAAATGTCTCCTAAATTAAACAATTTCTCTCAGGTGAATCTCAACTTTCACTGATGAGAAGGGGTGTGTGAAGCATTAGTTGCAACCTATGATAAGCCACTTCTCTAGAATTACTGTCAGAGCTCAATCCAATAAACCCCCACTTTACAAGCATATATGAACCAAGCAGGACATAGTGTGTACCATTTCTACAATACTGTGACATAGAAATGGAAGGTCAGCCTCGTGGAAGAGGGGTGAGGGTGCAGGGAGGAAGTGGAAGAAGAGGCCAAGCACATAGGCAGATCCCTGATGAAATCAGGGCTACAGTTGTGGATCATGTCGTCAATCACGGCCTCACAATGGCTGAGGCTGGTCGAAGGGTGCTGCCAAATGTATGGCGAACCACTTTAAATTGAATTATTCAAACATTTCATCGGGAGAACACATGTGTATAAATGGACAGTAATTCAGCACTAAACAATCTGCACTACACTACTGTCATTGTGTCATACATGAAGCTTGCAGTGGGACAAGAACTTGTCACTGTACATTTTACATTTAGATGTACAGCTTTACTGTAAACAATATTGCAGTACATATGGCAAATCTTTACTGCATCACACATTTAGTGTACTGTAGTGTACAGTAGTGTCACAGTAAAGATTTTCCATATGTACTGCAATATTGTTTACAGTTGTGCACAGCTCTACCCAAAGGGAGTTTATGTTTGTTGCAAATAAGGGTGTATTTTTTTCTTTTGCACAATGCTGTGAACAAATTAGAATTGCAAAGAGCATATGCAGTAAAAATGTGAAACATACATATTCAGTTAACTCACTAAATACAGTAATGTGTAACTTTACTGTATTTTTCAAATGGCTGTGCAAATAGTAGTACTGTCTGAAGCATTTTCAGGTAGTGTCACCAAGAGCTGACTTTTGCATTGGAAAACACTGACAGAGTAAACTGTCATAATGAAAACATGACAAAGCCATTTGACTATCTTGTTCATAAACAATGGTGTCAGGACTTTTCATTTTGATGACACTGACACTTTCACTGACATGAATACTTGCTTTTGAGGAATGACCTATCCATTTTGAGCAAGTGACACGCTTTTGCAGGTTATCAACTAGGTTTTGCAGTTTGTACTAATTGTTTTGAGAACTGCATTAACTGTTGTGCAAATGTCAATAGTGATGTGAGAAATGCACCAAAGCGACTGAGAAAAACTGTAAGCAACAACTAAAATTTGAAGGGCTAACTAACTTAATCTTTCAGTAGCGTAAACAACAGCTTATTTTATTTATTTATTTATTTTTTCAATTGATTAAATAAATGTAAGTATTTAGTGTACAGATCTGTTATATAAACTGTTAAGTCTAATCTGTTAAATCTGATGCTGTCACCATACTGAGATCATTGTTTTTGCATGATGGATGGATGGATGGATGGATGGATGGATGGATGGATGGATGGATGGATGGATGGATGGATGGATGGATGGACGATGGATGACAGACAGACAGACAGACAGATGATAGATAGATAGATAGATAGATAGATAGATAGATAGATAGATAGATAGATAGATAGATAGATAGATAGATAGATGGTGACAGTTTTAGAGGCAGACAATTTATAGACTACATTTTGATGAAAGATTATGAAGACAAACAATAATTGTCTTCAAACTAATGTGAATTGTGTGCAAAGTGATTAGGGTCCATTTTGAAACGTTGCTAGTTTGTCGGTATATAACTCATTATTTAAAAAAAATAAAATAAAAAAATAGTCTGATTATAGTAGCTTGTAGCTTGGCAAGCAATAGTGTCAAAGTAGCAACAGCAAAAGCAACAATTCTCCAATACTGCTTGCAACAAACTTACAAAGAGAAAAAACAACACAAGCACACACAACAAAATTCTGCTGAAATCAAACCCAGTCTAAAAACCAAGAATGAACTAGTCACATAAAACAACAACAATTGGATCATCTAACTGTGGCTTCTCACCCTGTAGTGAAAAGTTTAACAAGTGCAAGACTTTCAGTTTTCAGCAAAGCATGTCTAAAGGAACAACGTTGTTTAACTTTCACCACCTCGGCTTGCTGTTAAGAGTCTGTCAGCCATTTTGTAAACACCAGTGGGGCCTAACAGAGTTTTCTGTTGAAACGCTTTGAAGTCTAACAGCACCTGGCCTCCATTTCTATACGCAGGTTTATCCAGAATGAAATAAAGCAATGAATGACAGAAGAACGAGAGAAAAAGAGGCAGGAGAGAGGGGAGAGAGATATTGAACCCGACAGACTGAGAGTAAACTTAAATTAAACACACCCAACACTATCAGATGTAGAAGGAGAAGAGCTGACTGACGGAATGTAGGTATATGACTGTGAAAGGAGCGAAAATAAGAGATAGATGGACAGATTGATGTATACTATGTATGAGAGAGACTGAACCCCTGAGTAAATGTGCTTGTGCTTGAGACAGACTGTCAGGACTACTTGAAGATTTCATTACAATCCCGCTTTGACTGGCAGCACGTTTCAACATTCACTTTCTCTGTCTGTCGCATACACTGCAATCTCGGCAGCTCACCGGTGCTCAATATCTACTAGTTAATCAATCAATGAAAGTAAATACAGAGCAAGGCATTAAGAGAAGGACAATTAGATAGCCAGTAAACATAAACACACATTTCACTGTCAGAGAAACAGATCCAGTCATGCGGCACCTGGAGAGATTCTCAAGCTGAACTAAACAAAGTGCCATCCTGATAGACAACCAACTAAAAAACAAATACCAGACTTTGTTAAATCATTAATTCAGCTTCAAGTTATCCCAAGCCCATATGATTTTCTTTCTGCCATGAAAGGCAAGGGGAGAAATTTAGCTGGATGTTCATGCTGCTCTTTCTTTCAATTAAAGTGTTTTATATTGTCAAGCTCCAAAAAGGACACAACAACACCATGCAGTACTATAAAATAAGTCCATATTCTATACTTTCAGGCTATAAAACAACTTTAAGGAACATCCCACAATTTAAAGGTGAAATTTATGTACCATTTTAGAGGCACAAAACAGAATTTCCCAACATAGGGGTCATTGGAAAAACATGCCTCTACCTAAATTTTAACTTCAGAACTTCAAAGATGTACCTATACATACAATTCACTGCCGTTTCCAACTGAAATGAACACTAGTGGTATAAAACACAAGTAAGTTTATGATTATAGGGGCAGATTTGTGGATTTACTTTTAATTTCAGAAGTTCCACGATTCATACAAATACATTTCACTTTGAAATTGCCATGAAATATGCAAGAAGTAATATAATATAAATGCAGAAAAGTCACCACATGCACTTTTTACCAATGAGTCAGTGTTGTAATTGCCAACATCAACATCATGACCGTTTCAAACACTTCCCTAGCTGCCACAGTTGGTTAAACCTGTAGGCCCGCCTCAGATGTCATTGGTTGACCAAATGTTGTGTTGACCCTGTTGGGTCACTAACACACAGATTGCTATTCCATTTATTGCCACTATGAATTACTCATATCGGGCCCTATCATACACCCGGCACAATGCAGCGTCAGGCGCGACACAAGTGTTTTTTGCTAGTTTCAGCCTGACGCAGTTATCATTTCCATGTCATGTGCCACGTTGTTTAAACAGCAAATGCATTTGTGCCCATTAGTGCACCCATGGGCGTGCTGGTCTGAAAACTAGGTGTGTTCAGGTGCATTGTTGGAGCTTTACTATTTTGAGGCAGCTGAAATAGACTGCACCATTGACCAACTGAAAACTGGTCTGAAGTCAATGGCGCAATATTTGATTTGTTAATTAAAGAGCGTGTTAGTAATATGCACCTATATGCACAGCTGGACACAAAAATGCCAAATTTTAAGAATAAAAGGATTACAAAGGTAAAAGATTATTATTGCGTGCATAAAGATAAAAATGCTTTGCTGGAATCCGGCTTTTCCCGTTGATGGTCTGCTCGCGTGCTTTAACCTCGCACACGAGCGGATTCGTTCCCTCGCTAGAGAAGCATTCAGGTTTTCCACTTGCAAATTCCACCATGTGAACAGCGAATCCATCATGGCGTGAGCGCAACTGGCTTTTAAAGGGAATGGGGGATGAGACTGGTTTATTGCACGTTACGTCCAAAACACACCCATTACTCATTAAGAGAATAGGGACAAACCTTTTAGACCCTGCACCGAGCATGCCGACATTTTCCCATTCTTAAACTAGCAAAAGTGGATTCAGACAAGCCTTAAGTGCACTTGTGCCATGTGCTTTATACCATGTGTTTAGATCGTTAGAATAGAGCCCATCACGTTTAAGTCATTATTTGCTGAAAATGTTTCCCAGTCCTCGCAGCTTCAATATCCATTGCAGCCTACTGCTCCAGGTTTGAAAGCAATTATTTCTCGTAATCAATGCATTCAGAATCAAATGTAAACATCCAAATAAATACTATACTTACGTGATTAGATATGCTGCATGACGAACAGTTTGTAAAGATCCATTTTGAGGGTTATATTAGCTGTGCAAACTTTGTTTATGCAATGATAGAGTCGAGAGCTCGGGAGGGGGGCGGAGAGCGCAAGCAATTAAAGGGGCAGCAGCCTGAATCGGTGCATTTCTAATTATGCCCCAAAATAGGCAGTTAAAAAAATATATTTAAAAAAAAAATCTATGGGGTATTTTGAGCTGAAACTTCACAGACACATTCAGGGGACACCTTAGACTTATATTACATCTTGTACAAAAAATTTATCTGGCAAATCTGTCAGATGAAATGCTCTTATAATGATATAATCAATGCTCTGTAACCACAGCATTAGGTGATATGTGATAAACTTTGAGGAAAAATGTGGTGAATTTTAATGTGGAATCAGTCTTATGTAAAAGAGAGAGACAGACAGAGAAAGAAAGATGTGCGTGGGCAGGTAATAAGCAGACTTTTTTTTTTTTTCAATCTAGCAGGAAAAGCAACAGCAATATCTTTGCACTAATGGTCTTGTTAGCAACAACAGTGGTAATACACTCCACATCTCACATACTTTCTATGACACACACACATACAGAAAGAAATAAGGACAGAGGCATCTTGAATTCTCCTCAATTTGAACAATCTACAACGAAATACACAAAAACAAACAAATAAATAAATAAGACCTAGTTTTACTAAGGAACTAATTCACACACAGACACACAATTCCAGAAGATTGATGTAACAAAGTGACAAATGAATACAAAAGGCAGCAAAGAAATTCCTGTGGGAGCCATTTTGTTGACTCGTCTTGTGGAGTGGAGAAAGCAGAAGTGATTAGATCACATTATTATCTCAGACTGCCTCAGGACCATTAGGGACAAAACACATGCACACATCAGCGCAGAACACATGCTTTCAGTCAGATAACAAACCCTTACAGCGCTGACAACTCAATCAAACATACACACATACAATCAGAGTGTTTGTGGTTTGTTCTCCTTTCATGGTTCTTGAATATCTTATTCATGACCCTTTTTTTTTTCTCTATGAACTGTACTGGCCCTCTATAAAATTTTATTTTCATTTTCAGAGTGTTTTCAGAAGTTTTATTTGTAGTCTTTTTAGTCTTAATTTAATTTTATATTGATAAAATCCCGCAAGTAAAGCAAAAAAAGTCAAATCAACCAGGGATTTCCCATGTTTTGAATAATGAAGGTGCCATATTCTACACTTTTGTAGCCGTTTAGCATTATTTTTTATTCTTGCAATAGTTTATCATAAGAATTTTGAATACTCTATTCAATCATGTGCCCAGGTATGGTAGCTCGTTTTCATGTCATGGAGTTCTAAAATGTGCAAGAAGGAACTGCATTCTCAGTGTTGCCACAAGGGGCGCTACAGCGAGCATTAGCACAATAGGTCTTTTTACTTTTATTTTCTCCATTCGCAAACTTGCGTAAGCCTTAGATATAAACAGGCTGTTTTTTGCTACAGTAGGCCTACCTTTAAGATTTTTACATTTATAATCTCCTCTCTTGTTACTAACTTTGCATGTAAAATGAGTAACAGTGGCACTTACATGTTGTTAAACACTGAAGTTTTAAGAGAAACACCATTTCAGCACCAGTTACTTCTCAGCACAGTTTTGAAAAATGCTACAAAAGCGGGCGTGGTAAGCTGCAGAGTGGAGGGTGAAGAGGAGAGACTGACAACACAACAATAGCTTTGAGTCAGAGAGTTTTATTTCGCTCTCATTGAGATAAAATCATGAAAGCTTCCCACAAATTCACGCTGCAATTCATCATTACAAGCAACAAAATTAACATTATATAATTAACACTATTAATTACACAAAAATATACATATCCTGTGACATCTATAATTTAATGCACAAATAAATGCACACCTGTTTGCATTTGTTCTCTATATCGAAAATATCTATGAATGTGCTGTTGCATCTTTAATAACTTTTGATGTTTTGCTCTTACAAAGCAAAAACACAAATTTTTGATCCATAAATGGATATCTCACTTACTGTACGCTATCACACAGATTGAAGCACCTGTCATGAATATTTAAGCAAGGTGTCTTCGAATAGGATGAGGACATGCAGTCTCATGAATAATTATGAGACACCGATGAATCATCTATATACTATGGTACAAGAAAATGTCTCGGGTTACATCTGTAACCCTGGTTCCCTGAATAAGGGAACGAGACGCCACGTAGTCGCTTTGGGAACGCCTCTGCGCGTTTTGTCTTGAAGCACTCGTGAAATCGAACCAATAGTGTGACGGGACGTCAGTGTGGGTGACGTCACAGACCAGGTAACTATAAAGCACTCCTGAGAACAAAGAATGCCAGCTTCTGATATGGATGAAGCAGACGCTCACAGGCGTGCAGGGAGTATGGCTAAGCTACGCAGCGTCTCGTTCCCTTATTCAGGGAACCAGGGTCACAGACGTAACCCGAGACGTTCCCTTTCATGGGAACATCGACGCTGCGTAGTCGCTTTGGGAACGCTATCCCAACTAGGCCATAAGACCAAGTGCTTGTCTGTTATCTTACGACGAGAGCACAGAGGACCCTGGAGTGGAGCCCAAATCAAGGTTATACAACCTAATAAAGGTTTGCTGAGATGACACCCAGCCGCATCACATATCTCGTTAATGGGAACCCCCGAGATCAAAACCTTTGAGGCAGCCATACTCCTAGTAGAGTGTGCCCGGACAGCCAAAGGTGAAAGCTGCCCGTATGACTCATGGGCTAGAGAAATGGCCTCGACCACCCACTTGCTCATTCTTCCTGATCCGGATTAATCAAAGGAGGAGGACAAAAGGCCTGCAGTACAATCGGTCCTGGGACGTTGGTGGGGACCTTGGATTTATAACCAGGTCTAAGATGAAGAAAAGCCCTGAACATACCAGGCGCAAATTCCAAACACGAGGGAACAACGGAAAGTGCTTGAAGATCTCCAATTCTTTTGAGAAATGAAATTGCCAACAGGTGGACAGTTTTAAGAGGGAGGAATCTTCCAGACACCTCCTCTAATGGTTCAAAGGGAGCCTCAGCTAACCCTTACAACACAATAGCCAGTCCCAGACCGGAGTTTTGTACGCACCGAAGGCCTCAGCCTCTGGGTACCACAGAGAAAGCATATAAATGGGGAGTCTCTTCCACAGAGTCTCTTCCACAGAAGAGTCTCCCAACAAAGCATGATAAGTGGAAATAGCCACTATATAAACCTTCAGAGTAGAAGGAGATAAACCATCCAAGTTTTATACTTAGTGAAATTGCAGCACAAGACTGATAGAAGAGTGGAATAGGTCCAGCTGACGTTGTCTACAGCAAGTAGAAAACAACTTCCATTTATTTGTCTGTATAGCTTTCTTGTGGAAGGAGCTCTGGAGTGGAGTATAGTCTCGACAACCTCAGTTGGGAGACCGGATTCTATGAGCCTAGCCCCTTCAGAGGCCAGGCTCAGAGTTTCCACAACTCCAGGCGGGGGTAAATTATCATGCCGCCCACTTGAGACAGAAAGTTCTGTCTGATGGGGATCTCCATGGGGGAGCCGTGTAGAAGAGACACTAGGTCTACAAATCAAACTCGGGTTGGCCAGAACGGGGCTATCAGTATGAGATAGACCCTCTCTAGGCAAACCCTCTCTAGAACTCCTGGGAACAAAGCGTTCAGGGAAAAAGTGTGTACAGATGTAACCTCTGCCACGTCTGCACCATGGCCTAATTTCACCCCATTCACGGCTGAGAGAATGGAACGCACCAGAGCAGGAGACAGACGTGCCTGCATCGTGATGGAATCCCAGGCTACCCCAAGATAGTTGGTAGTTTAAGCTTGAAGAAGCACACTCTTCTTGGCATTAATTCTCAACCCTAGCCTTCTGATGTGAGACAGAACAACATCTCGATGTTGGACTGCTATATGCTCAAACTGAGCTAAATTCAACCAATTGTTGATATAATTCAACACGCGAATGCCCTGGAGTCTCAGAGGAGCCAGAGCTGCATCCACGCATTTTGTGAAGGTGTGGGGTGAAAGAGCTAGGCAGAAAGGAAGAACCCTGTATTGATAAGCTTCGCCCCCAAAAGCAAATCTGAGGAACCTCCTGTGCTGAGGATGGATGGATACATGAAAATACCCTACAACCCTCTTTGGAACAAAGTACCGACTGTAAAACCCTGACAGCTTGCTGGGAGGAGAAACCCCTTCAATAGCTCCTTTTTGCAAGAGTGCCAGAACTATGTGTTCCAATACCAGAGACTGCAAGGGGTCCACCACTATAGGGAAGACCCTGTTAAATTGGGGCGGGCGAGACCCAAATTCTGTAACCCTTTTCTATTTTGAGCAGTACCCATTGAGAAATACTTGAAGAAGTTTTCATTCTACCAGAAATCTACTAAGGGAACCAGTCTCTCAAGACTGGCCTCTGGTGTTTTTTTTTAGCATTTGACTCGGCGCCCTGAAGTGGCGAACCGGCAGGGAACAACAGAATCAAATGTCGACCAGCCCTCCTCAGAGGGTCAGTCGAAACCACTGCGCCCTGAAGCACACAAGGTGGCAGGGTTGGCAGAAAGGCCCCCTGAGGGCACAGAGGAGGGGCGGATACCATATAGTGTGGTAAAGAACCCTCTTCGGAAGGGGCTACCCTCGATTGCCCCATGCCAATGGCGTCAGGACCTTTTCAAAGCCTTCTTCGTTATAATAACAGTCCGTAGATCTGTCTTACTCCACAAAGACTTCTGCTGTGTTGCCTGTCCCGGTCCCCAAGCTTTCTGTGGGGGAGCACAGGTGGCGACACTTTTTTTTTTTTTTTTTTTTGAATGAACGGTCAGACCAGTGCCCTGAAACGGCGAACCGGCAGGGAACAACTGAACTGACCACTCTATGACCCTCCTCTCCTTGGAGGATCACTGGAAACCGCTACGCCCTGAAGCACACGAGGTGACAGGGTTGGCAGACCGGCCTCTTTTCTTTTAAATTCCTCAGAATTTGATGTATTCAATATTTCATTTATTCATCTAATTAAATGCAGCCAAACACAAACACTCAAAAATAAGAGTGGAGCTAAAAACGTCTCAGGTTACAGATGTAACCCTGGTTCCCTGAGTAGGGAACGAGACGCTGCGTGGTAACGCATTGGGAACCTTCTGCGTGATGTCGTCACTGAAGCACTCATGTATCTAACCAATCGCGTAGCGAGACGTCAGAGACGGGTGACGTCATGGACCAGGAAACTATAAAGCATACCCGGATGCAGAGCACGCTAGCTTCTGGATAAGTCTGAGACAAATGCTCGCAAGTATGTAGGGGGTACGGCAAGAGACGCAGCGTCTCGTTCCCTACTCAGGGAACCAGGGTTACATCTGTAACCTGAGACGTTCCCTTTCGTGGGAACAGTCGACGCTGCGTGGTAACGCATTGGGAACGCTATCCCAACTGTGCCGTAGCGGCAAATACTTGCCAGGTTATCTTGGCAGAACTGATGACCCCGGAGTGGAGCCGACATCAAGGTTATAAAACCTTACAAACGTGTGCTGACATGACCAGCCAGCCGCGTCACAAATGTCACCGATGGAGACACCTGACATTAAGGCTTTTGATGCCGCCATACCCCGCGTAGAATGGGCACGGACATTCAGAGGAGAAGGCTGTCCGGCCGCATCATATGCAAGTGTGATGGCCTCGACCACCCACTTGCTCATCCTCTGCTTAGATGCAGGGCCCCCTTTCTTAGGGGACCCATAACAGACAAAAAGCTGATCAGTCTTACGCCACAGGGCAGCTCTGTGGACGTAAGTATCCAAGGCCCTCACAGGGCAGAGCAGATTTAGTTTTTCCTGATCCAAAGATTTAAAGGGAGGAGGGCAGAAAGCCTGGAGCACAATGGGACCTGGAACGTGGGTAGGGACCTTAGGGACATAGCCCGGTCTAGGGTGCAGGAATGCTTTCACCATTCCTGGTGCAAATTCAATGTATGAGGGAGCAACTGACAGTGCTTGTAAATCTCCTATCCTTTTCAGAGAAGTGATAGCAAGTAGAAAAATAGTCTTTAGAGTGAGGAACCTCTCAGGAACCTCCTCTATTGGTTCAAAGGGCGCCTCGGCCAACCCTTGTAAAACCACGGCCAGGTCCCAGGCCGGAACCCTTATGCGCACTGGAGGCCTCAACCTTAGTGTGCCACGGAGGAAGCGAGTGACCAGGGGGTCTCGACCCACCGAAAGGCCACCTACAAGGGGAATATGAAAGGCAGATATAGCCGCAACGTAAACCTTTAATGTTGAAGGGGATAGGCCCTCCGAGAACTTTTCTTGGAGAAATGTAAGCACGTGGCTAATAGAGGCGTGGACAGGGTCCACATTAATACGTCTGCACCAGGCAGGGAACAGATTCCACTTGTATAAATAAAGCTTCCTCGTGGCGGGAGCTCTGGAGTTTAATATGGTCTCCACAACCTCGGCTGGGAGACCAGTATCTACGAACCTGGCCCCCTCAGAGGCCAGGCCCATAGTTTCCATAATTCTGGGCGGGGGTGTATTATCCGGCCGCCCGCTTGTGACAGGAGGTCCTGTCTGAGGGGAAGCTCCATTGGGGAGCCGTCTAGTAGGGACACTAGGTCCGAGAACCATATTCTGGTTGGCCAAAAGGGAGCCACCAATATTAGGCTGACCCCCTCCCGGCGTACTTTCTCCAGAACTCCCGGGAGCAAGGCGATCGGGGGAAATGCATACAGACGCCGCCTCGGCCACGTCTGTACCATGGCATCCAGCCCCAGAGGTGCTGGATGGGTGAGGGAGTACCAGAGTGGACACTGGGTTGACTCTCCCGAAGCAAATAGGTCGACTTCCACTCGACCAAAATTTTTCCATAGGAGATCCACCACTTCTGGGTGAAGTCTCCACTCCCCGGGCCTCGGGCCCTGCCTCGACAGGGCGTCTGCTCCCATATTTTGGCTCCCTGGGATGTAAGCTGCTCTCAGGGAGAGCAGCTTCCCTTGGGCCCACAGGAGGATCTGACGGGCCAAGTAATAAAGTTGGCGAGACCGCAAACCCCCCTGATGATTTATATAGGCGACCACAGCAGTGTTGTCCGTGCGGACCAACACATGATGGCCTCTCAGATCTGGGAGAAAGTGTTTTAATGCCTGAAACACCGCCATCATCTCCAGCCGATTTATGTGCCAGGAGAGCTGATGGACCTCCCATGAACCCTGAGCTGGACGGCCACTCATGATCGCCCCCCAGCCCGTGAGGGAAGCATCCGTCGTAAGCATTACGCGACGACCAGAAGTCCCCAGCACGGGTCCCTGGGACAGAAACCAGGGATCTTTCCACATGACCAGAGCACGAAGGCATCGTCGTGAGACTTTGATCATGCGAAAAGGATTTCCCCTCGGGGAGAATCCCCTGGTCCTGAGCCACCACTGTAAGGGTCTCATGTGCAGGAGGCCAAAAGGTATCACGTTGGACGCAGCTGCCATCAGACCCAACAGCCTCTGGAACTGTTTTACAGTGAGTGACTGGCCTAACTTCACCCCTTTCATAGCCATAAGAATGGCACTCACCCGAGCGGGAGACAGATGTGCCCGCATCGTGGTGGAGTCCCAAACTACCCCCAGATAAGTGATAGTTTGAACCGGAACTAGCACACTCTTTTTTGCGTTGAGCCTCAGCCCAAGCCTCTCCATGTGACGCAGAACAACATCTCGATGCTGGACTGCCAGTTGCTCTGACTGAGCTAGAATCAACTAATCGTCGATGTAATTCAGCACGCGGATGCCCTGAAGCCTTAGCGGGGCCAGAGCCGCATCCACGCACTTCGTGAATGTGCGGGGTGATAACGATAGGCCAAACGGAAGAACCTTGTACTGGAAAGCTTCGCCCCCGAAAGCAAACCTGAGGAACTTCCTTTGAGAAGGAAGGATGGACACATGAAAGTAAGCATCTTTCAGGTCTATCGCCACAAACCAGTCCTCGGACCTGATCTGTGGGATAATCTGTTTGAGTGTAAGCATCTTGAACTTGAGCTTCTGGATTGAGCGATTTAACACGCGTAAATCTATGATAGGACGTAGTCCTCCATCCTTCTTTGGAACAATGAAGTAACGGCTGTAGAAGCCTGACAGCTTGCTGGGAGGAGGGACCCTTTCTATAGCTCCTTTTTGCAAGAGTGTCATAACCTCTTGTTCCATCACCAGAGACTGCTCGGGGGTCACCACTGTGGGAAGGACCCCATTGAATATGGGCGGGCGAGACCCGAACTGTATTCTGTAACCCTTTTCTATCATGAGCAGCACCCAATTTGATATATTTGGAAGTAGTTTCCACTCTGCCAAAAAATCTACTAAGGGAACCAGTCTCTCGAGACTGGTCTCTGGTGTTTTTTGAGCACTTGGCTCGGTGATCTCACACGGCGCGCCGGCAGATAACCGAATCAAGTGGCCGGCCCTCCTCGAAGGACCGGCGGGGACCGCCGTGCCTTGACGCACACTGGGTGGCAGGGTTGACGGACTGTCCCCCTGAGGGTGCCGAAGGGGAGCGGGGATTAGATGTATTTTTTCCCGGCTTCCTCCGGAGGGGACCACCCTCATTGGGTCCTGACCCACAGATGTCAGGACCGCTTTGAAGCCTTCCTGGCGATGATAACGGCCCGCAGGTCCGTTTTACCCTTGGAAGGCTTCTTGTGAGCGGACCGACCCGGTCCCCAAGCTGTTTGTGGGGGAGCTCGAGTGGCCACGCTCACTTTCTGGTGCGCTGAGGAGCTCGTGGACGGCCGAGGCTGCTCCCGCTCAGCAGCCTCGGGGGGAATAGAGCGGCGGGGGATGAACCTCTGGAACGCCGCTGATTGTTTTTTTGCCTCCTGGAACCTCTCGACGACTGTATTTACAGCGTCGCCGAAGAGGCCCGCAGGGGACAGCGGTGCGTCCATAAGGGCAGCTTTGTCTCGCTCCCTTATGTCCGAGAGGTTCAGCCACAAATGTCTCTCCGTAGCCACCAAGGCTGCCATAGACCGGCCGATTTCTTTGGCCGTCTCTTTGGTGGCATGGAGAGCGAGATCAGTTGCCATCCTGATCTCTTGAATACAATCATAAGTGGCCTCCCCGCTCTCATCAATCTCCCCCAGCAGGTCTGCTTGATATGCTTGAAGCAGCGACATGGTGTGTAGACATGCCGCCGCCTGACCTGCTGCCGTGTATGCTTTGCCCACCAAGCTTGATGTTGTTCTTAAGGGCTTGGTGGGCAACGTCGGGGCTTTTAGTGAAGATGCCGACTCGGGCGAGAGATAGCCCGCAAGCGTCTCTTCAACCCGGAGCATCGCCGCATAACCGTGCCGTTTCAACCCCACTATATTGCTATATACAGACGTTTGGGGGCTGAATACGTGGTGCTGCACGGGCCTTTTCCACGACCTCGACACCTCGGTGTGGAGGTCCGTGAAAAACGGCAAACCCCGACGCTGGGGTAGCGACCGAGCGGGCAGAAAGCGCTCATCTAGCTTACTTTTTGGTTTCGGTTCTGCCCGCTCTGCTGGCCAATCAATCTTTAACTTGGCCACAGCCCTGGTCACTACCTCCAGGAGCTCCTCATATGCTGGGGAAGAGGATGGCGGGTCCTCTTCCCCAGTCTCGACGCTCACCACATCAACCTCCTCGGAGGAAGAGAGGTGAAGCGCCGGTGTCTCTCTCCGGGGGGAAGAAACCGCAACGCGTGCTTCCGCCGCCTGAGAAGAGACACTGGGGCTGGCGGGTAAAGGGCGAGATAAGGCTGGGCCCGTCTCAACCCCCTCCGCCAGCTCCATCTGCGAACCCCACGACAGTAGCCGGCGCTGCGCCTCAGCAGCAGCAGGACCCGACCCGCGGGGAACGCTCGCCGAGGCACCCTCCTCGAAGAGTGCTCGGCGAGATCTCAACACTCTGAGGGTTAGTCTCGCAATGCACGCAGACAGCTCCCTCGAGAGCTGCCTGGGCATGCTCAACCCCCAGACAAAAAACGCACATATCATGTGTGTCCCCGTCAGGAATGTATCTGGGGCAGGGATGCACACACTTCCTGAAACGTTTTTCCTCCGCCATTATAATTGTCTTATTTATATATATATATATATATATATATATATATATATATATATATATATATATATGTGTGTGTGTTTGTGCAACTCTTGTCCTCAGACGAAGATATATTGTAATGATACGGGACAAACAACACCAAATAAGACAGACAAGATAACATAGAGCGCTTTGTTGAAGACACAGAAGCTAGCGTGCTCTGCATCCGGGTATGCTTTATAGTTTCCTGGTCCGTGACGTCACCCGTCTCTGACGTCTCGCTACGCGATTGGTTAGATACATGAGTGCTTCAGTGACGACATCACGCAGAAGGTTCCCAATGCGTTACCACGCAGCGTCGACTGTTCCCACGAAAGGGAACTCATGCTAGTGCATACTTCTCTTTACACTTCGGGACATTTTTATGAATGGACACTGTCAGCTGTGAACTGACGTGCATGCTCCACTCTCAGCAAACAAAGCATCGTGTGCATCCCTACTGGCTTTGTAGTATAGCACTGGAAGGAACGCGACTCAAACCGCTGTTCACTTTCTTTATATATATATATATATATATATATATATATATATATATACACACACAAATATACATACACAAATATATCTTCAATATTTGTAAGTTGACAAATTCAGAAAGATAACTTCTCAGTTAAATCAAGAAAATAATCAGACAAGTATTTCAGATAAACAAAATAATCATGGCTTTCAAACACAACTGATTTGTTTTTGATGTTAGAATAATAAACGTGTGATTTTGAAACACGATATGAGTGTGAGGTGGCGAGTCCTCAAATCAATATCACAATATCCACATCCTCAGAGCTGGACATGTGAAGTACCGGTGCCGGTACCGCAGAGCGTGCTTCCACCTGGGAGACGGCACTGAAACTGGCAGGTAAGGGCAGAGAAAGGGCAGCGCCCGTCTCTAACCCCTCTGCCAAATTCATCTGCGAACCCCATGATCTGAGCCGCCGCTCTAACACGAAGAACGCGAACCGCGGCGCCTTCCCCACTCGGGAGTGGAGAGGTTTTATATTACAATGCTCGCAAACAACCCCGTCGAGGGCCGCCTGGGCATGCTCCGCTCCCAGACAAACAACACAGAGCTCGTGTGTATCCCCATCCGTGAAGTAATGAAGGTAGGGAGAGGCACACGGTCTGATGCTGTTTGCTCGTTATTATAGTGTCTTTCATATAGATATATATGTGGTGTAATACTGATACTCTTGTTCTCAAACAAAGGAGATCGTTTCTGTATATGTAAATGACAGACAACACCAAATAAGACACACAATAACACAGAGCGCTTGCTGAAGACACAGAAGCTGGCGTTCTTTGTCTCAGGAGTGCTTTATAGTTTCCTGGTCCGTGACGTCACCCACACTGACGTCCCGTCACACTATTGGTTCGATTTCACGAGTGCTTCAAGACAAAACGCGCAGAGGCGTTCCTAAAGCAACTACGCAGCGTCGATGTTCCCATGAAAGGGAGCTGCTTTGCATTATGAATGTCCACATATGTCTATAAAGTACATCAAACACTAAAACAATAGTCAAATCTTCATTTACTTTCCTAATCCTTGCACATGACCAAAAAAAAAAAAAAAAAAAATGAGAGCATTGTTTTTGTTTTTTTCTTGATTGTATTGCATAGTCGCTTCCATGTGTGAACTATATAAAAGGCCTGTACCCTGTTAATCCTGCTTAGAGAGAGCAAATGACACACACTCCAAAACACAGTGTATTGAAACACCATTGCACTAAGAGGCTTACAGGAAGTGTCACACACGTCAGTGTAAGTGTGTGTGTGTGTGTGTGTGTGTGTGTGTGTGTGTGTGTGTGTGTGAGTGTGTGTTGGCATGTGAAGAATCCTGAAGTATTTGCAATCATAATGGTGTCTGTATGAAATGGCAGCACTTGACTGGGCAGTGAGGGTTTCTTTAAGTGCCCAAATGTTGCGGTGTCAATCCTAACAACAAAACACACACATACACACAATTTTTGCTGTTGTGTTCCAACTGATTGATGACTAGTAAATGACTAGTTAAAATGATTAGCAATACTATGGGCCACCATCACCCTTCTTTCTCACTTGCTGTTTTAAACTTTTTCGTTCAGTATGACTCTCCAGACCCTTAGCTATGTGTCGCAGTGGTGAATTGTTTGTAAGCTTCTCACTGGATCAGGTCTCACATCCGCTGCAACTGCATCAGTTATGCATTTTCTTGTGTACGTGTGTGTGTGTGTGTGTGTGTGTGTACTTGTGTGTGTGTGTGTTAGGGTTGTGTAGTCTGCTTTGATGTTCTGTCTCCCATGATTGCACCCAGATAATGTCACCAAGTCTTCCGTGTCAGTTCACCAGTTTCATCAACCTTAACAAACACTCATGTGGACTCACACACGCACATGCAAATACACATTCAGGGAGACAGAACAGTGGCTTCCAGTATCCAAGAGCCCTGTATATGTCAAGAGTTGAAAAACTGAGGGGGAAAGAGAGAAAAATAAACTAACAAGAAATTACTAGATTTTTATATTTTCTGAAAATATGAGTGGTGCTTGCCTGTTCAAAACTCCATGCCATGATACTAGAGCAGAGGTGTCCAATCCTGGTCCTGGAGGGTGAAAGGCTAATGCCCTACAGGGTTTAGCTCCAACTTATACCATCATACCTGACTGGAAGTTTCTAGTAGTTCTATAGACCTTGATTATGTTGATACAGATGTGTTTAATTAGGGTTTGAGCTAATTTCCTTGGCCCTCCAAGAAGCAAGATTGGACACCCTATATTGCTATGGGGTTGCTAGTTCAAGTTCCTTCGTCAACATAAGGCTATGAGATTTTTTCAACAATTTTATTGCTTTCTAAGCAGGCATCTTATCTTGGGAAACATGGAAGTAACAGCACATCAATCCTCAACAAGTTGCTTTATTTGAGATATCATTCAGGCTCGTAGTCCAAATATAACGTATGCCAAAGTTTAATATAAAGGGCTGATCTAAGCGCATGACGCAGGTGCATTTAGGGCGTGTCCGAATCCTCTTTTACTAGTTTAACGACGAAAAAAAAAAAATGGTTGGCGCACCAGTCGCATGGTCCAAAACGGTTATACCTAGTCTCTTAATGAGTCATGGGTGTATTTTGGGAGTAACGTGCAATAAACGTCATCTCCCATTCCCTTTAAAAGCTAGTTACGCTTGCACCATGGCACAACTGGCTCACTATATGGATCACTATTTACATGGCGGAATTAGCAAGCAGAAAGACAGAATGCTTCTCCAAAGAATAATCCTTTTATTTTTAATATTTAAAAATGTTTGTGTGTTGCTGCGAGTCCCTGTGTGTGTAACAAGCAGTGTATGCGCGTTGTGCACCCACCTATAGGCACATATTACTAACGCGGCCATTATATTAAAAATAAATAAAATAAAATAAAATACTGCGCCATTGACTTTAGACCAGGTTTTTATTGGTCGTCGATGGCGCAGTCGTTTTCAGTTGCCCCAAAATAGAAATGCGCTAACAACGCATCTGAACACACCTCATTTTCAGACCAGCACGCCCATGAGCGAACAGATGGGAGCGAGTGCATTTGCTATTTAAACAATGTGGCGCTGGACGTGAAAATGGTAACTACATCGGGCTGAAACTACCAAGAAATGCTTGTGTTGTGCCTGGCATTGCATTGCGCCAGGTGTATGATAGGGCCCTTAGTATTAGAGGCTAAATCAGATCTGAAAGTTTTAAACAGAGAGTTGTGCAACTTCTCTGACATACTCTAACATGCTGTACCATAGAACAGGAAACAGCAGTCTGCTCTCTCTCACCCTCACGCTGTGGGAGAAAACACTATAATTTTTAATCCTTTCAAAATGTGTCGACAGGGTCGAGTCTCCAGCCGTTAAGATAATGCTCTTCTCTGTATCTGTTTCTCTCATGGCCTCAGTCTGTGGCTCTTTCTCTCCATCTGTCGCTCTCTCTTTCAAAATTTCTCGCCTTGTCTTTGTCTGTGCATCTCTGTTTTTTCTCTAACTCATTCTCTCTATCTACCTTCGTCTCCTTTCCATCACTTCCTCCGTGGGCTCCCGAAGCATTTCTTTGAAATGCATCTAATTAGCGCAGAGCTTGTCGTGCGGGTTAAATTAAATTGCAGAGATACACAGAGGATGGAGGTCAATAGCTTCATAAAGACCGGCAGAGCTGATAATTGGGCTGGCTTCGCTTTTCCGTGCATGATCAAAATGCCAGTGGACAGAGCGTTGTCTGCCTTGGAGAAAGTCTGGGAGTGGGACGAAGACTTTTATTTCTTTCTTTTTTTTTTTTTTTTTAAGACAGAAGAAAAGAAAGCATTTATTTTTAGAGAAATGAAAGGGAGAGAGGGCCAGACAATCACACCCTGCCTCTGCACACTTCCCTGTCTGGGTCTAAATACCAACCTGTTAAGGGGAGAAGTTGGGTGTGTAATAGAAAAATGGTAAAAGAGACCAGGAGGGAAAACGAATGAGCGATTGGGCTAAGCAGTACAAAAAAATTCAGCTGTAGAGATTTTGTTATATCCTCTATACAGTGTCCAAGGAGGACAATGTTACCAAGAGAACATTAAATGTTAGCATTCCCATTCATCTCCAAGACATATGCTCAAAGTGGCAAAGAACATCCCAGAAGTTTGGATATATCTGCAAGGCTATCAGTGGGCAGAAGCGCAATATGTTATTGACAAATGAGAGTGATGAAGAAACACTGAGTACTGTGAAAATCTCCAAAACAAATTGAGACAAAGAAGAGCTTTTAATTAAGAGTAATCCAAATTGACTTGACTGACCCAGTTGCTAACCACTTATCACATCCAGCAAACACTCATAACATACTAGCAGTGAAATAAAGTGAAATGTAGGATATTGTGGACCTGATAGGTGAATGTGGTTTCACCAAGTTCAACATGTTCCTGGATTAACATCTTTGTTGATCCTGGAACAACATTCCCATCAACCAATCAGATTTGAGGGACAAGTTAACAATTTATGTCAAGTTTAGGCTTACAACCAGGGTTAGGTTCTTCTACATCAATTTTATTCACCTATTTTTCTCCCCTCTGATGTTAGGTATAAGTTATGGGTAGGAATAGGTTAAGGAGTGGGAATAAGGTTAAGACTAAAGGCCTCGGTATACTTCCATCGAAATCGAAGAAAGAACTGATGTGACGTCATTTCAAACAAAATCAGGCCAAAACGAAGTTCGTTTTGTGCTCTTTTTGGAAGTTCGAAACGGCTTGCCAAAGCGAACTTTCAGGAAAAGTTCGTTCCAGCACCAAAACACCTTCGTACTACCATTGGTCAGTGACGATAACATAACAGGAGGTGTGCGCTAAGGCTCCGCCTTTACTTGCGTGGACCGCGTCTCTGACTCATTTGATCTGTAGGGTTTGCTGAGGTAAGATCTCCGCTGGTGAAAACATGAACAGACTAGATAGCTACTTTATAGTACAAAATGAAGTTGTGCTTGTAAAAAAAATGAGGCACTAACACTGTTTTTCATGTTTGATACTGTAAAGCTGCTTGATTTTAAGCAATCCGTTGAATAAAGTGCTATATGAAGACGTGACATGACCGGAGTGCTAATTTGCAGAGCTCGTGCTAACATACCCATGTTGTTATGATTAGACGCTTTTCTTATGCTTTCTATAATAAATGCTTACTGTTTTCTCATTTTTGTTATGTTTATTTTGTTACTGAGAAGAAAGTGCACGGCACATATTTACATATTCATCTAAACATTGATCTCACCAGTGTGGGCAGCGGCAGATGTCCATTTACATCTGGTCTATCGCTGGTCACACATTTCGAACTTCGTTTTACCCCTAAAAGAACGAAGAACGAAAAAGAAGTTTGTTTGAAGTATACCAGAGCCTTACATTTTCGGACAGGAATGTTGTTCCAGGATCAACAAAATATGCTGATCCAGGAACATGTCTTCATGGTGACTGAAGGGGATAGCAGGCTTATCTTTAGGTTTTCAGCAATCAAGTTCCAAGTAAAAATAATAATATAATTCAAGTAAGTACTTTTCATCTGCTATTGTATTTAATTTACTGCATGATTATTAAATTGATATTAATAAATCAAACAGTATATTGTGAAGTATACCGTTACTAAAATTACTCATATCCTAAAGTGCATGTGTGAGAGAGAGAGAGTTTGAGGGCTGAAAGCGGTTTGAGGCGGAGAGCAACGTGTCACGCTGCTCTCACCTCTAAAAGTCATGGAAATGCCAGGTCACCTGCTCTCGTATGGAGGAATCAAACAAACGTGAGGGTGTGAGGTCCTCCAAGATCACAAACCCACACACACATCCATTCACAAGCTCCAAAAACATCACTCGCACCTTTCTTACTGACAGGGCTGTCGACAACTCACTTCCTTGACTGCCTTTGATTGCTTTGTTATGACTGCCCTCGTCCCCCCCATTCCCTCGCTACTGCTCCCTTTTTGATGATTACTCTTTAATAAAGCATCTCTTTGAAGCACGTTGGCTCATACTCCTGTTTGCTGGCGCAGGTTGATGACATGGAAGCTCAGAGACTGTCACCAGGACACAACATCACAGAGGCCTTGGGTAGTGTGAAGTCTTTAAAAAATTCATCAGTGACATTAATAATTAAGATGTATGGAAATTACATGCATTGCGGCTTGGGTGAATGATTAAGTAGGCAATGTGATCTACAGCAATGAGGGCATATAGATAATGTTTATATTCCACATATTTATTTATCTCTGGAAGAACGTCAAGAAAAATCTCATAGCCTACATTAAGTGTTCTTAATAACTATAGTGTTGTAAAATAGAAAGTGACTATTGCTAGGGCCTTGTATACACAAAACTGAGCAAAAAATGGTAATATCGTGTTTTTGTAGATGTGCCATTGAAGTAACTTTGCATTATTTAAAACAGTTTTGGTAATCATTTTATACTATGGTATATAATACCATGGCACTGCCATCTGATACCATGACAGTACCATAGTACAGCCACTTTTTTGTATGAGTAAAATGGAGGCTCTCAAATGATGTCCTTGAATAATATCACAATGCTATACTATAATACAATATAGTATCTATAAAATGCTGTTTAAATGTAAAAGAAATGCTTTGTTTTTATCAAAGTCTATGAATTGTTATTATGTAAAATTGTATCAGAATATATATTTCACCTATGATTACAGTACTACTTTTAGCAACAGAGAGAAAGGGGCTATTGATAATTGTAGTCTATATTGTTCATGATCCGGACAAGTTACAGTACAGCAGAATAGAAGAAATATGTATTCTTAGTGCAAAATCTCTCCTTCACACTCACAGTCTCACAAACCCACACACACAGAGGTAGGCCACTGAGAGCCCTTTAAAGTTATTGTTTACTATTGATCGTTGAGGTCTACGGTATGAGGGCAGTGTGGTGGAAAAACAACTGACCCTTATGCTCCAGTGTGTGAGAAACTGTGTGATAGCATGAACCACCACTACAACATGAATTGAACTACACCCTACAAACACACTATCTTTTTCTTGTACACATTCCTCTGGAGCTGGTGGTTTTGATTTATTGTTTTAATCCTGTATAATCCATGTGTGTAAACATATATTTACATACAGTGTTATTTCAATGTTTTTCTTTTTATCAGAGGCCTGGGTACTAAAGAATTCAACGCAGCATCTTAGATTGTGCATGCTGAACATGCTGAAGCTGTTTGTTCAACCCTGCAAACCCTAGAACTACCTTAGCCTTGACTTGCCACATTCCTTCTACTTCTATGAATTCCTGGCATTTTTTTAAGGTTCTTATACTTTGCTTCCTTTATACTGTCATTTGGCACTCCCGAACTTATCATCCCTGCTGTTTCTGTTCTTTAGCAGGAACATATAAACCTGCTACTGGAGGGCCAACTTCCTGCAGAGTTTAGATCCAACTTGCCCCAAGACCTGCCTAGATGTTTTCAGTAATCCCAATGTCCTTTATTAGCTGGTTTAGGTATATTTAATTAGGGTTAGAGCTAAACTCTGCAGGATAGTACCCTTCAGGAATAGGACTGGTCACCCTTGTCCATAGCTATGCTAATATTGCCAGGTAGGGTGGCCTGTAACTTGTGTGTCTGTCTATAACTTAATACAAAACGACCCCAGCCGTGTTGTTGGGATTGTGTTGTACTGTACATTATGTGGATATAAAGATGTGGAGATATTCCTATTCACCAGGACACTTAAACTCTGGTCCTGGATGACCACTGTCTTGAAAAGTTAAGCTCCTAATGAAATTCATCTGAACAAGCTAATCAACATCTTCTGGATTACTTGAAATTTACGAGCAGGTGCATTCGATTAGTGTTAGAGTTAAACATCTCCAGACAGTGGACTCCAGGACTGGTGTTGAAGAATCCTGCATAGCAGGGGTCGGCAATTAAGTTTGGCATCGGGACAAAAAAATGTTAGAACATAGTCAAAGGATAATTTAAATGAATTGATAAAAAATGCAACTAGAATTGCCTGTAACAGACTGATACAGTGTCTTTTGTAACTGGTATTGAGCTGTTACTCTGTGTTAAATCCTGTAGTAGGACAGTCATTAACAAAAAGCCACATTTGTGTGGCAGTGTCTGGGTTTTACACAGGATAAATTAATAAAGTGGAGTAGTGACCTGGCAAGTATCTTCATTTACCAACTTGCAAGACAGAGCGCCTTGCTAAAACACACATATGTGGGAGATGCGGAATGGATAAAAATAACTAAAAAAATAAAAGAGGACTTGAATAAGCCCATCAATGGTATGTTTGAGTCATGCTATTAACGAACTATGTTTTATTTCCTCTTTCCATATTGTGAATAATAAATGTGTCACATTTTGATTTGCTTGTTACACAATGGAGCCTAACTTATTGTAATAATTATTTGACGTAGCCTGCTTTTACACTCAGAATTAATCCTTGGCATCCTCACATACTAAACTGCTTTTTTTTTAATTGCTTGCCTGCTGGAGGCATGCTATTACATCGTGTGCAGCGTGATGTTAACATTTAAGCTAGCTGGTGAGAGGAAATGGCACTGTCAAAGAGTCTAAAGAGGAAAGTTGACAGCGAAAATAGGGCATACAAAGAAGAATGGAAATACAACTATGCTTCATCCTACCTAGTTTTTTGAATGCAAAGCCAGTGTGTCTTATCTGCAACGAAGTTGTTGCTGTTTTCAAAGAATATAACACCGTGTCTACACCAGACGCGAGCGGTGTGAAGCTACGCGTCAAAAGATAATATAACCCATTTTAATCAGTGATTGTCTACACTGGATGCGGCATGGTGCGATGCGAGTCAAGCGATACAACACATGACGTAGTCCAAAGTGCTTTGCAACAGTTGGTTTGTCAAGTTCAGAGTAGACAGCTTTTATCTCTTGCAGTGTGAAAAAAATAATATTAGATGGCACCACAAGAAAAAGATCTATTTCAGAACCAGCCGCTATCAAAATAATCTGGCTGCGGGTGCGGGCCAGATATTATTGCTGTTATTGCTGCCTATTGCCGACCATTGCTGTATAGCATTATTCCCGTGACTTTTCACACTTGAAATAGTTAACCCTGGGTCATTCTAAACTCTGATTAAACGGATTCCTGGGTTATCTTGCATCAAGTTTCACACTGCTCATAACATACCCAGAGTTAACAATTAATCCTGGACATTCATAAACTGACGTTTCACATTGTACTTTCCTAAACCCTGGGTTAATATTCTTATTTGCATATTTGCGCTGTCAGTGTCATTGATTGGATAAACAGCACGCAACCTGTTTACATAGCTATAGCATTGTGTATCCTCATATTGCTGACTGTAACTATTGAGTTTATACTGAATGGGCATTTCAGACTATAAAGGTAAGAATGAAACAGTCTCTTCATCACTCAAATGTGTTTTCTGTCAGCATTTGACATTTTTTCCCCACAAACGCTAAATTTACTGATTATATACAACGTGTGGTGTTTCCATGACTGTCCTAAGCAGACAAATATGAGGCATGTGATTGGTTGTCTGTTGCTAAGCATCTAGCATAAAATTCTAACACTGCATCATTTCACACTGTACAAGTTTGGCACCGCAATGTGGGGTTAACATTTGAGGTAAAAATGTGGTGCTAACCGCGGGGTTAAAAGCGTTGTTTAGAACAATGATAACCCGGGGTTAAGTGCAGTGTGAAAAGCCCTTTTATGGTTCTAGTTAGTTCATGATGTTCTGGTCTGAATCTTGCATACTGATCAGCAGCTTCACCCTGGACCTTCTGGTGTTGTACAGCCACGTTTACTGGTTCTGACTGTTTGCAATTCATCCAGTTTGCCATGAAGCCATATGGAAGCCATATCCTCATTCATGAATGTCTTATTTGATGTGGATTCAGGTCAAGTGGATCATTGAGTCAGTGTTCCTTGTTCTCCCAGAATACAGCTTGATGTCATCTATGTATCGCTGGTGGCAGACACTAGCTCAAGTCTTGTTACTACATCAATATCCACTTATGATGAAAGTGTGGTTGAGGGGGTTTAGGCCTGTGAATAACAGCAGTACACTTCTTCTCTGAGTTGGCTAATAGTGCTATTGAACTACTGATAAAGGTATTTCCTTGTTGACCTTGTTTAGCACAAGGCATCCAAGGATTTGTGTGTAATAATGACTCATGCTTTCCTGTAGACAATCCAGACTATGCCGTATTGTGTTGTCATGCCTGATGCAGTACTGATCAGCAATGCATTATGGATAAAGCTGAGCGAAAGCCAAGCCATGAGGTCAAACATTTCTGGTGCTGCCTCTGGAGACTTAATTTTAAAAAGACCCTTTGTTGTGTTACATTGGTGTGTGCGCCCACAGATTTCTGTCGGTCTTGTGGAGCTCTCCAGGGTGCTGACAGAACTCTCGTTCCTGGGTAGTCCTTCGGGGGAGCTATTGCAGCCTTTCCTAGCTCAGTGGCTTTGATCAACTGTTCCACGGTCTGTGGTCCTCTTATACTGGTTGCTAGATATTCTTGGCAAGGAAGGGGAATTAATAACTTGTCCATATTTGAAAATTTCCACTGTACTTCCTCTGCTTTGGTAGGGAAGGGAACAACCATCACTGCAAGAAGGAAGTAGAATGTAGAGTCAAATATGAAGGCATAAAGCTGCTGGGCAGCACACTCCAGAAACTCTTCAGAGCTTTGTGGATGCTGGAAAGGGTAGCAGTACCTTAAACTTATAATGTTTGGCCAATTTAATGAGAAGCTTCTGAGCTGCATGCCCATTATGTGTGGGGGGTGTGCTTGTCATCCTCCTAAGCTGTATCATCTTCTTGGTGGCATGGCCCAGACCTTTGGCTAGATGCTTGGTCAGCAACAGCTTCTACAATGTAGCCTGGGTGAACTGTTGAATATACCTCAAGATTTTGAAATGTGATGAAATGTATTTGGGTTTATGTTTCTGCGTTGAAAACATGTGCTTGAACAATACAATTGTCTTTATGTATATAGACTGTGTGAGAACCTTTGATAAAGTTTTGATTGGGTTTTATGTTCTGTCTTTGGTTCATGCTTACACAGATATATTTTTATCTCTTTTTATCCCTTTCTCTACACATACACATACAGGCTTACTATCTTGAAACATAGAAAACATTTCCATATAAAAGGTGTGGAGGAGTTTTCCGAGAACAAGCAGCAGGGGTGTCGTCTTTCTGAACACATCCCCTCAGATTCATTAAGTATATATGCATCAGACTATGCTAGAAGTATTTATAGCCAGGTTTCATCTTATAGAGCATGGCTTAATTACTGCAATTCGGACCTTCCTCACAAATGAGACTGAACAGGGGAATTTAAAAAGTGGAAAGATGAGGAAACCACAAGGAAAGTAGTGGTTCTCAGGAGGGATGTGAAATAAAGGAAAGGGAAGAAAAGGGAAAGCTGACAATAACAGGGATGGGATCTACAGCACCATACAAAATAAATTATTTTTAATGTTTGCATTTAATTAATTGAATACGAATATGAGAAAGACATTGGGTGGCACAAAATACATTAAAAAAATAAAGCCAAGACATTGTTAAATTGATCTGTTCATCGCTTTTAAGCATTTCACATTTTATGTTATTGTTCAAATGACAATCTGTCTTAGCATCATGTTTTTGAAATTCATTCCTAGTTAGAAGAGAAGAGAAGAGAAGAGAAGAGAAGAGAAGAGAAGAGAAGAGAAGAGAAGAGAAGAGAAAAGACAAAATGTGAAGAGAAGAGATCATGTCATCCCCAAGGAAGCATAGAAGACCATATGAGGCAGAAGATCAGAGCCAAGTGATGGGGACAGGACTACAAAAGAACGGAGGGATGAGAGGGAGGAGTTCGTAGAGGTTGGTGGCTTCTCTCTGATCCTTCGTTCTGTGCTTTTGAGGGTGCAAGCTTCTAATGAGCTCGTCTTCTTCTTTTCTCATAATCTGCTGTACGTTTTATCACACACATCAAACACATACGCACACACCTCTGGCAGCGGTCCTGTGAGGCGAGGGAGCATTGTTCTTTAATCTTTCCTTCTGTTTACCGCTGCTCCTCCGTCCCGGAGGTTAAGCCATCATTTTACGCACATTGTCAGTCTCACACTACAGCCCATGAGATAAAAACTAAATGAGGAGAGAAAGATGGAGAAATGTGCAGAGACCAAGAAAGCCAGAAAAACAGTGGGAAAAAGAAACAATGACGCAGCATGATTCACAAAATTTAAAAAACACAAGTCTGTAATTTAAAGTGTGCAATTTGCAGAATTGCAAAATCATATTACAGTCTGCCTATCTTCTATTGGTCGGCCAAACAGTTCCACCCCAAAATCATACTAAGCGGACAGGGAAGTATTTAAACAACTATAAAACTGCAGGTGCCTCAAATATCCATTTGTGTACATAAGAAACTTCCAGATAGATTTATTTATTTTTTTTTTCATTAAGAAAGAGGAAAGAAGAGAAACCATATGTGTGAAAATGAAAGAACGGCAGTATTTCCATTGAGTATCTCCTGAAACGGTTAAATTTTTGCTTGCAAAGAGGCTAGATAATCTGGTGACATCAATTGATGCCAACTGTTGTGACGATTCTTCAAAAATCCACTTCACAAAAACAAATCTTTGATTTTCCCCTCATTTGCATTCACCCATGTTCGTCCATCATTATTTTTCACTAAACGCTTTGTATTCTTATAAATATACAAATAACTCCACCTTTCATTCAGACTAATAGTATATTACCATTGTTGAATTCTTTCTGACATGTAATTGTATTATGGGCTGTTAACATGAAGAAAAAAATAAATAAATACAAATTTTACCTTAAGACAAAATCATGCAATTCTCACATATTCTGGTGTGTTTCACTCACACAGTCCTCATCTCTATACGCCCAGGATGACAAATGTCTTTCGAAATAAACCATAAACAACCAATAAATAAAAAAATGTCATTCATATGAAATTTGCCATCAATCACAATATGTGGCTGTCTGTGAGTGTGTATTAAGGAGAGAAAGAGTTGTGCGAGATGGTCGAGTGTGTTTGGCAATGTGATTATCTCTTCACACTGAACTGAACCAAGAAAACAAAAAAAGAGAACGGAAAAAAAAAAAAAAAAACTACCAACAAGATTAAAAACGAGGGAGAAAAAAAATGGATTTTGACTGTATAAACTCAAAAGAGAGTCTTAATTTGCGCCTGGTGGTGAATCAGGAAACTCATTATATCTGTCATATTAACAAAGGAATAAACAGGCATTTCTCTGAAGAAAGAAAGCCATGACAGACACATACACTGAGACAGAAATGGAAAGAGAGAGAGAGAGAGAGGGTGAGAGGCAGAGAGAATAAATAACAAACGTCAAAACATATTATTCTTTCCGAGTGGGGGATGAATTGAATCCCACATTGTACTTTACAAAACACTTTATTTTTACAACCTGCAGAGAAAAACAAATGAGGAAATTATTAAAGAGTTAAAGTGCCTCTCTTTATCAGGACACTGACCTAACACACACATACACACAATCATATGAGGAAAATATGGACCGTAGAGCTATGACGGCAAATGTTTCTATGCAAATTGTTCACTTTCCTTCACTTTCATGGTTTAAAATTATTCATTATAAGCTTTACTTCATATTTTCCAGGAGAAATGTACGTCACAGACCAAAAGTGCTTGCCGTCAAATCATGAACACTCATGAGAATAAAAACATGTCATGAAAAAACTTAAAACACTATAAACTTCAAGACATGGGTAGCATACGCATCCTGATACAAGAAAACTTACTGTACAAAATGTGTGAAAAAAAAAAAAAAAAAAAAAAACAAGAATGTAAAATTACAAAGATTTAAGAAGCCATATTATTTATTCATGGCCCAGTGCATGGCAGTATGCTTGGGAAAAGGCGAATGGAACTAAAACACAAAACAATTATTTGATGTAGTTTATTGAACTTAACCAAATGCATTAAAGGGTTAGTTCACCCAAAAATTTATGGCACGACATTAATGACTCACCCTCATGCCATTCCAAACTCGTAACACAAATTTTTGTTCATCTTTTTAATGAAATCTGACAGATGTCTGTCACTCCATTGACTGCCTTTGCAACTACCACTTTGACGTTTGGAAAAGTAATCCACGTGAATTAAATGGTTTAGTTCAAATTTTCAACAAATTTTAGTTCAGAGAGTTTTTTTTTTGTTGTTTTTTTTTGTTTTTTTTTTAATGATGAAAATAATTAATTTAGGCTTTTACTCACATGTAAACATGCATAACACACGAGACTGAACCTCATTGGTTGAGCTTCTGAAAGAGGTTTGTTCTTTTTGTTATTTTCATACAGTACGTAAATAATTTATGTTTTAGATGCTGTCAATATTATTTGTTTTATTATCTATCCAAATACAAGTAAATGTACGTGTGGTAGAACCACCCATCAATGTGAAATATATATGAATACTCATGAGATCACATTGGCTGTTTCCGGAAAACACACACTTTGTCGCAAATCCATCGTTTGAACACAATATACAACTGCCATTAATGACATCATGCAGTTGGCGCAGTAATAACTTCTGCTAATTAATTGACTTGAGATCAAATTCATGTCAGATTATTGTTGTAAATAACAAACATGCCTGAGGACTTTTTTTTGCTCTCCTTTGATTTACTTAATTTCCAGATGTTTAATTCAATTGTGGGTTCCCTAGGGTATTAATGCATATACGCACATGCACACTTTTCAAAAAATGGTGCATTCATTATCTTGACAACCAAAAAATGTAGAATGAACTTTGCATATAGGGAATGAAAGATATATCATGATATAGATATGTTAGTTTTCTTATTTTGTTCATAAGCATGATCTATTTAAGTCTGCTATCTAAGTTGTTTGCAAATGTGCTTTAGAACTGTGGTTTCAAGAAACACTGAATCATTGAAATAAGCTGTTGTTGGTAACAACAGAATCTACACCTGTTGTCTGTCTCTGTCTGCCAATAGTAGATATGCCATTCAGCAATCTTCTTGCGTCCCCGAACTGACCCAGGATAACAATAATCCCCAAACACACTGATCCAGGGTCAGATTAACGTCTACCCACTCTGATCTACTGCTCTAATCTAATAAACCGAAGAGCAAAACTGACCCAAAGAGCAATCCTTCACTAATATGCTTTCTCAATAGTGCACCATGCTGTTTATTCTCTCATAAGCGGCGACTGAAAAAGCCCCTAATCCAATAGTGTGAAAACTAGAATCTTCTAGAGAGGCACTTCTGAGACGTTGTCTCATTCTTTTCAAGTCCAATTAATTCTTTTCCAGCAATAAAACTAACATCCTCATGGTTGACATTGCCGAGCAGCATCTTAAGATTTAATATTTCAGAGATTTCCAGAAGTCACCACCGTCGCTGCCATCACTACAGCTCCCCCCCTTCCCATCCCCATCCTGCAATTAATTTCATGTAACTTTGTAATATTGCAATAATTTGGGTTCTTGAGTTAATGTCTCTTAAAATGCTCTTCTACTATTAGCAATCAAGTATGCAATTAAGAATGTTTACATGATGGAATTCCGGAGTAATGGCAATTTACTTCAGATCGCACTAATTAAAAAAGGAGCCCGGAATAACGTTATTTTGCTTTATTGATAATTTGATGACTTTCGGCTCTGGGTTTGATTGTGTTATGACTTAATTTGGCTTTAATCTTTTGATATCAGATTTGGCTGTAACCGAAATACTAACTGCAGACAAGCAGTATGCGAATCATTCTTTTTCTTTTTTTTCTTCTTTTTTGTCTCCCCTCATTTTCATTATATCTGCATAATTTTATTCATCAGCAGCAATGTGTAATTAAATTGTAATTAACATTTCTCTAATTAAAGTTTGATCGTGAAAAGCTTTGAAGTGGAAGGCAGCTGACCTGTTGTGCACTTGAAGCCACGACCCAAACAATCAAGAGCTGCTTCCACCGGTGTGTTTATGTGTTCGAGTGTGTAATATAGGTGTCCATGAACAACTGGCTTTATGAATTAGTATCATTAGTACTATACATGCTTAGACTACTGTTGCCCTAATTTTAGACACAGAATACTGTATACTAAATCAAACACTTTAACAAGATAATATCTAATATACGACAATACTATAATAAACTACTACACACAAAAGTAAATAAATCATTTATTTTTTACAACAGATTTATTTTTTGTCAACGGATTTGTTGTCATCTAGCCATGATGTATGAACTTAACATCCAACACAATTCATTCATGCAGTGAATTCAAGTTTAAAGGATTAGTTCACCCCAAAAAAAAAAAAAAAAAAAATTCATAAAATCCGATGACTTAGTGAGGCCTCCATTGCCAGCAAGACACTTTCAATGCCCAGAAAGCTACTAAAGACATATTTTAAAAAGGTTTATGTGACTACAGTGGTTCAATCTTAATGTTATGAAGCGACAAGAATAATTTTTGTATGCCAAAAAACAAAATAACGACTTTATTCAACAATATCTACTGATGGGCGATTTCAAAACAACGCTTCATGAAGATTAGAAGATTTATGAATTTTTTGTTTCGAAAACGTGTATCAAACTGCCAAAGTCACACCCCCCAGTGGTGAACCATTGCAATTTCGAAACACTTATGACGTAACAAAGCCTTGTTTACTTTGGCAGTTTGATACACGCTCCGAACCACTGATTCGAAACAAAAGATTCGAAGCTTCATGAAGCAGTGTTTTGAAATTGCCCATCACTACACTTTAAAAAAATTATTCTGAGTTTTAGTCAGGTGGACAATTTAAATCATGTCCTGTCAATTTGCAGTGTCTCACTACACAATAGGATGAGTTATAACAACCGCAACTTGAAGGGAAATGGAAAACTTTAAATAACGTCTTCATATAACAACAAAACATAGGTTCTATCAATTTTCTGTGAAATGTGCATGTGCCAGAAACTCTACGTCATGATGACGTAGTATCTTAACGAATTTGAGATAGACCCGCCATCCGCCATTGCACGAGATGTTGTTGATCATGCAAGAAAAGATGAAGGAGCCTGCGTTTGAATGATTACAGATGGACTTTGACCCTGATTTGTGCTTTCATTAATGTTAATTTAGGCTTGTTTCGTTAGTTCTCACTGTAAACGTTTTGATTTCAGGCAATCACATTTTGCGAACTAAGACAACTTGATTAATAATCAGGAGATACACGCACTCCCAGGTATTTTTGCTCACTAGACACCAAGCTGCTGTCGAGATGTGAGCAGAAAGTGAAGTCGTCTTTTACTATTGCAAGTTAATGTTGATAAATAGATCAAATGTTGTATGTATAAGTGACTTTTTTTATCATGTTCTTAATCGGATCTCATTATCGTTAGTTTTTATCATAAGCTGTGTGTCCCAATGCAGGGACTGCGTCCTCCGGAGGTCGCATTTGTAGGCTGCATATGTCATCGAGTCATTTAAGAAAAGTAACCATAATAAAATTGACTGTTATTGCTTGTGAAGTGTAAAATACTTTCATTTTTTATTACTTTGCAATATAACGTTAAATGAGTCCGAATCAACGTCGTATGCAGCCTTCAAATGCAACCTCCAGAGGATGCAGCCCTTGAATTGGGACACATATATAGAAACACCGAATGACCAGTAATATCTGAAGCACCACTGCCAGTCCATATTTGTGTTTAATATGAGAAATATGCATTTTTATTTATACATGGTTGCAACAACATTTAGTTCTAATTTGTTGTTATATTATAAAAATGCTTGATTGACTTATGTTTCTTAAACACTCAGTTGTTATTCTTTCAAATTACATACCATATGAATGTTTTTGAGCATGTGCAAAGGGTGTGTCTTCTGTATAGCTAACTTGCGTGCTGATCTTATATTAATGTAATGTCAGAATTACATTATTTGTAGAAAACGATTTCACCTAATAAAAGCTATATTTACAACGTTGCTCAATTTTATATTGCCAGAAACACCATCACTATAATATTCAATATATCACCCAGTCATAGAAATAAAAAGTGTTGATATTTTTTTTCCTCATTGTATTTAGGAAGTAAGATGTTCAGTGAATATTTCTATATATAACATGTATGTGTACTTGCCTGGAATTTTACTTTTTTTTGTTTTTTTATTTGCAGGATCAGTACAGTGCAAGCAGAGTGGAAGCACAACTCCTTATCGATGAGGGGTGTTGCAAGATTTGTAGTCACCAAAAATCGCCTTGCTTCACTAAGGTACATTTGTTAAAATAAGTTATAATGGTTGTGAAAACATGAAAAATTAAGTTCAACCAATATGTTTTTCAATTGACTTAACTACAAATTTCTAAATGATCTATAATTGATATCGTACGTTGGCTCAATTTACTGTTTACAATTTATTTCAAGAACTACATATAAGTTAATTGAACTTAACACCTAATGTTAGCTAAAATTAAGTCGATGCAACAAGATGACTTGACTAAGTCAAGTTGTGTCAACAAATCCTTTTTTATATTTTTGAATGAAGTCTAATTTTGTTTTTTGATGCACAAAAAGTATTCTTGTTGCTTCATAACATTAAAGTCCCCCTGTAATCAATTATTTTATCCCTTAAAACTCATCTTTGATCACCAAAATGACATATTTAAAAAAAAAAAAAAAATTCAAGTGAAAAACATTTCTTCATGCCTTAAAATAGCTTGTACACCCTTGTCTCATTTAATATACACGGATCAATGAATATGCAAATTATACCCACCTCCACTGGCTTAGCCGTTTTCCTCTGAACATGCACTAAATGGATTTTGACAATTTCATTGCTTTTAATTTTCAGATTTAAAAAAACATTCAGATGAAATCCTGCAGGTGCCCGTTCTTTTTCCGTACATGAAACAAATGCATATCCTTGAATGAGCGCGGACTTCCAGCGTATTTACTGGAAGATATCAGGTAGGCTAAAATTTATAATGGACTGAATAGCTCTTTCAGAACTTGACGTGCGATTCCACACTGACTGAATATGCACATGAATCACGGTCACACGCACACACTCAGAGCAATATTGTTTTAGCTATGTTTTATAGCATTGAAATATTTCGAAGGACAAAAACATGAACTTTATTGGCTTTACGTCAAGTCAGCTGCCACTTTACCTTGGCGCAAGCCCCTATGCACTCGCACACTTGGCACAGCCCTTGCGACGATTCTGTCATTAAGTAATATGAATTAATATAATTACCCTTTTGCTTGACTACGTTATCAAACAGCTAATAATGTGTTGCTAATGTTACAAACACCATTCCTGTTCTTCATCTCAGACAAAGTCAGACAGCTGCCTTCTAACCATCAGTGTCCTCACAAACGCTTTGAACAACTCAGACTGTCAGTGGAGACAGGCATATAGCTCATCATAACATCGTAATAGACTCGCTATATTGATAAATCTACACAATTTTTCATATCAACCGAAAATATAATAACCTGGCTTCTCTCGAGACTTTCCTGCTTCAGAACAGTCATAGTTTATGATATGCTAAAGCCTGCCGGCACATTGTTGTGATTGGTTACAAGGTAGTCTGTGACGTCACAAACACCACCGATTTCAAACCACGGGTTTTTGTCTGTCTTGGTTTACTGCAGTTTCAAATATAACATACTCAGCAATGGTGCTGACTTATGAATTTGCATATGGTTTGTCTTAAAGCATATTAAAAACACTAAATATACATATAAACAACATTAAAAACTTGATTTTCACCACAGGGGGTCTTTAAGGTTGAACCACTGTAGTCACATCAACTGTTTTAAATATGTTTAGTTGCTTATGGGCATTGAAAGTGTTAATTGTCTTGCTGGGAGTGGAGGAGATGAATGTCTTATGGAGCGACATGAGGGTTAGCAATTAATCACCGAATTTTCATTTTAGGTGAACTAAACCTTTAATGCTCAATAATTGCATTGAAAAAACTTTAAAACTTTTTAAATATACTTTTTGAGTACAATATAAATATGAAATATACAATATAAAATAATATAAAATGTATATTCAACCATATGCTTTTGCAGGATATATGGCATTTTTCATCAGTTACATTTCTAAGCCTCAAACAAGCATTGTTGTTATTTTTGTGAAAAGAGCTTTTGCACAGTGACAGTCGAGAGCAACAGCAATAATGACTGCAGTGTGTGTGTGTGTGTGTGTGTGTGTGTTCATCACTGCCTCAGAAGTATTACTTATATTAAAACAAGCAGCTGTATGAAAGAGCTTATTAAAATTTCAAACCTGTACTCAAACTCAATATATAGAGCCAGAAAATGAGAGTGAGAGACAGAAAAAGACTGTGAGAGACAGAGAAATAGAAAGTCACAGACCACAGATGGATCTTGTTCCTTTGGTGTGGTTGGAGGGCTCCCATCATGTCATGTAAGACAGCTAAAGTCAGAAAAAAATGAAGGAAAAAAACAACAACAACAACAAAAAAACACACACACACACACATACAATATATATATATTATATCTAAAAATGCTGAAAGTTTTCTGTGATGGGTAGGGTTAGGGGTAGGTTTAGGGTTATGGAATAGAATATACAGTATACAAAGCATTATGTCTATGGAAAGTCCCCATAAAAAATGAAACCCAACATCTGCAT
The DNA here is from genome assembly GCF_024489055.1 of Chanodichthys erythropterus. Classification (NCBI taxonomy): domain Eukaryota; kingdom Metazoa; phylum Chordata; class Actinopteri; order Cypriniformes; family Xenocyprididae; genus Chanodichthys; species Chanodichthys erythropterus. The sequence goes on from NC_090228.1 coordinate 20,699,137, forward strand.
AGACACTGTAAACTGTAAAAGCTAAATACAACCTGCAAGGTGAAAATAGACAAGAAGCGCATTGCATTAACAAAACGTTATTTACTGTTGTTTTGTTGCAACTTGTGTTTAAATACTAATAGTATAGTAGCGAGTATGTGACTGTGTTGAAATTGTTTGAATCTTCCTATCATTCAAATGTACCTCCCTGTGCAGTGGCCAATTTAATTCTAATTCCAACTCAAAAATATTAAGAAAGTTGATTAAATTCAATTAATTAAAATTTGCTCTTGTGTCTCAATGCAGAATAAAACCTGTGATATTTCCATATACACTCCTAAAACCTCAAGGGAATTACTGAAACTTAAAATTGCCGAACATATCTCTCCCTTTCTTCAATTTCACAGTCCAGCCTTTTCCTCCTACATTCATCATTTATCCAAACCTCTACTCCTCATTCTCTTTTCTCTTTTCCTCTCATCTATCCATCCATAATCCATGCCTCCCACTTCTTCTCCAATTGTACATATCCGCTCCTGATTTCGTCTGCTCTGTCTACGCATCTCCCTATCGATCTGCCTATCATCTGATCCCCCCATCTATCTTTGTGCGGTTGGAATGTGTGAATATTTACTTTCAACCAGGTGAAATGATTCCCTCATAATGTTTTTATTGGCAATAAAAAACCCTGTCTGTACAATCTCTTCTCCAATATTTGCTTAATTCTCTCACCTCAGACTGCAGTTTAATGAAATCTGGAATATAAAAACAGAAATCTTATTAGCGCAACACAATGCTAAAATCCACTGACACTTCAACCGATTACATAACGTAAGCATTTCTGTTCTCTTCTCAAGGGTTGAAAGACTTGTCGTGGGGTCTATGTAATGCCACTTCATTAGGAGATAAAATCATACACAAACACCCTCTCAGAAGCATACATCTAGAAATTACACCAAATAAAACCTGCTTAAATGCAACTTTTTTACAATGTGATCATTATAACATTGTAATAAATCATTTATTACAATGTTATAGGTAATAAACTGTCTATAATAATAATAATAATAAGCAGTCAAGCAATGAAAATAATATAAAAATACTGCTGTATTTTTTTTTTATTATTAACCAAAACAAAATGAAAAATTTCTAATTGTTTCAACATATAAAAAGTACAGTGAAATTACAGTTAACAAATTGGTAATTTGTCAAAAATTTACCTGATTAAAAGTATTCAGGCAAAAACATACTTGAATGAAAGTTGGCATGACAGGTTTATTAACACATATACTTTACAGGATTGGTTTTAATAACATTTTTTTTTTTTTTTTTTTTTTTTTTAATATGTTAAACTGTTTTAGCTGAACAATGTAGCTCAATCATGGATACAACAAACTTAACTAGGACACATTAAAGTATGTCCTATTTAAAGGGGGACTCAGCGACATTTCAAATCCACTGTTTTAGAAGTTAGTCGGGCTGAGTCCAACAACAAACATTTAACCAATCAGCATTAGGAGGCATATGACAGTCGAGGAGAGAGAACGAGAATTGAAAATAATAATAAAAAAAAATGCAGAATGAGAAATGGGACACAATACAAAACAGCTCAAAAGAATATCACTGGAATGAAGGTTTATGCCTGGGCAAGTGCTTTAGGACCCACATTTATATTAGAAAAGCTATCCAGTGCTGGAAAGAGCTAAGAGGGAAGGCCTGAAAACTGCTTTGATCCCATTTATCATGTGAGTACACTGGGTTTTGATTGTATATAGCTGCTGTGCTGTTTGCGACAAACAACGAAACTTTGTATTTACTTGTGTGTACTGTATGTTCATTTTTTGTGCTTCCTTGTTGTTCGTTCATCAACTGCGCTTTATTTTTCGTGAAACATTTTGTTGCGCGTCAGCTGTGATAAACAGACATCCACTTGCACTGCGTGTGTAACAGCGGCCAGTTAGCGAGAGTTGCGATGTTTAGCGCCATTGGTAGCATGTTCGCCTCGCATGCCAGCAGCGATTGGGCCGGGGCTTGATGTGGAGCAGGGTAGTTAGTTTTGGAGGCAGAACAATGAAGAGAGGGGTGTGTTTGTTTGGGTTGATTTCAAATATCAACAGTTTCCAACAGCGTAGTTCCAACGCTATCTCACGACCAATTCGTACTTATTCTACGAGGTGGCTATTTCGTATAAATTCATACGACATCACTCGTGCAAATTCGTACGATTTGTCTAAACCCCAGTGACGGTTAGGTTTAGGGGCGGGGTTTGGGGTAGGTCATTCGTATGAATTCATACGAATTTGTCAACTCGTAAAATACATACGATTTAGCAAAAAACGTATGAATTAGTACGAGTGAGGTCGTATGAATTCATACGATTTAGCCACCTCGTAAAATACGTACGAATTGCCGTGAGATCGGGTTGCGTAGTTCATATACCCTTTACTGCACCTTAAAAAAAATATTAAAAAAATTAAAAAAATAATAATATAAAATATAATAATCAAATAATAATAATAATTATATAAAAAACATCATAAACAGTGTGAAAAATCTACTTTGTACATTGGTCAAAAACAACGTTGTAAATTAAACTGTAAGGTGCAAAAATCAAGATCATCCTGATTAATTTTACTGTGTGCATGTGTGTGTGCGCGCGCTCATCCACACTACTCCTGCTGTTTGCATTCATCAACTATATTAATCAATGTGTCAGCCTTCAATCCAATTAGATTAAATCTGTTCTACCTGTAAACACATCATCACACTCACCAGTCAGGTTCCAGACTAACTACATAATCCAAGTAAACAAAGAGTCACAAGAACTGTGACATAAGTCATACTACATGACATTTTATTGTATTTATTATTTATGAAAATATGAAATATGAAAATTACTTTCTTTGAAAATTACTCTTTATATCCAAACCAGAATATAAAGTTTATATTCATGTTAGTTTTTTATAGGTTTTTGAAAAACATTTTATACCATTTAAAAATAATAATAATAATAATAATAATAATAATAATAATAATAATAATAATAATAATAATAATAATAATAATAATGTATTTCCAATACCAATTCCAAAAAAAAAAACCCTGGAAATGTCATATAGTGCAACCATCAACTGAAAAGTCATATTTAGTAGGTTTTTGCCATGGTAAAATGATGAGAACCAATTTCATGAATTATTCATTAAAAAAAAATTAAAAATAACTTTTTTGAGGAGTTGCACCACATGACATTTTATAATAATAATAAGCATACATCTAGAAATTACACCAAATAAAACCTGCTTAAATGCAACTTTTTTACAATGTGATCATTATAACATTGTAATAAATCATTTATTACAATGTTATAGGTAATAAACTGTCTATAATAATAATAATAATAATAATAATAATAATAATAAGCAGTCAAGCAATGACAATAATATAAAAATACTGCTGTATTTTTTTTTTATTATTAACCAAAACAAAATGAAAAATTTCTAATTGTTTCAACATATAAAAAGTACAGTGAAATTACAGTTAACAAATTGGTAATTTGTCAAAAATTGACCTGATTTAAAGTACTCAGGCAAAAACATACTTGAATGAAAGTTGCCATGACAGGTTTATTAACATATATACTTTACAGGATTGGTTTTAATAACATTTTTTTTTTTTTTTTTTAAAGGGGGACTCAGCGACATTTCAAATCCACTGTTTTAGAAGTTAGTCGGGCTGAGTCCAACAACAAACATTTAACCAATCAGCATTAGGAGGCATATGACAGTCGAGGAGAGAGAACGAGAATTGAAAATAATAATAAAAAAAAATGCAGAATGAGAAATGGGACACAATACAAAACAGCTCAAAAGAATATCACTGGAATGAAGGTTTATGCCTGGGCAAGTGCTTTAGGACCCACATTTATATTAGAAAAGCTATCCAGTGCTGGAAAGAGCTAAGAGGGAAGGCCTGAAAACTGCTTTGATCCCATTTATCATGTGAGTACACTGGGTTTTGATTGTATATAGCTGCTGTGCTGTTTGCGACAAACAACGAAACTTTGTATTTACTTGTGTGTACTGTATGTTCATTTTTTGTGCTTCCTTGTTGTTCGTTCATCAACTGCGCTTTATTTTTCGTGAAACATTTTGTTGCGCGTCAGCTGTGATAAACAGACATCCACTTGCACTGCGTGTGTAACAGCGGCCAGTTAGTGAGAGTTGCGATGTTTAGCGCCATTGGTAGCATGTTCGCCTCGCATGCCAGCAGCGATTGGGCCGGGGCTTGATGTGGAGCAGGGTAGTTAGTTTTGGAGGCAGAACAATGAAGAGAGGGGTGTGTTTGTTTGGGTTGATTTCAAATATCAACAGTGTCCAACAGCGTAGTTCCAACGCTATCTCACGACCAATTCGTACTTATTCTACGAGGTGGCTATTTCGTATAAATTCATACGACATCACTCGTGCAAATTCGTACGATTTGTCTAAACCCCAGTGACGGTTAGGTTTAGGGGCGGGGTTTGGGGTAGGTCATTCGTATGAATTCATACGAATTTGTCAACTCGTAAAATACATACGATTTAGCAAAAAACGTATGAATTAGTACGAGTGAGGTCGTATGAATTCATACGATTTAGCCACCTCGTAAAATACGTACGAATTGCCGTGAGATCGGGTTGCGTAGTTCATATACCCTTTACTGCACCTTAAAAAAAATATTTAAAAAATTAAAAAAATAATAATATAAAATATAATAATCAAATAATAATAATAATTATATAAAAAACATCATAAACAGTGTGAAAAATCTACTTTGTACATTGGTCAAAAACAACGTTGTAAATTAAACTGTAAGGTGCAAAAATCAAGATCATCCTGATTAATTTTACTGTGTGCATGTGTGTGTGCGCGCGCTCATCCACACTACTCCTGCTGTTTGCATTCATCAACTATATTAATCAATGTGTCAGCCTTCAATCCAATTAGATTAAATCTGTTCTACCTGTAAACACATCATCACACTCACCAGTCAGGTTCCAGACTAACTACATAATCCAAGTAAACAACAAGTCATTAATAGAGACAAGGTGAAAAGTAGAGCAACCATGTCAAGTTTTTGATCATATGATATCCCATTGCGATAGAAATGCTTTAATATCTTTCAAATATTCAATGCTGTGAACTAATCTCACAAAATCATACAAAACTAGTCTAAACTACTTGCAGAATACCACAACTCTGCTGCAGCAATTGACCCTTTGCCGGGAGTTTGATTGACAAGTGATATAACCAATCATAACGCTGAATCCACCATTTTGTCCGACAAAGCAGTTAGAAGTTAGAAGATTAACCTTGGTGGACTTGTACTTAAAAAATGATGTGTATTTACGTCTTTCCGCGTTTTAAACAGCATTCCTTCTCATGTTTATTTAATGCTATAAATTGACTAGTAGGAAGAGATGATTGGTTCACAAGCCGCTTGAGCTGAGGTGCTACAGCAACCTGTCACGACACATGCTTGTCGGACAAAGCAACAGTAACTAATGGGGGGAATCAAAGGATCTTTGCAAAGGATCAATTCTCACAAATTTATACAGTACATTACATAAGATCTAAGGCAGGCCAGGTCAATAGATGTGGTTTTCCTTAACTCTTGTCTCTAGCCACCACATTCTAAGCCAAATCTGCTGTGTGTTTAGGTCACAACCTTGCTAATGATATATTTTCTGTTCTGAGATAGTTATCATGCATAATCTACATCTCAACCTGTGTCTTACAAATACTTTGTGGTCAGACCAAAGATCATAAATTTGGTCTTAATGGTTCACGGGTCTCTTATTATCAATTTTGGTCTCTTGTTATTTATTCAGAACCAATTTTTTTTTTTTTTCCTCAAATAGTGCAGATTCACAAAATCACTTCTGAACTGTTGAAGAGTCAATGACATATAAGAAATAAGTGTAAACTATTAAGTGAAAACGTGTTAAAAGCTCTTAGAAAATTACTCTTATATTCCTGTGTAACGTCTGGACCAATCAGCCACACAATTATTCATTGTATTTAATGAATTACCCATAAACTCACTCTCCCTATCAAAGTTCTCTGAACTCATCCCCCTAAAACTGTAACCAGCATCCCAATGTTGCTAGCACACAGGCCAACCTAGGTGTCCTGTTACAGTTATATGGTACTTTTATGATCCAGAAGAATTCTGGAGAGACTAGTGACTCATTCTTCCTGAGAAGGACAAATAAACTCTCTTAATCCTATGTATTCTCGATATAACCACTTGGGAAATGTATAAACATGTATCCAAGTTTCCCATCTCATGACTTTCCTTTTATAGGCTTTATTCTATGTATTAATTCTCTCTTTTGAACTATTTTGGTATTAATGTTCCATAGTTGCAAATGTAAAGTTAACTGAGATCACATTGGCAGCATGCTTGGTATCTACGGACTCCAACTTTCATTTCCTATTTGGTAATTTATGTCACATGTTACTAACTCTGTGACACATTAGTATTATAAGAATCTAGAAGGTTATTCTCTCATTCATCCAATCCAGTGTCTTATGCTAATATCTTGCTACAGAACAAAGACTCGTAAAACTTCCCTCTGAAAGGGGAACTCCTTATTGGCTCAGACACCTCAAGAGGGTGTGACATCTTCACCCCTTATATTCACTGATCACAAGGAACCCCCTCTCTTCCTGCTCTTCCTCCTCTTCTTCTTTTTTTACTGATGAATGCTGACGTCAAGATGATGCTTTAAGAAGCTAGAAGCTTCTAAGGAACCCCAAGCTTGTGCCAGGCCTCGGCCTAGACCTTCCATTCACCAAAGATCCTCTGAATCCAGCCGGTTCTCTTTCGTCAAGAAAATATCAGCAAAGATTCAACAGGAGCCTCCACAAATTGCATCAGGACAGTTTTAATTCAACTTGGAGAGACATGCAAGTATCAAACTTAGTCTCATTATCGGATACATTGAGTATCCTTACCCCTTTTAAAGAAGGGCCTGTTAAAACTAAACTGATGGTTTGCTCAAGGCTGTTGATCTGCTGAATGTCAAACAATGCTGTAACTTCTTGCTTCCTGTACTCTGCTTTCTCTCTCTCTCTTGGTAAACTGTATGCATGTATGTGTGTGAATGTTAGAGTAGTTTAAGTGTTTAGTCTAGTTAATAAAGTCTTGTTCATGCCACACGTAAGGTTGTCCGTGTTTTGCGCTCATGTACGGGAGTCCCTATTCATGTCGGTCCTGACTACAGGCTTTTAGTAGAATAAGATTGTTATTTCCCATAACCTGGAAATGAACATTTCTTAGTTAATAAACAATTAACACTGTGTGTTCATTGAACAACAGGTTAATTGATTGTAATATTAATTTTATTACATTAAGTTAATTTTATTGACTGATTAAAATATTAATAATTAATTATAACTAGTTATGATTAATTATTCATATTTATTTTGAGCTAATTTGCTACAAATGGTGGAGAATGCGGGCATGAATAAACAAAGATTATGAGCTTAAACCACTGTCAATTTAAAAGTGTGCATTTGATAATTCCAGTCAGAATATGTCAGACGATGCGCATTTTGGTCACTAATTGCTGGCTTGTTAGATGCTGATAAAGTGATGGCTTGAATTGACATCTCTACTGTAACTGAAAGAGTCTACTCTTGACACATTTTAGCATATGTTCAAATGGTATCAGTGTAAAGTTAATCTGATTTTAGCGAAGAAATCCTAATCTCAGTATTAGAGCGTAAGCCTGTGTTGACGAAGGAATCTCAGCTCAGCGGCATGTAAACTGTACCAGAATTGATTATTCTGCTTTGGTTGGAGAAATACCAATTGCAGTATTGCTTAACCTGTTTCTGATGAATGAATCTCAGTACAGTGTTATATAAATGTAGATTTGGGTAATGCTCCCCTGTTATAGTTAAGATTGATGTCATTCATCTAAACTTTGCCTGCACCTACAAGCATAGCTATCTTTTGACCAAAACTGTGTTTCACTCGCTGAAAGGAATATCAGTATTCATGCACAAGACGGACTTAACTATATATGCTTAAACAAGCTTTGACTTACAGCAAACTGTGTAATTACCCTTTAAACAAGTACAAGACGTTGTTTAAAGTAGAGAGAAGAGTTTACATGAGTAAAATTTGCAAATGCCAAAACATATTTGCATTTTACTGAATGTAATATCAAGTTTTTGAAAATCTGAAAGTATAAGCGTCACATTTTAACTCTATACGTAACTTGTTTGAAATGAGCAGACAGTCTCAATAAACTGTTTGAATTGCCCAAATGTGCATTGGTTCCCATGACAACGACTTGTCACAGGAAGTGCTAACTCATCACCCTGTGATGCCATATTGTAAACAAACCAGGCTAGGTGGCTAAGCTAACCTCACCTAGCAGCCCTGCACCTCAGGCTAAGCTAACTAATAGCTTCTACAGTTAGTGGTTAGCATCATTTACGTGAAGCCTTTAACTATAGCTTGTGTGTATGCAGTGTGAACTGATCTAAACCAATTTCCCTTAACCACATTCCTGGTTTTCTGATTTCTTTCTTTCCTTACCTTTAATTCTTCTCAGCTAATTTCACCTGCACTTAGGTGCATTTCTCCCTGAACACTGTTCAGCTAAATCTGCAGTTACTAGGGTGATTAAATCTAAATTTAATTACATGTAAACTGTTTAACTAAAGAAGAATTCTAGGATTTATTGAGATATTTCAATAACACGTTGACTAAACTTCTGGGAGGGACACACACATGGTGTGGTCCTGAACACGCTGCAGCTGTGACCAACTATAGAGTGATTTCCAAAGCTAATCTAATTGTTAATCACTAGTGCTATTGACTATTCCCAATACCAGGTCATTCTGCTGTTTTAATCACTTCTTTAAATATTTTATTGATTTTAATTATAATAGCAGTCAGCTATTTGTTTTTACTAGTATTTCTTTCATCTATGTGATTTAGTTACATTTTCCTGTTTAGTCTTGTGTGGTTTAATTTCCCAATATAACCACAAGCAACTAGACATACTCTCCTTCTTGATTTTGTTTATTTACAACAGTTGCTTCAATTTTATGAGCCAGTTACAAAGGAATCCGAATGATTGCTATGGCATAATTTTGAGCACCACTAATAAGCACAATCTAATAGGAAAGCTCTCCTCTTCCTCTCTCTTTCTCTTTTCCATTTGTTCGGAGGTCAAGCCTGTTGTGAGCCATCAGTAAGAAATACTAAGAAATAATCTGACCACAAGAACCATCTTAAGTCATTTATTAAAGCTAGCTGTATTTTATACACCTGGCTGCTCACTGTGCCTTTAGCCCTAAATTCTGTTTGATCTTGCAGTAGTCTCTTGCCCTTACTCTCACCACAAGCGTGCCTAAATGTTGCAGATGCTCAGCCTAACTGCCCAGATGGCAGACCAAAAGGACTGGCTATGTGTCGTGAGGAACACCCTCCTAACCAGTGCTGCTGAGCAATTACGGCACCAGAGCCAAAAGCAACTGGACAAAGATGGAAGAGAAGTAAAGGCAGATGACTCAAACCAGAGGTGTGATCACAATGATCTGACTGAAGTCAACTTTTTCTTGGCCCACATCCTCGCTGTTTTGAAACAGGAGGTGGACAACCTCAAACTCCAGATCACAGAGACTCACAAGGAGCTGATGCATGCTAAAAGCCACATAGACCAGCTAGAGATGGAGGCTCGGGACAGACACAAGGACCTGACAGAATAGAGACAAAGAAGAAAAGAGAACTGAGACTCTTACCTGCAGCAAACAGAACCACTGCAGGAGAAACGTCTCACTTCACCGCATGGAGTCAGCAGAAGAACCTCCCCCAGCCAAGCACAGAGGTACAGAGGGGGAGGCCAAAGCCTTCTGCTTGACACCTTATCAGCCATTTTCCTGAAATCCTCTGCAGCTGCAGAAGGAGAAGGATTAATTCAGACAGACCCAGGTACCAGACCTACCACAGGGAGAAGCCAGGGATGGGAGCATCCTCTCCCTGCAGACACAGCAGGATCTCCAACAGCAGGCAGCCCAAGGACGACTGGACACGCCTGCATCGGACCTGCAGGAGCTTCTAACGCTAGTAAGATAGCTCCTTGAACAGTTCTTACCTGAGGAGTACTCAGCAGTACAAGCTTCTGACCACTCACACAACACCAGCTCAGAGACCTGAGCTTGTCTACTGTCTACATCAACCGCAATGGAACGACCACCACTCCAGGAGACACATACAACCAGAGCCCATCACAGCCTTCCAGCCTTGTGTGCCAGTGGTGTGTCTGATCTTTCTACACCTTCAACGTCGCTCGCTGGTGTCCATAGAAAGAACAACAACGACCGAAAGGGAGATGTAACGTCTGGACCAATCAGCCACACAATTATTCATTGTATTTAATGAATTACCCATAAACTCACTCTCCCTATCAAAGTTCTCTGAACTCATCCCCCTAAAACTGTAACCAGCATCCCAATGTTGCTAGCACACAGGCCAACCTAGGTGTCCTGTTACAGTTATATGGTACTTTTATGATCCAGAAGAATTCTGGAGAGACTAGTGACTCATTCTTCCTGAGAAGGACAAATAAACTCTCTTAATCCTATGTATTCTCTATATAACCACTTGGGAAATGTATAAACATGTATCCAAGTTTCCCATCTCATGACTTTCCTTTTATAGGCTTTATTCTATGTATTAATTCTCTCTTTTGAACTATTTTGGTATTAATGTTCCATAGTTGCAAATGTAAAGTTAACTGAGATCACATTGGCAGCATGCTTGGTATCTACGGACTCCAACTTTCATTTCCTATTTGGTAATTTATGTCACATGTTACTAACTCTGTGACACATTAGTATTATAAGAATCTAGAAGGTTATTCTCTCATTCATCCAATCCAGTGTCTTATGCTAATATCTTGCTACAGAACAAAGACTCGTAAAACTTCCCTCTGAAAGGGGAACTCCTTATTGGCTCAGACACCTCAAGAGGGTGTGACATCTTCACCCCTTATATTCACTGATCACAAGGAACCCCCTCTCTTCCTGCTCTTCCTCCTCTTCTTCTTTTTTTACTGATGAATGCTGACGTCAAGATGATGCTTTAAGAAGCTAGAAGCTTCTAAGGAACCCCAAGCTTGTGCCAGGCCTCGGCCTAGACCTTCCATTCACCAAAGATCCTCTGAATCCAGCTGGTTCTCTTTCGTCAAGAAAATATCAGCAAAGATTCAACAGGAGCCTCCACAAATTGCATCAGGACAGTTTTAATTCAACTTGGAGAGACATGCAAGTATCAAACTTAGTCTCATTATCGGATACATTGAGTATCTTTACCCCTTTTAAAGAAGGGCCTGTTAAAACTAAACTGATGGTTTGCTCAAGGCTGTTGATCTGCTGAATGTCCAACAATGCTGTAACTTCTTGCTTCCTGTACTCTGCTTTCTCTCTCTCTCTTGGTAAACTGTATGCATGTATGTGTGTGAATGTTAGAGTAGTTTAAGTGTTTAGTCTAGTTAATAAAGTCTTGTTCATGCCACACGTAAGGTTGTCCGTGTTTTGCGCTCATGTACGGGAGTCCCTATTCATGTCGGTCCTGACTACAGGCTTTTAGTAGAATAAGATTGTTATTTCCCATAACCTGGAAATGAACATTTCTTAGTTAATAAACAATTAACACTGTGTGTTCATTGAACAACAGGTTAATTGATTGTAATATTAATTTTATTACATTAAGTTAATTTTATTAACTGATTAAAATATTAATAATTAATTATAACTAGTTATGATTAATTATTCCTATTTATTTTTGAGCTAATTTGCTACACCTGCTGGTTCCATGGGGTTTTGGAAAAAAACAACAACAAAAAAAAAACATTTATACCAATTTTAAGAATTTTTTCTTTTCATTTTAAGAATGACCCTAAAAATTAAATTTGGTGCAACCATCAAGTGAAAATTAATATCTAATATTATGTGCAAAATGTTTTTAAAAATACTTTTCAAGGTAAATTGTATTTTAACAAATTTATATATATATATATATATATATATATATATATATATATATGTCACAAGTGTGCTGGGTAGGGTTGCACCAGCCGTTCGTAAGTTCTTTCTTAAATTGGAACGTAAAGTCCAAACTAGTGGCTTAGTAACTACTAGCTAGTTTGTAACTAACTCTGTACTTTATTCGGTTGCACCATTTGTTCTTAAGGCAGAACTTAGCTAGTAGCTCGTAAGGTCTCCGTAAAGTAATGCGTAGTCGCATAATATGACGTTTACCTTCAGTTATCCTTCAAATACAGGAGCAGAAGTTGTTGAAATTCCGTGAATTTCAGTTTATCCTACATTCTGACTTATTTTGCCTCACGTAGCTAACAGTAAAAATATGTTCCCATTAAATATAATAGCCTACTACTTAATCATAAATGTTTTTATATGTAAATAACATTCAGAAACTGTATTTGAAACGAAATTAATAAGGATCAATAAATAAATACTGAAACAACAACAAAAACATAAGAAATTACATTTATTGATTATGACTGATTTTATTTGACATGCACAACACGGAGTGATAGGAAAGATGCACACAGCGGCGCACTGTTTAACAGGTTCGTGTTGAAGAGTGTCTAACAAAGTAATCTTTTCACATGATGTTCTCTCTCTTAAAATGTAAGAGAGTGTAAATGTCAGCAGCATCATATATGTGTAAAGAATGAAGTCTGTCAGGTAAAACAAGAGCTTATTGATGCAGTTCAGTCAGTCTGCTATTTTATTCCAACCGTTACTCCTGATAGGAGGCTTCCGTAAATATTTAGTGTATACGTAGAGTTACGCTTCAACTAAGTTTAATGGTGCAACACAAAAATATGTAGTAGGGCCTAGTGCGTAAGTTGTAACTTAGTGCCCATTTACGTCAAAACTAGTCTACGTTGTAACTTGCGCACAGCTGGTGCAACTGGCCCCTGGTGTATAGATGAGGCATTACACGGAGATCCACAAATAAGCGTCTTTACTGAACGAAAGCAAGAATACACATCCAAACACATACAATGCAATGTAAACATGAACAAATAATAAAGTGACATTTAAGAATGGACAGGGAGTGAAGGGAGTGAGTCCAATATAAAGGGAGTGCTGATGAGGAAGTCCAGGTGCAGGTGATCCGTGATGAAGGGGAGAAGACGAGGGAAGTGAGTGTAGGTGTGGAAACAGGAGGATCATGGGAAATGGAGTTCGGGAGACACAGGAACTGTGACATAAGTCATACTACATGACATTTTATTGCATTTATTATTTATGAAAATATGAAATATGAAAATTACTTTCTTTGAAAATTACTCTTTATATCCAAACCAGAATATAAAGTTTATATTCATGTTAGTTTTTTTATAGGTTTTTGAAAAACATTTTATACCATTTCAAAAAAAAAAAAAAATTATAATAATAATGTATTTCCAATACCAATTCCAAAAAAACCCTGGAAATGTCATATAGTGCAACCATCAACTGAAAAGTCATATTTAGTAGGTTTTTGCCATGGTAAAATGATGAGAACCAATTTCATGAATTATTCATTCAAAAAAAAATATAACTTTTTTGAGGAGTTGCACCACATGACATTTTATAATAATAATAATTATAATAAATAAATAAAATACCAAGTAGGGTTTACCCAACTATTCATTTTCACTCCTCAACTAGAAATAGTAGTTTTATTTAACAGGTCAATGTCTGCCTTATATAAATGACTCACCATACACTAGAGTCTAGTGGCAAAACTAATAGTTGCTGCAAAGTGTCATCAGACACTCCATGGGGGTATTGAGGATAAGCAATTTTGGGTGAAAATAAACCGCAAAATGGGCCAGACTTTAGACCAATAGTCAGAAGTCCTGCTATGTGAGCCTAGTCATTAATATGCTGCTAGTTATGAGTAGATTTCACTGTCAAAGACACCTCATTCAAACACACTAAGACATGCAGACAGGTCTAAACTAAATCACACTCAAAAAACCTGCGGCAAAACTCCAGTTACATAACAAACATCAGAATAAAGCATCATGGCATATTCAAGCCGTAGGGTTTTGTTCTGGCTTATTCCTCTTATCCTCTTAAACTCTTCCACAGATCTACATATGGACAGATGAACTCAATATAATGATGTGCCATTAAAACACTACAATTCCCAGAGTCCCTTGCAACTTGCATTTATTTACTAAAAAAAAAGAGCTATTCCTCCGAACCTTTAAACTTGTATCTAATGATTCCAGACTTGATAATTAGTATGTGTTAGTTACTCATTATGTTAACATAGGAAATGTCAAAGCAAATCCACTGAGAATCAAGAACCCTATGTGATTTGCATGTACATGCATGTTGCATTTTGCCCTTGAGATGTTTTCTCAGAAATTGTGTATTTTAAATCGAATTCAGTTTGGTGGGGTGTGCCATAGAAACTATTCGGCTTCGCAGACAAAAATAATCCATCCATCCAAAATTGTTCTCTGCCTCTAGACTAACTCTATACAATATGATTATCTTTAACACAGCTCAAATTGTCATGTGGTAATTCCATACTCTTTTCCCATCCTCATGTTATATGTCAAAGGTATACAGGTGGTCAGTTTTGAGCCTCAAGCATATTCATTTCTTTTTGAACCCGAAAACAACAAAGAGAGATGATTGAAAGGGGGCATTTAAATGGGGAAGAGATGGCAGCAGGATGCACAATAGGAAGAAGGCTTTGGTTCTGCTCAGAAACCTTGTTTCCTGGCATTCATGTGGATGTTACTTTGACAAGATTGTTGCAGACCAGGTACACCCATTCATGACATGGGTGTTCCCTGGTGGAAGTGGCCTCATTCAGCAGGATAATGCACGCTGCCACACTGCAAAAATTGTTAAGGAATGGTTTGAGGAACATGAGAAAGAATTAAAGGTGTTAACCCAGATTTCAATCAGATTGAGAATCTATGGGATGCACTGGACCAACAAATCTGATCCATTGAGGCCCCACCATATAACTCTTCTGCTAATGTCTATTTATGTTTGACTAAATGTGCCAACAATGGGCACTGTGTGAAAATGTCCATTTACGTTTGACTCGCAATCACTGTTGGGTGCTGGCCCATGACTCAATGTTAGTTAGACTTGACAGATATGCCCCTGTAATCTTCAGACATGACTACTAAACCCACACACTAGTTCCATATCTCTGCTTGAATAATACATAAGCCCCATAAAAGGGCCAGGAACAGGATGTTCTGTACTGTAGCTTGTTCTCTGTGATCTACAAATACAACTCACCTCAAACAGCCGTATCCCTCAGTATCTAAGAGGTGGATGATATCTCATCCGTCAGTACTCAAGTGCAACCTCTTCACAAACACTCACAGTAATATTAGTACACTGACATAACTTTTATGCCATAGTGTTTAATAAATAAATACATACATACATACATAATGCCTGTTCATTTCCTTAATCAACCACATGCCAATAGTAAAATCATATCTTTTGATGAGACCAGGGCGGATTAATGGCTTTATCAATAGATCTGTTCAGTTTATACATAAAACGTGTAAGAGAATTAGCTTCTCGAGCCATTTGGCTCTGTCAGGAATTTCTAATGATGACCACAACCTGACTTCAGTGCTTCTGCTCAAATTGTAATGCATTCTGTATACTCATGTTTAGCTTCCCAATTCCTAATTGTTTGAGAGAATTAGCCAGCCACTGCCAAACTTCATGCATTACAGCATGCATTGGAGTAGAATATGTTATGGTTATACCTACTGTTAAAGTTTGTAATTAATGAAGATTATTTGACTACTTTCTGTGAAAATAAAATAGTGTTTTTAATCAATTTAAATTAAATTAGATGTTTGCTGCCTTTGTTAAGTCTCTTTACTTTATTTAAAAAATGAACTGCATTTAATTTAAAAATATTTTTTTAAATGAATTTATTATGAAACTATCATGCTTTTTATTAAAGTATCATTGAAAGGTTCAAATGCGACTTTCTGTAAATTATACTTTTTTATACTCAGGACTGACATTTACTAAGGAACATTAATTTCCCAGATTGTTAAGTCTTATCTTCAGCATAAGGTCTTCTTACACTCAGAATTTGCTATATTAGGCAACAAAGTAGGTGGTTAATGTAAATGCCAAACAGCAATAACTGCAGCAAACCAAAAGTAAAGACTGTGTAGTGTAGTTTTGAAAGTGTAGTTCTGTTTAAAAGTTGAAATGGGGGAGAAAACACTTAATCTGAGTGACTAATTCTGATCTGATCTTGATTTTTCCCCAAAAAACCTTGCTGGATGAAGTTCAACAGGTTTTTATTTCCCACAGTCGATTTACAGTAAGACTCGTTTAAAGGCTAAAAGCCCATTATTAGAGGTAAAGTCTAAAGCAGGATCCACTTTTACTAGACAGAGTGAGGTCTCTTTTTTGTAGGGTTTGAAATGAAATATTACTATTTCTCTTCCAAAAAATGACTCTCCTAAAGGTCAAAAATGTAACTTCACAGCTTCTTACCACTAAAGCCCTTCTTATAATCTTCATAGTATAAGTGATAAAAAGTTGAGATGTAGCATGGCTTGTCACATCATAGCAGCAATTTCATTGCAATCCCTGCATTTAATTATGCATATCTTGAGAACCGGTACTAGAATAACTTATGTTCACATGTAAAATAGTTTATGAAAACATTGGCTTTCCAGCTGATGGTCTGGGATTAGAGACTTGAAGTTAAAGTTATTTATTTATTTACTTATTTTCGTCTTGCTTTGTATCTTTTGCCTTATTCTATATTAATGAATATGTTGTAGCCTTGTTGTGGTTTTACTTGCTTATGTAGACTGTAGCAATGATCCTAGACAGAGGAATAGAAATTGTGTTTAACAACAGCGTCAGTCACTTTAAGAATAAGTGTTTAGCAAAGATGAAAGCTTTGAAAATAGAATTAAAACTGCAGAAGTTAACAATGTTAACTCAGAACATTAATTAAATATGTGTGACGTCATTAACACATTCACATAATTGGACTGTTTTGTTCTGTTCTGGGGAATTTTGAGGCCAAGTCAACACCTCAAACTCGCTGTTGTGCTCCTCAAACCATTCCTGAACCATTTTTGCTTTGTGGCAGGGTGCATTATCCTGCTGAAAGAGGCCACAGCCACCAGGAAATACAGTTTCCATGAAAGGGTGTACATGGTCTGCAACAATGCTTAAGTAGGTGGTACGTGTCAAAGTAACATCCACATGGATGCCAGGACCCGAGGTTTCCCAGAACATTGCCCAAAGCATCACACTGCATCCCCCGGCTTGCTTTCTTCCCATAGTGCATCCTGGTGCCATTTGTTCTTCAGGTAAGTGACGCACACGCACCCAGACATCCACGCGATGTAAAAGAAAACGTGATTCATCAGACCAGGCCACCTTCTTCCATTGCTCCATGGTCCAGTTCTGATGCTCATGTGCCCACTGTTGGCGCTTTTGGCAGTGGACAGGAATCAGCATGGGCACCCTGAATGGTCTGCGGCTATGCAGCCCCATACGCAACAAACTGCGATGCACTGTGTATTCTGACACCCTTCTATCAGAACCAGCATTAACTTCTTGAGCAATTTAAACTACAGTAGCTCATCTGTTGGCTCGGACCACACGGGCCAGCCTTCACTCCCCATGTGCATCAGTGAGCATTGGCTGCCCATGACCCTGTCGCTAGTTCACCACCGTTCCTTCCTTAAACAACTTTTGATAGATACTGACCACTGCAGACCAGGAACACCACACAAGAGCTGCAGTTTTGAAGATCCTCTGACCCAGACGTGTAGCTATCACAATTTGGCCCTTGTCAAACTAGCTCAACTATTTATGCTTGCCTTTTTTTCCTGCTTCTATCACATCAACTTTAAGGATAAAATGTCCACTAACAGGTGCCGTGATGAAGAGATAATCAGTGTTATTCACTTCACCTGTCAGTGGTCATAATGTAATGCATGATCGGTGTAAATTTGTCATTTACAGTCTTTGTATGGTGGAATTTTAGTAATCTCTGTAATAGCTCTTGTGAACAAAACATGTCATCAAAACTGTGTAGTGCATTCACAGGGCCCAGTTTTTCGGCGGGCCCCTCTCTGACTGCAACAGCGAAGAAAGGTTTGCTACTTCATTGGATCTTGGTGGACTAGCACAACAAATGTCCAACATTATCAGATAAGTATTACATGCTACCCGGATCTTTGTTATTCCTGTGGAATGGAGAAGTGCCAAATTGCAATCTCCTCCTCTCC
This sequence comes from Chanodichthys erythropterus, assembly GCF_024489055.1. Lineage (NCBI taxonomy): Eukaryota > Metazoa > Chordata > Actinopteri > Cypriniformes > Xenocyprididae > Chanodichthys > Chanodichthys erythropterus. The sequence continues at coordinate 20,717,465 of NC_090228.1, forward strand.
AGTCTGTGAGGAAAGAGACATTAACTAAAAAACTACGTTCAGTCTTCATCCGGCGAGACAATAACAGATACAGCACATCCTGAGTCTCGACGCAAAGGAGACAAAAGCAGATTGACCAAGTTCTGAGTAACTGGCCCAGAGAGGCAAAAGATAGACACATTTGTGACAAAGTTAAGCTCAAATGAGCAAGCCATCACTTTAAGGTACTTTTCTCTGCAAGTTCCAGATTGTTAAGGACCTTCTGCACCTACTTCAGGGACTCATCTGCATGTTCATGATTTTAGGACCCTTTTGGTGCTCCATGAGATCTGCATCCCACAGTACTTTCACGTCCAAGGCTGTTAAAACAGACTTTGGCTCCTTTCCCTGCTGCACTGTTACCAGTGGAAGATGTCACTGCCATCGGACTGCTCACTCGACCATGTGGAATGTAAATATAACTTAACCAAACCTCTTTCCAGAGACCTTGGCATTGTTGTATATCATCAGTTTATGATTTTCTAATTTATATAAGATGTTATATAGCTGATGCCGTTTAATAACAAATAGTATTCCATTAATTTGTTTGATGCATTGTAAGGTTCTTAACCTTATTAGTTTCAGAGAAACAACAGTTTACATAAGATAATGTAACTCTGCTATAGCAACACCCAACTTAATCATTTGTATTTTGTGCATCTTATGGGCTTTATATTTTTTATCATTCATGGTATTCATATAGTAGTATCTTTTTGTTAATAAAATGTATTTTATTACACTTGTGCATTCCTTATGTGGAAAATGCAGTACGAGGCCCTAAATGTTATTTGAAATCTCATAAATCCTTTCAGATTGTTCAGCTGACAAACTTCCTTCAATTGATTTAATCTTTATTTGTTTAACAATCTTTGATTGTTATTTACTGTCAAGGTGAAACTCCTGGCTGGTGCCCCCGCAAATAAAGAACACTCAATAAAGAGTAAAGAATATCCCCTGGCTCCACCTCCATCCACTGATCCAGTCACTCCACCTCAGCCCATTGAAAGGCTCCGCCTTGGCTCCTCCCTCCCTAAGTTCCAACAGATACCATTGTCTTTACGGCTCCACCAGGCTCCCTCATCCTTCCGGCTGTGCCTTGGTCAGATGTCGCTCTGCCTACACCACAGACTTTTGAGCCATCCGCTACACTCTGTCTCTCCACCCCTTTGACTCCGTCTGGCTCCGCCTTCTCTCCGGTTCCACCGTGGCCCTCAGTCCCACAGACTCCACCTCAGTCCTTTGGCTCCACCTTGGATGCTCGTCACTGCGGCTCCGCCTTAGCCTCCAAGACCATGGATGTCACGCGGTGGTGGGGGTGGGCATAATGTAACATGTTTGTTCTGTTTTGGTTTATTTTTTTCTCTGTTTGCTCTGGTCCTGTTTGCATGTTCATATTACCCACACCACAAAATTCGTTTTGGCACTGCCCAGAGGTTCAGCTCTGCCTCCGGGCGGCGCCGTAAATTCTACTGTCAATCAGTGGATCCTGAGCGGACCCATGTCGGATCCGTGGATGCGCATGTGCCTTTACTGTAACGGTTGTATCAATTTGCGGGTCCCAAGCGGACCCGCCGCAGAGGTAAGGTTTTAATCGTGGATGCGGAGCAGATGCAGTGCGGAGCCACGGCGGGTCCGCAATCCGCCTTTGTTGCGGATCTGTCACTGCGCGCAAGTAGATGCCGATATGGGGCCGTTCGCGGATACGGTCCGGAGCTGCGATACCTCCGCGGCCGATCCGCAGTGGAGTTCTTTTGCTGTGTGGGTAGTTCCCTTGGCTACTCATTCATGCTCTAGTTTGTTGCTATGATTAATCACTGATTATTAGATTCTGTTCACCTGTGTTTATCTATTTCCTTTTGTTTGTTCCTTCTATTTAAGCCATGAGTTTCATTCTGTTCCTTTGTCCATTATCATCAGTACTTAGTATAACGTGGTTATGTTTATTATATGCCCTGTGTTTTCCTGTTTCTTCTGAAGAGTATTATTAAAGACTGTTTATTTCGGGTTCTCCTCTGTTTTGTCATGTACTTCAATACAACCAACACCTGACAATGATGTAAAACAAAGACAAGAAAAAGGAAACTAGGAAACCTAGCATATGAACTCCTACAGCATTCTTTGGATCATTCTGGAATCATGATCAGCCAGCTGAAATGCTGTTGTCAAAAACAACAACAACAAACTAAAAGTTGCAAGTAACCGAATGAATGAATGAATGAATGAATGAATGAATGAATGAATGAATGAATGAATGAATGAATGAAACAAAACACATTTATGAAAAATTTAAGTTTAATTGTGGTTAACTATTACCAAAAAAAAAGAAAATAAATAAATTAATTGTCATTAATTATTTTAGTCCATTGGCCCCAAATTCAAAACAAGGCTAGAAATGATATAAAAATGAACTTTGTCATTCTTAAAATATTCATTCATTTTGTCTCATTTATTTCTAAATGGGTAAAACCCTTTCCCTCCCTCCTTCCCTCTCCCCTCACCCCCTCTCTCTGAATTAGCTTAGCCTTTTTAATTTTGCCCCCTGTTGATGGCAATTAGACCACTGAGACGCTCCAAAAAGCAAACCAGACATGTACACGCTCACACGCACATCCTAAAAGTGCCATCAGAGAGAGAGAGAGAGAGAGAGAGAGAGCAGTAGGAATTACTGTACATTCTGGGTAGCCATTCCTCATCTAATTACAAGTGAGCACAATCATTTTCATATTTTACTCTTAAAAGGCTCTCCGCCACACATAATTCACATCCATAATTGAGCTGATGGGTGCTATAAGAGGAAATCTGCCAGGGGAAAAAAAAAAAAATGTGAAGATGAAAGAGAAGGGAGGCAGGTATACTGAAAGAAAACGGTAAAATAATGGGAGTTTAGGGAGAGAGTTGAATGGCGAATGAAAGGCAAGCTGATGTTTATTGGCAAATATTTCCCAAGGATTCCGACATTGGTCTTTGTGCAGAGAGCTCTCTTAATCAGAATCTGTTTGCTCTGCTATTGATTAATCTCACCTAGACATCATATTATTGTTTACTTTCTGAGTCTCTCCAGACTAAGTGAAAGAACAACCTGGCATTCATCTAACACATCCCCCCAACCCTGACTGTCAATCAAACTCCTCTCATTTCTTCCCCCATCCCCTCATTTCCAAAAATAAAGGAGTTATGAAGCCATGGCTCTGTACCCCTGTGGTTACTGTGAGTGACGTCTATGACAGCTGCCCGTATGCGCTCCCTCTGAGCTCGGCATGCTGGGGGATGTAGGCTGTCAGGTCACATTATGAGCTTGCTGACGGCACTAGTGGCACGTGGCACGCACATTTACAAAACACACTCAGCGCAACATGGAAAACAAGAAGCCACAATTATATACAGACGCAACAGCACACACTCTTGAAAATAAAGGTTCTTTAGGTGCACTGAAGAACACCCTTCTCATCAAGAACACCCTTCTCATCATTTTGGCTGTATAGGAATCTTGGGTTTGCTAAAATGGTTCCTTGAAGATTATAAATGTATTGATATTATATCATTAAATTATTCAGTGCATTGGTTTTAAGTTCCTTGCTTAAACAAAGGTAAAGTAATGCCATTTTGGAGTCTTAAAAGCACACAGATGGAACATGGAGCTTCTCCTATGACATCATATTAAAGGGTTCACGAACTGAGAAATCAACTTTTCCTTGATCTTTTGATATATTAGAGGTCATCGTAATTCAAGAATATCCTGTAAGTTCCAGAACTGAAAACTTCCTTGTTAGTCCAATAAAAGCTTTTATTGAATCCAGGCCCAGCGAACGACTCGTCCCGAAATGTGCCTATCTATGACTAGATGGGTGAAACACCGCCTCCACAGAAGTAATCAATGCCTACTTCATCACTGCAAAGTTAGCCCCGCCCACGGGCGTGTTATTGAGATGACTGGAAGAGCGATACAGGACTAAAAATATGTTTTTCCTTTCAAAGGATCCTAATGCTATAAATATGGTTATTTATTTTCAACAATGTGAATGTCTCAGTTATTATTTGTAACGAAATGTAGCGGTTATTAATCAATTTATGGATGAAATATGAATATAATAATTCATAAGGTTATGAATAAATTATGATTCATATATCGACCCAACGGGGAATTAAACTTATATTGTGAATCAATTACAACGAATTGTAATCAATTACATATAGTTCTGGTTTAATAATTATTTAGAGAAACTGTTCGTTTGTCCAGCAAACTAAGTCCCTCACAGAATATTATAAACGGAGTTATTCTCTGGCCGTGAAAATAACTTTATAGTTTTATAACATAAAGCGATCGAAAAGCGTTAAAATGACTTGGTTTTCAGCTGAAAGAACAAACAGAACAATCGAGCATGAATAACGTTTTAATATATGCAAACTACGAATACAGAGGTCATACATCTAAATATATATACAAGAAAATACACACCTATGTACAAGAATAGAAGTAGAGAAGGAAAGAGAGAAGGCAAGTAGCAAACTCACAACCAGTCCTAAGCCAGCACGGAAATCAGTTTTATCATCTAAGATTGAGAAACGGCAGTATACTTGCATTGGTTGCGTGTGTCGAATTTCAGGTTAGCGCTGGTGCAGTTCGTTGGCTTCCTCCGTTCAGCGGGAAGGTTTGAACTGAGGACGAGAGTGAGTTTCGCTGGAAGCTGAGCGCGATGACAGCGCGTGGTCACCGGAGAGGTCCGGGAAAAACGTGCACGAGATGCTCGTGAGACAATCGGGAGAGAACACACAAGAAATTGTGCGTCTTTGCTTTTATGACAGATAAGCCGACACACCTCCTTGAGGTGGGGTAGCCAATAACATGGGTGCAAAGTTGGCGGGAAAGCTTTCCCATTGTTTGGCCTCACGACTTAATCCAATGATTTATGACTACCAGATCAGATCTCCAAAAGGAGTGTGTTCTTCACAGTATCATTAAACACATAGAAAAATGCATTTGTCCGTTTGGTGACATGTCTCAATGAATAGCTCGAGTCCGGAGCTTTGAAACGAGATCAAACTCGATAGGTCAGAAAGGCATAGGAGAGAAGTTATGGTTTACAGACAAAATTATATCATTAAAATGCACACTAGCACAAATACACTCATTTAAACACTAGGAAACATGCATACGCCCTAAAATATATGAAATATATATTTCAGCATAGTGGTGCTATATATATATATATATATATATATATATATATATGCAGTTAAAAGTGTATGTTTGTGTGTTTCTGTATGTGTGTCTGTGTGTGTGTGTGTTTTTGTGTGTGCCAGTGTGTGTGGGTGCTGGAATGTGGATCTGGCCTGTAGTCCACATGAGGAGCCCCTTTGATGTCCTAAGAGCAAGGAAATTGGGCCTGCTGTGTTACCTCGGAGGGCCACAAAGGTGTCAAGTGGGCTCATCTTTAGTAGACAGTTCGGAGCCGATTTAGTGATTAAGAAACAAAATTCATCAGGTTAAAAGCGTTCTGGAAACTCCAAAGTTTATTGATTATCCTGATACGTGTGCATACGCTACAATTTATTTTTATTCATTTCACTGTGGAGTCTTTGGTAAATCAATCGCATTTCAGCGCAGACTTTGAAAACAGACTTTTACGATATGGACTCGACAGTAATGCAACAATATGTAAGTAACTGTGTTAATTCTAATGACTGATCTGATATGTAACGATTCATGTACAGTCAGATGTTCTTTGTCTATGTGTCAGTAAATCAAACCAGTGACTAAACGGTAAACTTCACATTGTTTCTCTTAGTCGGATGAAAACAACCTGTTATTTAAACAGTGATTAAATTATATATATAAAACAATCAAATAACGCTCCCTTTACAGTCACTGAAGCTGTCAATCAAACAGCTTGAGTTTAACAGTGACTGAGTTCGGGAAAAACTTGTTTTTATTCAACGGATCTCTCAGTTACAATGCATTTGCATTGTTAGTTATGATGAAAACATTTGTTAATGTGCAGAAATTGAGTTGCAATTATGAGATCACCGCTTTCATGTGCTCAACAACATGACTGTGATCGGCTACAATGTTTATCACTGCAACCTGACACGATCTAAATATAATGCCATAGATCTAAATGCAATGCTAAAACAACACTTTTCACGAATAGTTAACCTTGAGAGCTCTAATAGTAAAAACATGCTAAATGTTTTTGAGAGAGTAATACTCAGCTATTTCATGTGTAAAGATGTTAGGCAATCACAGCAGTGAGCGTTTACACTGAAGTCTCAAAGCAGACACATACCTTAAAACAGAGCTTTCAAATAAGAGGGATAAAATCAGGGTAGGAAAAATGCCTTTTATTTCTAAATGATGACAATTTTTGATGTAAAAAGCATACTAACATTATAAGTGCACCCTAGGAAACATTATAAAACAATGCCGTTTATGATCCCTTTGAGTAAAAACAGCATCACTGGAACTTAAAAAAAAAAAGTGCTTATGGAAAATTATGGGAGTTCCGGATATTGCCATTTTTGTGGAAACATTTTGTCCCCATAACAAAGGGTATACCTGAACCACACACACACACACACACACACACACACACACACACACACACACACACACCAAGACAACTCTGACCCTGAGCTCTAAACAAATAAAGATGAAATCATCAAGTTTTACAGCAAACAGAATAGACTGCCCTGAATTATCAGCATAGGTTTGTGTATATTACCATGGAATTGAATGCAAGCGAAAATATATGTGTGCTTATCCAAAAGACAGAACCCCCCAATTACTTCCTATCTCTGTGCTTTGATGCACTGGCTGTAATGTCTTATGGGATTGTGAATGCACACCATAAAGTGTGGAAATGTGAGTTTCATTACCGTCTTATAAAGCGTCAACCCCATTGGTCATGAACGTGTCTGAAGAACACGGGGGCGGCTTTGGGCCCTAAAGCACGTCTGTATGAGGAAACCAACACCGATGCAACAACTCCAAAAGCGTGATTGGTTACAGCTCAGCTCCATTTCATGCGCTTTCAGACCACACGAAACAAGTTAATGTTCGCTTTTACTGTGTCAAAGCAGAGATGCCATTAAACAGAAGAGCAGGGGAAGACGTGTGATTTATCAGACGGTGAAGTGATTCCTGTGGCAGTAATGTTTATACTTATTGAGGCAAAGCAGGTGCCACTGTCATTTCCCATCAATGGGTGGAAATTTAGAGAAAAGGACTAATTTGCCTTAAAGCTAGGTCTCACATCTGTCAGACTATGTGTGTGTGAAGTTGACTGCCAATATATTAGATCCAGAGATGTTATAAATAACTTGACGCTGTCACATACACAGACCTTAATACATACATAAATTCATACTGTCATAGAGATAAAGGCCATAGAGACCCTTCACCTTCTAGCCAAGAAACTTATAGCTTAGATAAACAAGCAGAATGGCTACATACATATACAGTAATGTGTCAATATAAAATATAAATTGTTTAGAATGTTAATTGTTTTGTTTAGTGATTCACTGATGAACTAAATGATTATATATATATATATATATATATATATATATATATATATATATATATATATATATATATATATATATATATATATAGCAACTTTTTTGCAACATTTTTTTTCTTGTCACTTTTGATCAATTTAACACATCCTTGCCAAATAAAAGTATAAAAAACATACAAACCACAAACTTTGCACACATTTTATTGTACATTTGTCATAATGCATTAGTGTCAATTCAAACAGCATGTGTATGCTTTACTTTCAAATACCAATGAAATAACACTGATGCATCAAACAAGGTAGTTGTATATTATTAGTTGTTAGCATCTAGTCATTGACCAAACAAATGGAAACTCACACACAGTAAATGAATAAAGAAAAATGGCTTAGAATTTTGCTGCCATTCTCTCCTGTGCTAATCTATAGACTTATTTGCACTAGGATGACTTCATACAAATTTCAAGGTTAAAAGATAGTCATTGCTCTTCTGGAAACATTGTTATTCAAAACTTAAAAGTGATGATTTTCTATTAAAAAAATAAATAAATAAATAATTTATATGTGAGGCTTGGCATTGTTAAGTGGAGTCAAGTGAGCTGTAGCGCATCGCTTAATGTTTTATATTTCGTTGTTCACTCCATATTTTACCATTGTCCATTCACCTGTCCTTGAAGTGATTTCCAGTAGTTTTCTCTCTATCCCTCTCTTTCTTTTTACATTTCTCATTTAGACATGTTCATACTCTTAATTGTCTCTTAAACCCAAAACAAACATCAGAAAGACACCGTAAGTTTTACCAAACTAATGGCATCTCAGCTTGAATTATTTCAAAAAAGAACATTTCATTTGCACTACACATGTGAATGACAGCTTTTAATAGCATCATTACTACTTCTCTAACATTTTTCACACCTTCTCATGTTAACCATGTCAAATGATCAGCAGGAATTCATACTCATTATCCAGGTTTCCATTACAGATTTGTACAAAACTTTTGCGATATTTTGCCAATGTCAAAAAAAAAAAAAAAAAACTTCTGAGAAATGATGGCATTTCCATTAACTGATGTTATACGACTAACACATTTTGTTTTTCCTCTCGCGATAAGTCTTTCCAAAAATCATGGCAACAGATGTATATCGCAGCTACTGCACTAGCCATTATTTTTAATCAAAGGAAATGTAAGTGTTATCCAAGCATTAATGGTTATCCAAGCATTAAGGTCTTGATAAATTGTGGCATTTCTTTGTTGTTTAGCATCCAGCACTCCCATAGTTCTTTTGTCTTTTACATTGCAGTTTCACAAAATATTCCTTTTCAAATTACCTTAAAAACCACCTCATTGCGAAATTGACGTGTATCCATTTGGAGTTTTTTCAATTCGCAATTTGAATGGTCATAGAAACACAGCTACTGAGACCACATACTGACAAGTACACACTGTGTGTGTGTGTGTGTGTGTGTGAGTGAGAGAGAGAGAGAGAGAGAGATAATTATTAAAGAACATTGGAAATATAATACTAATACAAAATCAACCTGCCTACTTAGACAAGACATTCCCGACAAAAGATGTTGCGTTCAAGTCCCCCTGCAGGGAAGTTCATAATTATGAGTTGGGAAACCATGTTTAGGACGGCAGGTGCATTCAAGTCACAATCTCTTAATAGTTAGATTTACATTATTGATTACAGCAGCACTGTGATTCTACAGCAGAAGATCAGCTTTATCAATATAATCTGAAGGATTTATCAAAAGTTATTCTGATTTAAAAAAAAAAAAAAAAAAAAAAAATCTTTTAGGCACACACAGACATCAAGAATCAGCCTGTGAATCTCAACAACGGTGACAAGCAACATATTCTGATCAACAGATCAACTCTGAACATTAAAAACAAGCTATTAAAAAGTTGCATAAACAGAACAAAATAAAATATGAGAATAAAAGAAATTACTAAGACAATTCAGCTCATAATTTATTCATGCAGCAATGCATGATGGGAGCCATGGATGAATTTTGATTGGTGGCTCCCAGAATGCACTGCAACATGCTTTATTATATTCACCACTGTTGAGATTCACAGGCTGATTCTTGATGTCTGTGTGTGCCTAAAATAACTTATAACTTAACAACTTTTGGGCTCTAAATGAGTTCAGTGATTCAGGTCAAATAATGATTATGTAAAAACATAACCAACACCATCTGATTATCGTTTCCATTTGTTTGTCTGGATGTTATAACTCAGTTAAAACAGCCCAAACTAAATTTTATTTCAAAAAGTCAAGGGTCAAGAACCCAACTAAAGCAAACCCTCATCTCCATGATGGTAACTTAAAAATTGTGATTTTCTCCTTTGCTGATTCTGCTTTTTATCATCAGGTATCTTCAATAATGGTCAATCATCACTGTTAATCACCTAATTAACTCATTAACTTTAACACCGCTTCAGTGTTCATTTAACACTCTTATTTTAACACTTTAACACTCTTGAGTATGGTCTCACATATACTCCCAGGAGAGTTCATTTAACACTGCAGTTTTTGCTGTGTACTTCTATAAAATGAATAACAAAAAATCTGCACCTGGTGTGTTTTTTGTTTATAATTAATTTAGAATGCCACTGAGGCTGTTATAATGATAACTGTATTGGCTCCCAAAATAATGGACAATAATATCCATTTCATTATAAGCATGCAAGCAGTTTTTTCATGTGCAACAATAAATGCTCAAGTACTTTAAATTCGGATGGATTCTGACTGGCTGTCAATGTTTTTATCGTTCACTACCTGAAAAAAAATTGCTTTAAAAGCAATTCCAAAACCATTGTCGTTATCGTTAAAGCTATGCGGTGGATTAATTATTAAATATGCATACAGTAGAAATAGTTATTGTTATAATCCTAGGTGTGAATGGGCCATCACTCTCTTATTAAAAGGCCCTACGATAAAAAGTGCACTATTTATGTGTGTAAAGTTAATATTTTTAATAAAATCATTGTTGTTGCAGCTCTTAAAATGGTACTTGCTTACTAGCATGCTGCCATATTAGCAGAGATAATTGATGTGGAAACTTTTAAAACCATTAAAGCTCAGTAAACTCAAGCAAGACTGTGTGTCATATCTTTTCATTCTCTTTCCAAGCTGGTTTTGATTACTCAATTAAAGAGTTTGTTTGTCAGCCATGCGAGGATCACTTTGGGACATGCTGACCAATCAAAAGAGAGTGGATGATTCATTGACACTTTGCCAAACAAAGGACTCATACAGTAGCTGTTTCTATGGTAACACATAGAGCGGAGGAGAACGCTCATACAAAAATGTGCGTCAGCTACCATATGAGGGTGTAAAACACACATACACAAACATGCACGCAAAACATATACCAATGTGTGATCTAAAAGGTGACACATAATGTAGGTATATTATCTGCCATCAAATGGGAAACTACAAATAAACAAATGATAGATAAATACATTAAAAAAAAAACATCAATTGGCGCATCAATAAATGGTACATTAAAGCACATGAAATCTATTTTTGTATATGTATGAATGTTTATTTTCAACAGTGATGCAAGAAAAAAAAAAAAAACACTGCACAACAAAGTAAACAATGTAATTAACATAATTAACAATATGAAAATAAGAGGTTTATCAGATATAAAAAAAAATATAAAATTTGATTAAAATGTCAGTTTAATTACATGAATTACAATTAATTTAACATTATAATTAATTTTACTTTATACTGTCATTACATTACAGTAAGTATTGTACATGTTCCGCTAGTAGTGGGCACTTGTGCAACGTAAACTATGACATACATGTGAATATGGAGGGAAGTAAGAAAGGGAAGGGAATAAAAAAAAAATCAGACTTAAACACAGCCTTAGACTACCTTGAACTCCACTTTTAGACATACACTCTCCAACTTCCCTAAGCACTTTCCCTCAGGGGAATCACCACCACCATTTTGAAGTGCGTTCAACTTCGTTAAGTGGTCGAGGGAAGTTTATGCAGACAGAACCTCAGCCCAACGGTTTTGACCGAGAGCTTGGTCAATGCCTTAGGGTGTTCCATTTAAACCCATTGTACATGTTCTGCCAGTAGTGGGCACTCGTGCAACATAAACAATAACATACATCTAAGTGAAAATAGAGGGAAGTTAGAAAGGAAAGGGGATAAAAAAACAGACTTATTAATTCCACTTTTAGACATACACTCACAAACTTCTCTAAGCACTTTCCCTTGGGGGAATCTTCACCGGCATTGCACTTCGTCAATTGGGTGAGGGACGTTTTTTGGACGGACACTCAACCCCTCAATTTTGACCGAGGGAGGGAGTCTACTCAATATGTACACTTCAGGCAGATAGACCACAATGCAACATGATTGTGATGTGACAGCCCACACAACTCTAGTGTATGACATTAGAGTTATATTGACATTTATATTGACATACTTGTTGCTATCTTAAGCTCACTACTCACAACTTTTTTTACACAGTTATAGCTTATCGTATTGTTATTTTCGTTTGTGTCATTTTTTTGTACATGTATTTTCTCCAACAGCCCAAGAATGCATACAGGCCTATATAATGGTGCATAAAACAAATTCATAAGAAGAAAAAGGGGGAAAAAAACTGTAAATAATAAATCAGCTCCATAGTGGACTCCAAGTGATCAAGGGCTTAGGGCTTTCCATTTAAACACACTCGTGCTACGTAAGCAATGGAGTACAGTGCACACGGAAAGTATTCACAGCACTTCACTTTTTCCACATTTTGTTATGTTACACGTTCCACGTTGTCATTATTGGGTATTGTTTGTAGAATTTTGAGGAAAATAAATTGAATCCCTTTCGGAATGAGGCTGTAACATAACAAAATGTGGAAAAAGTGAAGTGCTGTGAATACTTTCCGGATGCACTGTAGATTCCACTGAATGAGACGGAGGGAAATTAGTGAGGGAAGGGCATAAAAATGGACGTAAATGCAGCCCTAATCTACTCATATGTACACTTCAGGCAGATCCATAGACCACAGTGCAACACCACTGTGATGTCACAACAGCAACACACGATTCAAACGATGGAAGGAAAAGCAGTTTGCAGCTATAAGTTAAGTTAGATCAAATAAGCAGTTTAGAAGAGTTATACTGAGATAAAACAGCACAGCTCCATAGCAGATTCCATTGCTTGTGTTCAGCCAGAAGTGCGCACTTGACCAATGTAAGCAATGACGTACATTGGAGTTAACGAGACATGGGGAAGTTAGCATAAAAGTTAGCATAAAAAAGGGCATAAGAAAGTGGATTTTTTTACGCAGCCCCTATAATGGTTGGACCAAATGTAATTATGTCAGCATGCAGTGTGTGCAATATAGATACTGTCATATAAAACCAACTCTGATGATTTGACACCAGGTGTCAAATGGACAATCTATATAATATATAATTAAAAAATAATAAATAAAATTATTATTTAAAATATGTTTAGTTATTTATATTATTATTTAAAAATAAAAATATTATAAATATTATTACAATAATACCAAAAAATGCATCATGTCTATTTGGAAGTGTGATAGAGCTGAAACAATACACATATATAATGAAACAGCGGAAGAGTCTGTGCTGCCGTGTAGAGGACTACACCTTGTAATAGAGCAAAATAATACACTGTCGTGTGTGTGTGTGCGCAAGTGTAAGGGAAGTTCAGACCTCTCTAATTCCTGCTGAATGAAATGTCAGTGCATGGCGGGGGTCTTTTTAACTCTCAGCGGTGGGGATCTTGGTGTGGGGGCAGCAGGGGGGGTAAAAGGGTCACAGTGTGTCTAGAGTTGGTGTAGGGCTCTTTGTTAGCCGGAGCTGGACTCCTGAAGTCAGTCAAAAGACCCACGTGGGGGGTCCAGAGGCAGAGACCTGTGGAGATCAATATACCTACAGGGGGTGTATCCTCTCATAGACCCTTTCACTCCATCACACACACACACACACACACACACACACACACACACACACACACACACACACACACACACACACACACACACACACACACACACACACACACACTCATCCTTGCTAGCTCACACAAACTTACATAAAACTAAATGAATTTGACTTTTTTTTTATCTCTCATGCACATTCTTTGTTTATTGTGATGCAGTAAAGAAAGGTTCCATAATGTATATAACACGCACGCACGCACACACATGCTCACTCATACACAGCAATGCAATATAAATGCATTCTTAATGCATTACGTATTCATAATACCTTATAAAAGCACATTAGAATCTCATAATGATAATAAACTGTAGTTAAATTAACAGGAATTTCACCTTGCAATATTGTGAATTAAAAAGTCAAATACAGTGATTTTAATATATCTTTATTACTCAAGATACCTTAAGTAGTTTGGCATAATGTTTTATCAAAAGAATTCTCAATGACATCATAGAGAGAACCCCCGAGGACCCTTATGACTGTGTAAAGGTCAATAAGTCTCTGAAAATATCGGATAATATGACCTTTTTTATGACAAGGCATTGGTCCAGGTTGAAAAATACCATGTGGTACAACCTTTAAAAACGTAATGATATTTAGGAAATAATAATTCATGATATGTGTAACAATACTTTTTCCTTGTATTTTTTTTTTTTTTTTAAATAATTATTAAGATGTGTACACTCACATTGTAAAGTGTAAGGAAAATAAACCATATGAAACCAGTACGAATGCAAAGTGTGAGAGTTTGGCCCATGCTTTTTTAAACTACATTTTTACACAAACACACACACACACACACACACACACACACGTTTGCTTTTGTGAATTGTGGGGACTTTCCATAGGCCGCAATGCATTTTATACTGTACAAACCATACTTTCTGTCCCCCTACTCTACCCCTAACCCTAAACCTAACCATCACAGGAAACTGTGCACACCTTTATTTTCTCACAAAAACATCATTTAGTATTTTTATTAATTAATTTACATTGTAGGTGAACTCAGGTTTATATTACATCGTACACAATGTAATATAAACAAAAGCGAACATACACACACACACACACACACATATATATATATATATATATATATATATATATATATATATATATATATATACAACAGTTCTGTCTGGTTCTCGAATCTGATTGGCTGATAGCTAGGGTTGTGACAAGATCTCGAAACTGTGACGAGATTTCTCATCGAGGCGAAAAGTAGTCTCGTGATGTTGCCATGACAGAGTGGTTAGGATGATTAGGAAAGAATATGCCACCGCTACGTTTACATTACGCCTCCACTGTCGTTTTGCTTTTTATTTAAATAAAAAGCATTTAAATCAGTTGGATAACGGCCGCCGCCGTTCCATATTCACAGAGTTACGCGCGATCGCTGAAAGAGAAAGTAAACGCGTGCGCGCATTCAAACGCGATCTCAATACCCCGCATTTTGAAAGCGGCTCCCTGATGAATGCAGGTATTTCTCAATATGAAAGCTATTTTAGGCTGGGCAGTGTAGTTGTAACCATCTCTCAGCTCTGTATCTAAGAAAAATTTGGTCTTATTTGCACTTTGAATATTGAGAGGGTACGATTATGGTTGCACTTAATGTAAAGTGTTACCATGAAAACGAATAACAGTTTTCTCTTAATCTTATTAAGCACAAACAATAAGGTTTCATTTGTTAAAATTAGTTAATGCACTGTAAACTATGAACTAACAATGAATGACTATTTTTATTAACTAGATTAATAATACTGTAGCAAATAATATATTGCTCATTGTTAGTTGATGTTGGTTAATACATTAATGTTAATAAATGAGACCTTATTGTAAAGTGTTACCATTTTTATTGATACTGTTTTTATTTCTATGATCAGTTTGTGGAAAGGAGTTCAGTTAGGAGGTCAAAGGTTGTAGAAGCTCATAAATCATGTACAGTAAGGTCTGAAGAGACTGAAATCATACAGAAGAGAAGTCCGTCAGTTAAGTTAGTAGCAAAACCTTTTACAGTGCTTGAGTATTGTTGTCTTTTACTGCATATGATAATTCATACTCAGAAAGTAGAACTGAATGACATTCATTACAAGATGATTAGTTAAAACATTTCAAATACACCTGCAGAATATTTTTTAATATTCATGTATTTCACCATTGAGGATTTCTTAAAAATAGTGTGTAAAAATCTTGTCTCGAGTCTCGTCTCGTGAGATACCTGTCTCGTCACACCCCTACTGATAGCCATGCGATATTTCAGTGATAACAGCACACCTACTGCCTTTTCACCGTTTGTATCACTCCGCTTGAAGTGACCGTCATGGCGGCCGATCAAATCAACCGTAATTTTTACAAATACTACTTCTTGTACCACGAACTGTAGTTTTAATAGTTTTTTAGGCGAGAATGTAGTTGTTTAGACCTGAAATATGTGACTCATATTTAATAACAGCGCCTATTTTACAATTCGTTCAGTGCTTCTGTAACCGCCGAGAACAGCTTCATCTCGGCCAGTGCCTCTGGGATTTGCCGCTGGCTCTTATAGTGGTTAAACACGAGACATAATTCAATTTGAGTACATAGAACGGGCAATCTTTGGTCTTATTAATCTATTGTTTGTTCCAGAGCAAGTCAAATTGTGCTATATTAAATTTGATAATAATAAACGTTACGTTACATCCTTATATAGCATATTGGCTACAACTAGACGGGACATATCAGACTCTTCTCCGTTCTTTAAATATGTAAAACATTAAACTTTATAAACATATGTTTTTTTGAGTAAAGAAAGCGCTTTACAATTTTTTTTTTCAAACATCAGATCTTTATTTACCTTTGCGTTGCACAGAGATGTCCAAACTGCGTGCGCACTTTTCATTCAGGAGGTGAGGCGGATTGATGAGGTTTGATTGACAGTTTGAGGATCCAATGGAGTTAGGAGGTTTTGTCACAAGCTCTTTAAAATCCTTTTCATTCGTTAAATATTTGTAAAACCCACATACAAGCGTAAATGCTGACCTATTTTTATTTATTTATTTTTTTTTAATAACTAGTGCTTTATGTTTGACTGAACTGTACAATTGTGCTTATTTGTTGTTCAATATATATTATTTTATATAAATATGTCCATTAAGTAATAAGGATTGAGTGAACATTACATTAACACGACATTAGATGGCGGCAACACTTTACAGGAGAATGAGTCAGTGAAGCACAAGAGACTTTTAAATTGAAAGGAACTTTTGCAAAAGGAAGTTGTTTTAGCGCTGTGGCGCTATGGAAAATTCCCAAAGCTGTAAAAAAAGATTGCTTTCCTCAGCAGACATTCAAACGGACTTGTATAAAGGATATAATATTATGGACATCGACTTGAAGAATGAATGTAATGCAATATATCAGACACAGGTAATAGCCTACTCTCTCTCTCTCTCTCTCTCTCTCTCTCTCTCTTTAATACTGTAGAAAATTCAATGTGTTTCAATGAAGCGACTCAACGTTTCATTCGTTACTAGTTCTAAAGTGACGTTTTAGAATTAGTAACGGAGGCTTGGTCCAACTGTCAACTTGAGATTTGAATCCGTGGCGGAAGGAAGTAGTGCTGCACAAAAGAGGGTTTTAAAGACACTCCGTTGTTGTTCATATTTATTTACACACTCGTGCCGTCGAACTGTTGTATAAATGCAATATCACACTCGTAGCCGTGCGATATGGCTGTATATCAGCACGCTGTGATTACCTGCGGCCTCGTGCCTACGGACGATGCTGATATACAGCCATATCCCACGGCTACGAGTGTGATATTGCTCATATATATATATATACTAGGGGTGTAACGAGATCTCGTGTCACAAGATCTCACGAGACTAAACAGTGACGAGATTTCTCAGAGTGGTTAGGATGATTAGGAAAGAATATGCCACCGCTATGTTTACATTACGCCTCCACTGTCGTTTTGCTTTGTATTTAAATAAAAAACATTTAATTCAGTTGGATAATGGTCGCCGCCGCGCCATATTTACAGAGTACGCGCGGTTGCTGAAACTGAAAGTGCGAGTGCGCATTCAAACGCGATTTCAATACCCCGCATTTTGAAAGCGGCTCCCTGATGAATGCAAGTATCTCTCAATATGAAAGCTATTTTAGGCTGTGCAGTGTAGTTGTAACCATCTCTCAGCTCTGTATCAAAGAAAAATGTGGTCTTATTTGCACTTTGAATATTGAGAGAGTGTGATTATGGTTGCACTTAATGTAAAGTGTTACCATGAAAACGAATAACAGTTTTCTCTTAATCTTATTAAACACAAACAATAAGGTTTCATTTGTTAACATTAGTTAATGCACTGTGAACTATCATGAACTAACAATGAATGACTATTTTTATTAACTAGATTAATAATACTGTAGCAAATAATATATTGCTCATTGTTAGTGGATGTTGGTTAATACATTAATGTTAATAAATGAGACCTTATTGTAAAGTGTTAACATTTTTATTTATACTTTTTATTTCTATGATCAGTTTGTGGAAAGGAGTTCAGTTAGGAGGTCAAAAGTTGTAGAAGCTCATAAATCATGTACAGTAAGGTCTGAAGAGACTGAAATCATACAGAAGAGAAGTCAGTCAGTTGAGTTAGTAGCAAAACCTTTTACAGTGCTTGAGTATTGTTGTCTTTTACTGCATATGATAATTCACACTCAGGAAGTAGAACTGAAATGACATTCATTACAAGATGATTAGTTAAAACATTTCAAATACACCTGCAGAATATTTTTTTCGAGTCATGTATTTCACCATTGAGGATTTCTTAAAAATAGTGTGTAACTATTCGTGAACTCAGTCTCGAGTCTCGTCTCGTCTTATGAGATACCTGTCTTGTCACACCCCTAATATATATATATATATATATATATATATATATATTAGTGGTGGGCATAGATTATTTTTTTTTTAATCTAGATTAATCTATATTAAAATGGCTCATTTGAATTCTGCCGAAAACATTCAGAATATGTGTGCTACCCAAATAATGACTAAAAGTAATCCGCCATTTTGTGCGACAAAGCAGTCAGGAGTTAAAAGATTAACCTCGGTGAGTTAAACTTGAAAAATTGTGTATATTGACATCTTTCCGCGTTTGAAATAACATTGATTCTCATGTTCATTCATGTTGATCAATCTGTCACGACCATGTCACGACACATTAAAACAAAACGTTTTGTATTGTTTGAATTTCTTAAAAAACTACACAGTTTTAAAGATGGGACTTTGTTTACTGCTCTGCTTTGTTACCTGCTCTGTCTTGCTAGCTAACAAGCTAACAAGCTAGTAGTTTAGATATCAGCCTGTTAGCATTGTTTGAAAATATTGTCATTCGGTATAACCAAAGACTATAGAATAACAAGACGTGTCACTCGTATTGTTTTGAATGGGAGAAAGTGTAATGCGCAATATGGCGGAATAAGTCCCGCCTTCTAAATAGGGCCAATCACCGACTGGTAAAGTCATTGTGTCACTTCAGTGGCCGTTAGAATCACTGGTTTCTATAGAAACAGTCAGACGCACCGAAATTCATCGACATCATTCAGTAAAACCGAAATTTTGGTTATAACAAGTTACTTTCTTGGTGACAAATTTTGTCCATCTTGTAAAAAATGACAAAAGCAGTATTAATAGATTATACAAACCACAAAATCTCATTGTTAACACTTAATAAAACTTCAAAATTAATTGACCCGTCGCAGGGAGTCAATTAAAAAAGCGATCTAACCATTCAGAATGCTGAATCTGCCATTTTGTCCAACAAAGCAGTCAGGAGTTAGATTAGGAGTAAGATTAACCTCAGTGGACTTAAACTTGAAAAATTGTGTGTCTTAACGTCTTTCTGTGTTTGAAACAACATTCCTTCTCATGTTCATTCATGTTTATTTGATGCTATAAATGAACTAGTAGGAAGAGACGATCGGTTTACTAGCCTCTTGAGGCGCTACAACAATCTGTGATGACACATTAATGAGCCACAAAACAGTTTTATTGTTTGAATTTCTTAAAAAAAATTACACAGTTTGAAAGCTGGGACTTTGTTTAATATCATAAGTAACCTGCTTTGTCTTGTCTGTCGACATGTGGTCAGTATCCTCTTTGCTCCGCGATGTATTTTTCACTGTGTGTGGCGTGACAGCGCCACGGCTTGTCGGACAAAGCAACAGTAACTAAAGGGGGCGGGTCTTTGCGAAGGGTCAATTATGTCTTCATTTTTTTTTTTTACACTTTTAAAAACCTTATTCGTCAATGACCCATATACAATACTGTGCAAAAGTCTTAAGGCTGGAATACACTACACGATTTTTAAAATCCGAACAGATTTTTAAAACACTAGGCATCATACACTTGCCGACTTTGTAAATGGTTACAGAGAAAAGCTGGGCATCATACACTACCAGACTTTAAAATCGTTCAGAACTCAAAAGTTGTGTCCCAAATGACGCACTATACACTATACACTTATACACTATGTACTTGTGCACTATGCACTCAGAAAAGAAAAAAAAGAAAGAAGAAGAAAAGAAAAACAAAAAAACAAAAACAACAGCAAAAACAAAAACAAAAAAAAACAAAAACAACAACAGCTTTTATAGATTAAAGTGCCAAGTACTTAGTGACCTTCCCTTACATTTGAGCAATAGCAGGAACCTGGCTCTCTTAAACCTAAATGGAATGGAAAAGGACTCGAAGGCCAAGAAAACTTTCA
This sequence comes from Chanodichthys erythropterus, assembly GCF_024489055.1. NCBI lineage: Eukaryota > Metazoa > Chordata > Actinopteri > Cypriniformes > Xenocyprididae > Chanodichthys > Chanodichthys erythropterus. The sequence goes on from NC_090228.1 coordinate 20,737,752, forward strand.
AAATCTGATGAGAAGTTTCTCAAAGTTGCATTGCTGAAAAAAAATTTGTGTACATATTTTCTGTTTGTATAAGAGACTGAGTATAATCTTATCTAAACAGCTGTGTGTAACTGAGTACGCAGTGAAATAAATCACTCCATAAGGACCATGTCAATAAAGCTCATAGATTCTTTGCATAAAAACAACTGTACACTTTGTACACCAAGGGCATGCACATAAACACTCAAAATATTCAACACACACACAGACAAAATCAACTGTGAAGCAGGCATCTTTCATTTGAAGCATTTAATTGGAAACACAGAGGCTGCACACACATTTATTAAATCTCATATGCACACACACACACACACACACACACACACACACACACACGTACAAACTCACACACACACCCTGGGGAGGTGCAATACAACAAAACAGGGTTTTTTCAAGCTGTGTAACTGACCCCTCCATCTGGTGTGAAACAGGCTGTTCGCGTCAGGCACCATTTCCCCTTTCTATTGTACACGAGCCCAGGGCTACTGTAGACTGCGTTATTGGACCATAAGCTTCTAGAGATGGATAATCTATAAAATAGCTCCCCGCTGGCCCCAAGTAACCCTCACACAGTAACTGCACAAACACAAACACACACACATAGGTTATTCTTTACAGAGAGACAATGAGAACAAAATATTTATTGATATTTTATGCTAATGTTGTATTGAGAGAATTGATCATCACTTAAAATAATTATATGTAGGACTTTTTTTTAATAAAAACTAGTTTTTTTTTTTTTTTTCATCAGTTGTGCATGATGACATTTTTTTTTCTTCTTCTCATTTTAATGCACCATTTTTTTTTTGTAAACTTTATTCCTCCAAAATGGAACTATATGCATATACACAATTTTGTGAATAAGCAATCGTGTATGGGACAAATGGATGGATCAACATGCTAAACTCGAACACTAATTGCTATATCGAGCGAAGAGAGTGCTCAACAGAAACTTTCAATAGCCAGATTTTGTATCATTATGGAAGTGAACATTTTATGAATTTAATCTATATGTGTTTTATGGAAAAATAGAAAACATAAAAACATAGAATATGCAATTCAAATTGGATATTTCATGAAATGCCAGAGACATTGCAATAAAGAAACAAGTGATAGAACAAGAGTTTGCTTCTGTTTCTTTGGTATTGCACTGGGTTGTCCTGCCCACACTAAAATCTTACTGCACCAAAAGGTTGTGGCTCATTTATATTAATAATCACATTTTGATGAGAAGCTATTGATAAATAATTAAATCCCTCTCAAGAAAGTAATGGAAATACATTTCATGCTGTGCAGTATGTTTCCTTAAATGGTTTAAAAGTAATGGCTTTCAAATATAATAGTTGTATAATATAATTACCCATTTTATTCTCCAAAATCACCAACATTACAACCATGTATAAGAATTGGTATCGATATTGGCAAAATTAGCCTTGCTAGAATCTGGAAAAGAAAACAAGTGGTATCTCCCATCCCTAATGCTTGTAAATGCGTGTATTTATCATAGGCAAATAGCACCTGCATGGATTAGAGCATTTTCTCAAATCAGCTAATTACGACAGGCTTCTCTGTTCTCTCCTGTAATTAAATCAAATGATCAGGCGAGACAACAGCTCTCCCCAAAATAAAGACCAGAAACAACAGCATCAGCAACAGATAAACACCTGTTACAGGCTCTCACACACATACGCACAACATGCACACTTTCTGAAAAACAACAAAAGCAATCTATAAAACCAAAATGCACATTCGCAACCGCAGCGCTTCAAATGAGTGCAGTAAAATTGAACTAAAAGGAACAAAACTACAGCACAGAACAAAATGTCTTCAGTAATAACTAGATGTATTGGAGTAGGAGGATCTTTTTTCCATATGTTTTATTGAGGCTGCCACCGTCTCTCTCCCTTTCTCTTTCTCTCACCTCTGCTATTGTCCTTCCCTCTTTAATTTGCACCTGTCTGGGTGTACTGTCAGACCGGCCCTACGGGAACCCACAATTCTGTTCGGTAAAATATCCTACATTAGGTTCTTCTGGGGACAAAGGGAATGATCTAAAAAAAAAGAGAAAAAAAATGAGACCGAGATGGCGAGACAGAGAGAGAAAATTCACTCAAATTGAGCTCAGATACTCTCCTCAGTCGTCATTCGCCCACACTGTAACTCTCTTGGGCACTGACTACACTCCACCTAACCACAGTTCTCTTGGAGACAGAGTGGACACTTCACATCCGACAAGAGGACAAGACCGAGCACAAGCCCAGGATGGAAAAAATGAGGGTGAAATTGTGCAGATGCGTTGTGACAAGAGGAAAATCTTTGCTTGTCTGAGCAAGAAGCTGTTTGATATCAAGATACTGAGGGTTTAAAAGTATGTCACGATTGCAGATAGCTAATGACATGACAACAAATATGGCCTAACATGAAATACTACACACAATCACAGATATCTTCAATTGTAAAAGGAGAAAGTGTGAACAAAGTCAGACTTGACGTCACGATAACAGATTGTGAGAACACGCAATTATTGCAGATGGCTAATGATTAGCCACTTTTCTCCACGGTGACAAAAATGACAAAATGGAACTCTTTAATCAGTCAAAATCCAAAAAACCTTTATTTGAATGAGGAGAATGTCGGAACTCAAGTCGAATTTAACATTAATATACTGATGCTATGTGAGAATGTAGACTACATTATGTCTGCAGATTAGCTGTAAGTATAACTTGCAGCACAGCAACAAAAATGGCCAAGAATGAAAAATTCAATCAATCCAAAATATCTTCACCAAATGATTAGAATGTTCCTAGCCACGTTGAATTTCATGTCATGATACAGAATGTGAGGATGCAATTACTAAAGATTAGCTGCTAAGTAAAGTTTGTACCAAGACAATAATTGCCTAGCCTGACACCAGAAAAAATAAAAAAAAATAAAAAATAAATCAGGAAAAAAAAAATATTCACTATTTCACTAAGTCATATTTTATGTCAAGATACTGAATGTGAGAATGTGAATCATGATTGCAGATGACTTATAATCACAATCACAAAAAGTCTTTTACCTGTGTAGGGGGAATGTTCAAGCAAAGAAGTTGAATTTAACAGATTAATCTTTTTTGCATTCCATTTTCCATTGTTTTTCATTGCTTTTTTTCATCTTATGCAGCATGTTGACCATGACAATGCATTCTAGACAGACACAGACACAGACCTCAAGTTAAAATACAACAGATGGAGGAGCCAGGGAGGAAACGATGGAGCGAGGAACCTGGGAGCAACCCAAAGCAGTGCCAATACGAATGCGGAACCGATGGAGGGAAGATCCAGGGTGGAGGCAGGAGTCTGCCTGACTGAGGTGAAGCCTGGAGAGGAGGAGACCCAGACGAAGCAAAATAGAGACCAGGTGACATTGTAGGTCCTGGAGGCCAAGGCAGAGATAATGAGCAGCTGAGGTGGAGCCAGGGTACTGGAGGAGTGAGGTGGAGTCGGTGGGACCGAGGTCCAACACAGAGCTGGAGGGAAGGTGAAGCCTGATGAGGCCGAAGTGGTGGAGGGGCGAGGTGGAGCCGAAGGGGTGGAGGGACGAGGCACAGCTGAAGGCCTGGAAGTCCGTGGAGTAGTCAGAGTGATTTCACATTTGGCTCAGAAACTCTGGAATAGCCTTCCTGATAATGTTCGGGGCTCAGACTTTCTCACCTAGTTTAAATCTAGATTAAAGATGCATCTCTTTAGCCAAGCATTCAGATAATCATATCATATCAATTGCACATGACTATCTTTGCTTAATGTTATGAATAGCAGCTATGCTAATTATTCTCCATTTGCTTAGTTGTTTTACCTCGGGACACCCGTCCCAAGGTGACTAGAGAGGACATCAGCTTCAGTTTGGATCAAACCTCTTAAGAAGACCTCAGATGACCAACACCTATGAAGAGACGGAACCAACTCCTGCGAAGACTTCAGAAGACGCAATCATCTGGATCAGCATGCACATTCCCAAATTTATATCCTAATTATTGTTAATATGTAATTCATTTTTCCAGGAGCTCATTGCTTCTACCATCAGTTAAACTGCTAACAGTGATTGTAAATTAACTGCCTAAATTATTACATTATTTGCTAACTGCATTCTTTAAATTGCAATGTTGACATGCATTCTCTGTAAAGCTGCTTTGAAACGATATGTATCGTGAAAAGCGCTATACAAATAAATGTGAATTGAAAAAAGAAAAAAGAAAAGTGAATTGATGACTGACCAAGGCAGAGTCAGAGGAACGAGTGAGCCAAGGTGGAGCTGACTGGTCGATGAGCAGAGGTGGAGTGATGGGCTCAGTGGCCCAAGGCGGAGCCAGGGGATCCATTAGCCAGGGCAGAGCTGGAGACCGAAAGACCAGAGGCAGATCCATGCAGCAGAGTGGAGTAAAAAAGAGGAGGAGTGGAAGAACTAAAGGGAACCAGTGGAAGTTGGGCCGGAGGACTGGCTTGCTTTGGTAGAGGAGGTGGGGGAGCAAGGCTGGGTGGGATCAGCGGAGACACAGGAGACTTGGAGCTGGGCGTGAACAGCGGAGATGCAGGAGACTTGGAGCTGGGTGGGACCAGTGAAGACAGAAGACCATATAGTGAATAACCTCTTCTACTTCATAATCATTCAGAGAGGCCAGGTACAGCTCACACTCAGAGGCAGGAGTGTAGATGTGAACTCCACGAACACATGCACTGGGATGGACAATGTTGTCGGCTCTCGCTCCTGGTCAGACTTATTGTTGGGCTTGGGCTCCGGGGTGATGCTATCCACAGGTTTCGGCTTTGGCGTAGGCATCATGGCAGGCTCTAGAGCTTTCTGCATTGGGCACAGGCACTGGCTCTGGGTTTATGGCGGGCGTGTGGAGGAATGGGGAAGGACTAGGGATGAGTTCCACGGCAGGTGGGGTCACTGGAACGAGGATAGGTGGTGACAGGATAACTGAAGTGGGCTGTATAGGCTGTGGTTGAGTGGCAATATCCAAAGAGTCCATGTATTGTGCCAGCATGCAGGTGGTAGCTCCTGCTGGCAGCAGTTGGAAAAGATAGTCATCCAGCCCACTCCAGAAACAGGTCTTCAACATGCCGTTGCTCCAGGTCACCAGGTGGCTGAGCTTGAGGAACTCCTTCAAGTAGTCTTCAAGGGACTACTACTAGATACATATTTTTGGTCTGTTCTTCTGTCACGTGTGGTTTGCAGCAAGGGAGAGTAGATGCAGGATCTAGTTACAACAGTTACATTTATTTACAAAAGAACTAAAATACAAAACATGCAAGAAAAACAGGTGGACAACAAGGATAAAGCAAACCACTGTGATAATAACGGACAAAGAACTACTAAAACTGAGGTCTACATATACATAGGTTAATTAAGCAGACTAGAAACAGGTGTGCAACTAAATCAGTAACCAAGGAAACAAATGAGGAACAGCAAAGTGGGCAACAAAGGAAACAGGAACAGAACACAGGAAAACAAGGTGATAACATGAAAACAGAACATAAACCTAACAAGACCTTGCTTTTTTCATTCCACAGCTTGCGTCGCAAGGTTTTAAACACAAAAATCACCCCTAAGAATGTAAGAATGCACATAATGGTGGTAAATATCTAACGATTTGTTGCTGGGTACAGTTAATGACACAGCAACAAAAATGACCTACAGTAGTAAGAATATATGAATAACTCCCTCAATAACTCCCTCTTCTATTTTTTTCTTTTTTTTTTTTTTTTTTTTTTTTTTGAGCAGGATGTTCCAAATCAAATTTCATGTCAGGACACTGAATTTTCAATCACTTCATGGTTGGACATGACCAACCAATATCTACATTTCTCAACAATTCAATAAAAATGAGTATTAAAAATCTTCATTCGTATGAGAATTTGTAGCATAGTAATAAAAAATGGCCTAAAATGAAACACTTCAATCGATAGGCCTCAAGCAACAAAATGGCTTGGCATGAAATACATCAATCAGTGCCTTTTCCTCCATGTAAACCAAGAAGAAAATATACAGGGTGCTGGAGAAACAAGTAGAAAGCTGAGAGAACAGCCCCATGTTGAGCCCTCCAAGGGTTCTGTTAGATTTCAGTCGAGTGGGAAAAACGTCTCCTGTCCACAGCAAACAGGTGTGGGTAGGAGGAAAAATTGAAACGTCTTGATTTTCACACTGCTAATTTCATTCAGATCAGCCAATCTCGCCACCCAAGCTTTTCGCCACTTCCCTTCGAACGTGCTAATTATGAACTCTCGCTGACGTGAGCAAGGTTTAAAGGCTAATTAGCATAAAATCCTACATGTTGTATTTTTACCTTCCTAATCAACACCCTCACACAGACATGTTTTTTTAGATGTGTGAGGGAGAAAGAAACAGAAAGAATGCTTTGACGCAATTAAAATGCGATTGAACATGAAAACAGAGTGGGGGCGACAAGCATTGTGGATATTGTTCTGAAATATACCATAATTGTGGATGTTTCTTGCTTGCATACTTTGTGTCAGAAAACCACCCAGGCAACAAAATGAAAACTAAAATAAAATGGCAATCAAAAAACTGGCCCCTAAAACAACTGGAACCCCCACTTACACTTACCTAAGTATCAATTACAAGCAAAAACTGGGAACTTGATGTGATTGCTGATAGTCGCCATTCTCAGTATTGTGGCCTAAATTCCCAGAGGCTCAAATGGGTGGGCTGGAGGAGGCTGCCATATTGGGTGCCACCTGGTAGTGTCGGGGGGGGGTGGGGGGGGGGGGTTCTGGGTTATGCCATTGCCTGGCAGGGAGATCCACAGATGGGTTGAGCTTCAGGGTTAGTCAGGATAGAATGGAGAAAGGGTACTAAAGGAGGTCTGTGGTCTTGAGAAATGCCTTGGGGTGGGTTGCAAGGCTTTGGATAAGACACCATATGCTTCTGCTGACCTTTATCAATGTTAATGTATTAGATGTGGGTTTTGGTAGTGATTTTACTTGCTTACCTGATTATTTTGAGTGTAATCACATTATAAAATAACTAAAATAAACTTTTTTTTTTTTATTACTTAAGGTATGCAAAATACATTTTGAGAAAAGTGACACCTGAAATGCAGTAGCAACTTGGCTGCATCAACGAAACATGGGTGGGATCAATTTAACGTGTTTGTGTTTGACAAACAAGTAAAAAAAATTGGAGTTAAGACTCTTACCTGTATTTCTGTGACTTTGAATCATTGCAGCTCAGACCGGCTGTCCTTGTTCAAGAGAGTCTGGCGTCACTGCATTAACGGTTAGTTGTTCCATTCAGACAAACTACATAATTTATATAAATGTGCTGTAGTCGAATTCCAAGGACCTGAAAGAGAATTTATTTATAATTATTATTTTGTATTTTTAGAGCTATCAAAATAGACTATAAAACTGTTCTGGAATGATATTTATTGTGAAAAGATATAAAGTAAATTTGAATGAGTAGGGGAAAAAATGCATAAAAAAATCAATATTTAGCAACACTTTAATACTGCATTTTCTTGAATTAGTAAAAAGGTCTCTCTCTTTCCATCTCAATAGTTATTGTCAGAGACACATCAATAGCCATGTCCTAAAACCTCAGAGATGGACTGTGATCCTTTTTCCTGTCAAAACGACCACCCCCATCTTCTGCCTCCTGCACGCACAGATTATCCAGACCCCTATGACAGAGCCCATGATCCCTAAGGGAAACATAATACCCGATCCGGCTGTCCATCCACATACCAACTGCCCATGACATCCCATTTTGACCTGCATCATAAAACTGCGGCACAGTTTTTTTTTTTTTTTTCTGCCTGCATGTTTAAAAGACATGCTATAAAAAGCTAAATCTTCCCTATACGTTAACAAGCAGGAAACCAGGTGAAAACATCTGCCAATTCTCTGGAGGCGAGCCTGACACCCGTATATCAAAGGTAGAACGAGAAAGAGAGGTGCGCGCCATCATGTGTAGGTGGTTAACACTGATGTCTGAATAGTTTGGCGGTCACAGGGGGCTGGAATATAGAGATGACTGAAGCTTATGCCAAGCCAATTAGCACGTCTGCATTTAAATAGAATGTGTTAGAACCACCCCCACTAATGATGTCATTGCTCTAGGGTCTCCACGCAGATTGGAATGTGGCCGACCCTGATAGAGCCAAATCTACGATCGTCACTATCTCACACACACTTACACACGCCATGTGCCATTACCCTGCGAGCACGTACCATCTGTGTACTGAGAAAAGCATTGTACTTTACACACTTATTTGTCCTAATTCACAAAACAAACTCGAATTTCACTATAGTTTTGTCGTCCAACAGATACGATTTAAAACAACACTTCCCAATGTCCTCGAACAGCATTGTAGCATTCTTTCTCTCTCTCTATTTCTCTCTCTCACACACACACACTTTTTAAAAGTCTCTTTAGAAAGTGTGTTGGATCATTCTGAAGTGGGCATATGGAGAGGGAGAGGAACCATTATATGGGTCCCTTAAGGGGCCCCATATCTCTGAAAGGGTCCCAAACACTGTTCTGGGACCAGGATACAGAACAGATCTCTTTCTGATAATGCCCCAGATGCTCTTCTCAGATCAGCTTTACTATGAGATGGTGCCAAAGCAAAACCCTCAGAGCATTCACACACTTCCACATACATAGGAAGAGAAAGTAAAACACTGTAACACATAATGTAAAGAATGCATAATGTAGGCTTACAAGAAAAAGAGGTCATGCTTTTTTTCTTCTTTTTTTTTCATGAATAGCATGAATAGACATCATTAGGGGGGTTTTCTAAAGCAAGCATCACTATTACAACTAGGCCATTAAATACCCTCCTAGCAACATACAGACACTGTACTATAACAAGCTAAAAAGTTTTGTTTTTCAGAAAATGTAAAAATTGTACATTTTAAAGATTTGTTAATGTATTTATATGTCTGTTAATATCTTACTTGTTAAAAATACTGTAGAATGTAGACAAGGCATTAAAAAACTTTTTTTTTTTTTTTTTTTTTTTTATATTCCAATAAAATTTATTTTTACTCTACCAGTCAAAAAGCCAACCTGGTCTCACAGGAAAGACGTACCTGTTGGAACGTTTTTGCGAGTCGCCAATATACGTACCAATGCGTACATATCACTGCAGTTTCCAACAAAACACTAGAGGCAGTAAAACGGCAAGCACTTTTAATCGTTTTCATACACAGTTACGATAACAGGGTCAGATTATGGATTAATAAAGACTCATTTTCACGTCTCCTTGCACAATATTATGTTATGACTTCAAAACGCTTTTTTTTTACCAGAGTGCACGATTTGTAAACGAATATATTTTGGTCTTTGCATCACTTAACCAGCTCCATATGTTATGCTTTCTGACATAACAAGCTTGCTTGGTAGCTCAGCTGATACGGAGTTGTACTTAAAACGAGAAATCCCTGGGTACAAATCCTGAGAAAGGCGAGTCATGTTAAAAGAGCTCAAAGAGAGATCTAAACAAGCTAAAACAGCACGATTACGGATGCTTTTTATTTCACATTTGCTTTTGTTAACACTATCGGGTAGGTTTAGGTGCAAATGTTTTTGTGACTTGCAAAAACGTTCCCACAGGTATGTTTTTCTAATGAGACTGGGTTGCAAAAAGCTTGGACACACCTACTAAATTTATTATTATCATATTTGAAATGCCTATATTTACTGATAAATAGGCACCTGTTGTGATGTTTAATAGGGGAAAAAATGGTAAGGTCTATTCAATCAGAATCAGCATGTACGTACAATGAGGTTCTACCAAACGTATAATTACTTATTGACAAAATCTAAAACCTAAATTATTTACATATCATTAACTTTAAAGATGTACATGTTTACAAATCCTTAATCTAATACTGAACTCATAGAATTAATCAGTTGATTCCGTTGCATTTATGATAAATTATATTGTTTTCAATCGCATTTAGTTAACACAGTTGACTCATTTAATTTGAATTGACATTTCATTCTGTTCAGTGTGACGACTTCTTTTGTTTCAAATAATTATATAATATTAAACAAGAATACTCTTTAAAAACTTAAAATGAATAACAGTTTTGTAATTTGACCATTACTTCATGTAATATTTATTCGTCGTGGGACCCAAAGGGCATTTTATCAATACTGTGCGAATCAAACAGACTATAAAATAAACCAAAAAGACTACATAAAATGATCATAAAAAATAATACATTTTATTCAACACTGTAATCCAGATCTTTAGAATCCATATGAGAACCAAATTCAAGCTTCATCTCCTTCCTCGGTAGCGGCCATAAATGTCTAACCCCGCACTCACTACAAATTCAAAATTTGCCACCACAAGAAGCTTTACGACAAGGCAGTGATATCATTAATCGGCTTTCGCCTGCTTTGTCAGCAATTGCGAAATGCCATGTTTCAGGTGATGTATGCATTTGAATGAGACGAGCGCCTTTACAGAGTATATCAGAATAAGATTTTCAGCGATTAAAGGGGTCATGAATTGATAAATCAAAGTTTCCTTGATCTTTTGACATACTAGTGGTCAATGTACTATAAAAACATTCTGTAAGTTTCAGATCTCAAAACTTTGTTATTCCAAAACCAAGCTGCCAAAATGGTGCGATTCATATTTCGTGAGAAAGTATAACATCATAGTGTCTCTGCAGAAAAAGATCAACGCCTACTTCTACATTTCTGCCTGTTTAGCTCTGCCCACTGATTTGCACATGTAGTAGGAGGTGAGTAAATATGAGAAAGATGCTAACACAGGATTACTCCAGCAACAAAATGATAGAGATGCTTCTGAGGATTACAAGATGTTTTGCAGCCATATCACCCTATAGCCCAAGACTGGTTGCCCACTGAAGCCAAGCAGGTCTAAGCCTGGTTAGTACCTGGTTGGGAGACCTCCTGGGAAAACCAGGTAGCTGCTGGAAGAGGTTTTAGTAAGGCCAGCAGGGGTGCTCACCCTGTGGTCTGTGTTGGTCTTACCGCCACAGTATAGTGACGGGGACACTGTACTGTAACAAGCACCCGACAAGTAACGGATGAGACGTTAAACCGAGGTCCTGACTCTCTGTGGTCATTAAAAATCCCATGGCACTTCTCGTAAGGAGTAGGGGTGTAACCCCAGTGTCCTGGCCAAATTCCCTCCATTGGCCCTTACCAATCATGGCCTCCTAATAATCCCCATTCAGTGAATTGGCTCTATCACTCTCTATCCACCTACAGCTGGTGTGTGGTGAGGGCACTGGCGCCGTTGTACTGTGGCTGCTGTCGCATCATCCAAGTGGATGCTGCACAATGGTGGTGGATGAGGAGAGACCCCTGATATGATTGTAAAGCTTTGGGTGTACAGTAGTACATATGAAAGCTCTATATAAATTAGGGATGCACCGATATCACTTTTTAAGGACTGAGTACTATATGCCTATACATTTATTATTTCTCTCTCTTTTTTAATTTTTTTTTTTTTTTTTGGTGATGATGAAGCACAACATGGTGAGACTAATGAATGTAGGACAGCTTCTTCATTATTACTCTGATGAAAAGAGTAAAAATTTTTATGTGCTTTTCACAAACTTAAAGAACAAAAAATTCACAGTGTCCAATAACCTTCAAAGGGCATAATTACCAATATATAGAAAAGAAATTTACAAACAAATTACAAACAATACAACAAATACTATAGAGATACAAATTAAATATACTTGTTTTTCAGAAACGGTAGGTTTATTTACCATGTATACATTTATTTAACATATTTTGTTGTTTTATTAACATTAATGACAAACATAGGGTACGGTCCCTTTAAGACATCCACGCAGATTGGAATGTGGCCGACCCTGATAGAGCCAAATCTACGATCGTCACTATCTCACACACACTTACACACGCCATGTGCCAATGATATCCTGTTTTCACCCAAATGTTTATGTCCACTTAAGCCATAACCGACTGTACTTACGTGAGATACTCCACACGATGGACATTTGACAACTATGTGTGCATTTGACCATTTAGGCGCGAGGAGAACCGATCGCACGCTGTCTGAGAGAACTGGGATCGCACGGCAGAAAGAGAGAGAGAGCTTCTGTTCTGTGTCATTCAGTGCGATTCTGCCTACCCCGCCTTCACTAATCGATAACGAATTGTGATTGAAAGCATGCAGTTCGCAATGTGTGTGTTGTCATCATTAATTTTGAAGTATTTACACACCTGTGAGGCTGACATTATTTCTGCTGCTGCCGCCAGTGTCTCTGTGCACGGACAATTCTGTCAGTTACGTCACGTGAGGTAGTACATGAGCTTGGTATCAGGCCTGATATCGATACTGGTATCGATATCGGTGCACCCCCTAATATAAATGCCTCATTCTTTAATTTATACACTCCATGCACCCTGCTCATGCAAACATCACACGTCATCGGCGCATTCCATGCTATAGATAGACGTCAGTCATGAGCACCGCAAACAGTAGCCACGTTTTAAAGTTCCTCCTGAACATGTGTTTTGAAGGAGGTGTGGCTTTGGAGAGCGCTCGGAAGGGATCTTATGCTTTCAAAGCTAGCTCACTATTGCTAGCCTCTCCAAAATTTGCCTACTCTACCTTTAAGAAAGTGTGGATGAAATTTATTTTTATTGTTTGTTTGTTCTCTTCATTTTATTAGGGATTTGTTTTTAAAGAAGACACAGTTTGATGCAGGCTTCACAGAGAAGATAAAAGATGATGCAGTGTCGAATATATTAGATCCGTGACACACAAGAGTGAATAACTTTCTTGTTCTGTAGGCTTAACAGCTAACAGTTTACACAGATGCACTACTGATAGGAAATCATTTAGATAATCTCTTGCATTTTATTTAAACCACAACACCATTTAGGTGTTTGTTCATTTAGGAGATGCAGTGTTTCTATTTGTTGTTGTCCTTAGTCACATATTGGACAATGTTTAATAACATCTTATGGGTTGTAATTATGTTCAGTTTGACATGAAGTCCTGTAGACTTTTTTTAATAAGCCAGATTATCCTAATATGGGTAGTATTTTGCACAAGGCCTATTAAAATTTTCATTGTAAAATTAGTATTTGTTGTGCTTAGTATTTGATTCTTAATTAAAAAAAAAAAAAAACAATATATAGCATTACTGTAAATACTTTTGTGGTATTACATATCTGACATTCAACAGAGAGCTTAATTATTACTTATATAAAGCCTGAATGATTGGGATTGGGATCAGTATCGGCCGATCATGATGACAAAAAATGTAGTATCGGCTGCAAAAATCCTGTTCGGAGAGTCGCAACTGTATATTTTTGAAAAAAAGGTTATGGTTAGTTTTAGCAGTAGGAGTAGGATTAGCAGCTCAAAAATATATTTAATAGATACTAAAATTGTACATTTTTTTTCATATTATACATTACTTTACAAAATACTTTTCAACAATATCTATATGGGCTGATTTCAAAACACTACTTCGGAATCAAAATGAATGAATCGGAGCGCCAAAGTCATGTGATTTCAGCAGTTTAGCTGTTTGACAGGAGATCTGAATCACTAATTCGAAACAAAAGATTCATAATGCTCAGAATCTTCATGAAGCAGTGTTTTGAAATCGACCCATATAGATATTGTTGAAAAGTCGTTATTTATTTATTTATTTATTTTTTGCGCACAAAAAGTATTCTTGTCACTTTATAATATTAAGATAGAACCACTGAACTCACATAAACTGTTTCAAATATGTTTTAGTACCTTTACGGACATTGACAGTTTGAATGGCTTTGCTCTCAATAGAGGCCTAACTGAGCCATCGGATTTCATCAACAATTCCGTATTTTGTGTTCCGAAGATGAAAGACATGAGGGTGAGTAATAAATGTCATTATTTTGATTTTTGGGTGAACTTACCTTTTAGAGGATCTAAAGTACATCAATATATTGTTAATGGTTACAAAAATGGTCAGTTTACATTTTACATTATATATTTTATTCTGTTTTTATTGCTTCAGGTTAAAGAAGCAAGGTTAAGGTTAAAGATGAATGACAAAACAACATTTCTGAAAACTGATAGTTGAGTTGACACTACAAACACAAAATCACAGCATCATGTGATCTCAGATAGCACAACATTTACACAGTAACTCTTGAAGAGCAATAGATGTGTAAATAACACTGTCACACAAATGTGGTTACTCAGTTACTCATGCGTTTATGTTCTTGTCTTTTTGTTGTGGTGACAAGATGCGGCAGGTGAACTGTTGCATCTCAGGGTTGCTATGGCAAGGTTGAGGTTTTCTCCACAGTTACCATGGTGAGGTGGACTTGACTGGACGTTCTGACCCATCTCTGAGTTCATTGAGCACTAGGGGCCATAACAGACACTCCAAAATATCATCTGCTCCACAGAGCGTAACATTCATAATCTGTGTGAACACTAAAACACTGTTGGAAGGTGAGATATATATTCATATATATGTATATTTCAATGTTAAAATACTTTCTCCTAATTCAGCATACTATACTATAACCATGAGACATTTGTAGGTTAATTTCCCTGAAGGGTGTAAACAATGTGGACTGTGGTGCCATCAAAATATCGCTCTGTTTGTTTGATGTCCTGAGTTTGGGGCGGGACTATCTGTTGGGCCAACCAGTGGCATATGGGAGAAGAGTTATATCAATTAAAGCTTGTCACAGCTGAAATTTCTTGGGGCAAAAAAAATTGCATTTACAAAAATATTTCATTGCATTAAACATTAATGTGAACAGCGACGGAGGACACAATCTTTATGTCCATAAAGTGTGGGGAAGTCAGTAATTCAAATTCTAGAATGATTATATCATTAGAATATATAATGTTTCATATTTGCTTTCCCAGCATGTTCTGATGCAGTTTATTTATTTGTTTTTTTATTTATTTGTTTGTTCTTACTATAGAATGTTACTACAAAAAAATTATATCCAATTGTCATCTACACAAATTCTCCAAAGTAATAATTAACCATGGGATGCTCGGTGTTATTTTTGTTATTTTTGGACGGATGGATGGACGGACTTGTATTTAATTCCAAGGAGATTAAAACATTTTTCTGTGGTAGTCGACTACATGGCACAGATGCCATAGACAGTGTAAAAGTTGTATTTCCCAGCACATGCTGTTAAGGTTATAAGATATAGAGTAATATTATATCTCTGAGCTACAAATGGAAATAAGGTTATAGAATCTGTTGGGTTATGGGTGACAGAAGTACAACACAAATGATAACACAAACAAGAAATGTGATAAAGAAGAGTAAACAAGCTCCATTATGCCTGTTCTAGCAAGAGGAGTCTGAGTGGAATCTGACTCATTGGTCTGCGTGGGTGACTTAGACCCAGCTGAAACCTCCTGAAACCTCCTTATACCTTCACCAGGAGAAAAAGAGGATCTGATATGGAAACCACATGCCCTCTTCTTTACTCCAGGGGGTTTTCACATAGACTTAAGAAATAATAACAGAAGACTGCAGGGCAAACACCACTGCAAATGTCTTTTAGGACATGTTTAGAGGGCTACTTCTGACAAACCATTTCCTCTTATTACCAAAACTGTGAAAAAGTATGACAGTGAACACAATTACTCCTCTGCAAAACTGATCAAAAACAGCAGAGGTAGCACCATTATCCCTTTACTAGAAATTCAATGGAAAAAATCCCAGGTCCTTCATTCGCTCACTTTTACACAACGTCCGGGAGCAAAGGCACACAGATTTTATTTATTTATTTATTACTAAGTCTGCTTAGGGGAAGAAAAAAAAAAAAAAAGTTTACAAGACTACAGAATGATGCAATAAACTCTTTTGGGGAAGAACTCATGACTGGGCTTTTTGGACAATTTTGGACAATTTTAATGAACTGTACACAACTTTTAAGGAACTGTATGAATGTGTACGTAAAGTGTGGTTCTAGCACACATAGATTTCTCTTTATTTTCTTGAATGTATGTTATTAACATACTGACGTCATAAAATAAATAGGTTGATTTTATATAGTATTTAACCAATGAGATTAATTTTGTCATTTTAAGCTTTAGATTATGTTAATTATGTCCATATTTCAGAATATATTTAACAGTAACTTTTCAATTTGTTAACATTAGGTAACTACTTTAGTTAACATAACAATGAAAAATACTTCTAAAGCATTTATTCATAGTTCATTTTGAGACTATTAAAAACAAAAGTTGAACATGTTAATATCATTTGATGGCTCTGAGCTGAACTAACAATGAACAGATGCATTTTTATTAAATGTTAAAAAAGATTAATACTGTAACAAATGTATTGGTCATTGATGATGATAACAAACGTTAAGTAATGGACATTATTGTTTCCATTAAAATCTAATCACTACATACACATGTTAATGAGATCTAGCCAGAGTTGTATATTTTGCTTTGTTTCTGAGTAATATTGGCAAAATAATAAGCGGCTATTAATTTTGCACTGGTAGAAATTTGAAACACACAGCATAAATACTGTACATTTTCCCATTCATACAGGTGTGTAAAGTGAATGATGACAGAATGATCTTTTTTGAGTTCATCAGAAGCAATGGATGTTACTGGAAGTTTTTAATACCGTACTGATATATTATGACTCACTTTATTTTGTCTCTTCTTCTTCAGTCATCTACAGGGCAAGAAATGATTAATCAAAATAAAAAACATAAAATATTTACATTTCTAAACAACTGCTTCAAGGCTAATGCCGTGACTCATATTCACATATACAACAGCAATTAGTGTATTTGTGTCATACACACAAACACACACCGGTTGGGCCAGTGGTTCAAATTTTTACTTGCCCTGCCAAAATTTTCACTTGCCCCACAACAACAACAACAAAAAAAAATAATAATAAAGTAAAAGAAAAGAAAATGGGCCTATAAAATGATGATGACACATGTAATCTTAAGCTACTAGATTAAATTTTAGCCTTAAATTTTAAATATCGTTAGACAAATAAACAGTAAGTAATAAAATAGCAACAAATAATCAAATTATGAGTAATAGCAAAAATAAATACAACAGAACAAGCATATAAATGAAATCAGTGCTTTTCAGGTTTTTCATGTAGGTTTAAACAGGAGATTTTCAAGTACAGAAATTTTAATCAAGTGTATAACTATACAAAGATAGATTAATCAGTCAAGAGCAGTTACAGATGCATAAATAATGTTTTGAAATGTTGAAAATATAAAACGTTAAATACTGTTGCTTGAAATTATTTATATAATGAAAAGACACTTTAAACATGAAATTAAACCCACTAGTAGGTGGCAGCGAATGTCATTGAGATTCAACCGATTCATTCAAACGGCTGATTCATTCAGGAAATATTACTCAGAGACGCAGAACAATACTGGAACTATTTTCGTAGGCGAAATAGAGCGAAACAGGCGATTTGGTGTCTAAAATGTAGACTAAGTCACTTGATATTAGGTTCTTGTTCATTTAACTGTAGGCAATGCTGTATAAAATAAATATCACATTTGTAATCATGTTGATATTTGGAGAAAAACTGCACTCTTTGTTTATTATTGGTTAACTATATTAAATGATATAAATATGAAAGATTTACAGGGTCATTATTGCCCCTTATCTTGAATTCTGGGGCATTCTAAAGGCATTTTAGTAGACTAAATCACGCAGTGAAAGCGAACACTCTAAACAAGCACGCGCACTATTCTAACCTACCAGACTACGTCACGTATTGCCTGTGTGCACTCAATGGGTGTTTTTGTCTGTATTTTGTAAAGTGAGGGACATACTCGATAATTTCAGATCATTAAATCAACCTTTGCGATATCATAAATGATATACAGTATATCGCACACCCTACAGCACTGGCCTGATCGGGCAAGTGACCGTTCCGTCTACTGTCCCGAGCATTGTTCACACTGGCCCCGGGCCATCGGGCAGTCCTTATTGATGAGCCCTGCACAAAAAAAAAAAAAAAAATCCAACACAACGTTGTATAATGTTCCTGGAGAGATGTGTCTTTCTAATATATACCCATAGGAACAATCTACTTCCTTCGGGTAGAATTCAAGAAAGAGCAATTATAGAAGTATAGAAGATATGTAATCAGAACATAGCAGCTTATGGGGACATTTAAAGGAAAATGGCTGTGTGTCTAGCTTTGTGTAGCCAATAATGAAACCGTGATTGCTATGGTTAACAGTGTGTGCATGTGTGAGAGAGAGAGAGAACGTAAATCAAGGTATTTAATGGTCTGCTTTCCTTGCCTCCCCCGGCTCAAACATGTGGCGAGACAGCACCTCACCGCGCTTTACAGCACCCCATCGCCACGGTAATGACAGAAGCACATTCCCTGAAAATTGATGTGGGCCTTTAACGGTGGGCTCTAATTTGTGTTAATGCCAGCACCTCTGTCCATGCGAAAGACACCCAGGCCGGTACTTTTACATCCCGAGATCCACAAAAAAAGGTCATCATGTGTTATGTTCCCAAACAGACAGCGATCAATGGTGCCTAATATTCTCAGCTTGTATCTTTGTTGTTGCAGCTGACAAGAAAATCAAAACCATATTTATGACTGCCATTTTTTCTCCGTCTGGGCATTAAAGCACCGGGCCTCTGCACCGGTAGATGAAAGCCACGATCCAGCAGTTTAATTTGCCCCGTGTTCTCTGTCATTTAAATTGGCAGCCTTTTTCCTGCTCACCCTACCACTTTAAAGCCCAGTCGTCTTTTAAAACATTTAAAGAGCTAAACAGCAGCGGCAAGGCCATTTGGTTAAATCCAGCCACCTGATTGGGGCAGTGCGTGGGCAATCGTGGAGAATCAAAGCACCTGGGCTCTGCTGGGCTGGTTATAGATTATGAAATGGTGCATCTGGGAGATCATTAGATCTGCTCGGGGCCAAAGACACACAAAGGCATGAATATAATAAAAGATATAACTCAGCAGGACGCCTGTAGAATAGCCTGAGGAGAGAAAAAGGTCAATTATTACATCCAAGCCATGTGAGCTTTTTTATGCTGTATGAGGCTGTCAAATAGTAATAAATACAGAAGGTATTGCAAACATCAGTCAAACCATTATCGTTGATTATGTTTAAAATATTAAAGGAGTAATTCACCCAAAAAATATTTACTCTTTGTTGTTTGTTGCTTTTTGTTGCAGACTAGTCGCATACTTAAAACATAAAAGGGCAACGAGCAAGTCTTGTAGTCTTCCCTTGGCTTTGAGAATAATACGTACAGTATGTGACCTTATCAAAAATGTGGTACAAACTCAGGTTTGTAGACTTTCATATCTGGATTTTCAGAGGAAACATGAGGTTTTTTTTTTCTTATATTCTGCATTATTTATTTAGTTTAAGAACCATGGAAGCTTCTGTTCCAGAGTAAAACAATTTCTAAATAGTTTTTTTGTTGGTTTGTTTGTTTCACATGACACATATGAGGCCATACAAAGTGACTGAGCGTATTTGAATGCGCGTTCTAATTAAAGGGATAGTTCACCCAAAAATGAAAATTATCCCATGATTTACTCACCCTCAAGCCATCCTAGGTTTATATGACAATCTTCTTTCAGATGAACACAATCCAAGATGTATTTAAAAATACCCTTAGTCTTCCCAGTTTAAAAATGGTTGTGAATGGTAACTTACATTCTGAAGACAGAAAAAATTCATCCATCCATAAAAAAAAGTAATCCATACGGCTCCAGAGGGTTAATAAAGGCCTTTTAAAGCAAAGGGATGTGTTTTTGTAAGAAAAATATCCAAATATAAAACTTTATAAATTCGAATAATGAACTTCCAGTAGATGACTGCACACAGAAAGCGCAAGTTGACTTGCGCCAAATGAGTAACCCGTGACGCGATGTATGACGCAGGATATAGGAGTAGAGGCTTAGACGCCTCTCACAGTTCAAACAAATATGGCTGGGCAACAAACTCAAGCTCCTCTTCTCTTATATCGAAATCCTCCGACATTTCTCTTTAAAATTTCTCGTTTTAGACTTGAAATGAGTGTTTTGTGACAAGTGTTTTGTTTTGCTTTCTCCTCTACGCCTCCACGTTCGTTATTCCATCATTGCGTTCGGGTCAAAGATTGCTCTTCCGCCCAAACTGACATGTGCAATATGCGTACGGTAGTCTACCGGAAGCTTGTTATTCGAATTTATAAATTTATATATATGGATATTTTTCTTACAAAGACACATTGCTTCGCTTCAAAAGGCCTTAATTAACCCCCTGGAGCCATATGGATTACTTTTTTTATGGATGGATGTATTTTTTCTGTCTTCAGAATGTGAGTTACCATTCACAACCATTATAAACCTTGGAGGGCTAATGCTGTGTTCACACCGAACGCATTTGGGGCGTCTGATTTACATGTTAAGACAATGTAAACGCGTGTGTAGACGTCCTGCGGCGCGAATCAAACGTCTAGCGCGGCACGAATCGGCCATTGACGCGCGAATGAATTGAGCGCTCATGACGCCCTAGACGCCCGAGTTGAAAAATCTGAACTTTGGTGAAAATTCCCAGCGCGTTAACCAATCAGGGACTCTGCTTTAGTAGTAACGTGTTTATGACGTGATCACCGGTGGAGACCAGAACAAAGATAATATTAATTACTAATTTTAGTCACTGTGTGTGGCCACCCTGAGCTCTATGATGTGTCATCATATTTTTATCGAGACAGGAATAAAAAGGAAGCCCCCTGGAAGAGGATAAGCGAAGAAATCGGACAATCTGGTTAGTTGTAAAACGCTTTGCATGATTTAAGCCATTGATACTAGCCTACCTGCTAGCTAGCAAAAGCTGGCTGGCATAACCGAGTTATTAAATTGCCGCTACTGGTTTCCAACTGACGAGATGAAGTGTTTATTCAGAGGATCTGTGCAGAAAGGGATGGAAGCCCATCCCATGACGCAAATTCGCGTCTGAACACACTTTGTTTAGATGCGCAAATAGAGCGAATTTGACAGGCGTCTGAAACGTCTGACTCCAAAATGTTCAAGCGTCCAACTAGACGCATCTGGCGCGAATTTGATGCCCCAGACGCGTTCGGTGTGAACGCAGCATAAGGATATTTTTAAACACATCTCGGATTGTGTTCGTCTGACAGAAGATTGTCATATAAACCTAGGATGGCTTGAGGGTGAGTAAATCATGGGATAATTTTCATTTTTGGGTGAACTATCCCTTTAAGTTAGAAAAATAGCAAAAGTGACAAATGTCTTTATAATTTTAAGTTTATAACTTATTTATTAAAAAATACATTTTTGCCTTGCTTTCCAGTATAAATATCTAAACATCAAGATACATTTACTTGAGAAACAAAAAGACAAGTCATTTTTTCTGAAGAAGAAAAAAAGAAAGAAAAAAAAAAGTAATAAAATAAAGTAAGTAAAAAAGTATCATGGTCCCATTAGCCCCTGCTTGTAGATGACCCACCTACACCATCTACACAAGATTTTTTTTTTTTTTTTTTTAGAACCAGATGGCGTATTTACTGATACTACATGAACCTAGTCAGATGTCAAAGATCAAAACAAAATAACAAGAAGAAACAATAAATTCAGTGGCATTAAACATGTTACTAGAAAAGGAGAGAGAAAAATAGGAGAGAATGTGCATATTTGTCATTTCAATGTGAGATCATTATAGTCTAGAGCATCAATCCAACATGTGACTTTGATGCATGGCTGTGTCCACACCATCACAATTATCTCCCATTGTGCATCTGACACACACACACACACAAACAGTTTGATGGATATATTGAAGCCGAGGCCCAAAGGCTAGTTTTGATAGGAAAGTGATCCATTGCTCCTTGGCACAGTGGCCCATTACTGTGCTTTTCTATGGACACCCATTAGCCCAGGCTGACTATCATAACTGCCACCACCCTGATGAGCGACAATCACATACCCAAACCTACACACACACTCACATACAGTGACATATTGGTCACTATCCACATTTGAAGGTAATTGCTCTGCAAAACCTAGTGAGCTGCCTACTTAAGGCCTGTTCCACCAAGACAAATATTGTGTGCAAAAATTAGGTGCGATAAACATTTTAATTTGAATGAACCGCTGTTAAAGGAGTAGTTCACTTTCAAATGAAAATTAGCCCAAGTTTTACTCACCCTCAAGGCATTGTAGGTGTATAAGACTTTCTTCTTTCTAATGAACATAATTGGAGAAATATTAATAAATATCCTGACGCATCCGAGCCTTACAATGGCAGTGAACGGGGTCAATGAGTATGAGCTGAAGAAAGTGCTTCCATCCTCATCCATCCATCTATCATAAACATGTGCTCCGGGGGGTTAATAAAGGCCTTCTGAAGCGAAGCAATGCATTTGTGTAAAAAAATATGCATATTGAAAAAAAAAAATATATATACACTATATAAACAAGTTATGAAATAAAATATCTAGCTTCCACCAGATCGTCTTCTGTATTCAACATAGGAAGAAAATGTAAAACTCTTGCAGTTCACAAAGCTTATGCTATGTCCTACCTAACCCTATTCAACTTATGGAAAAAGCTTAAATGATGCAACGCCAGTTTACACTTTCTTTGTAACTTGAACATGAAAGGTAGTCTGGTGGAAGCTAGATATTTTACTTCATAACTTGTTAAATATGGATTTTTTTTTTTTTTTTTTTTTTACACAAACACATCGCTTCACTCAGAAGGTCTATATTAACCCCCCGGAGCCATGTGGAGTACACGTTTATGATGGATGGATGAGGAGGGAAGCACTTTCTTCAGCTCATTGGTCCCGTTCACTGCTATTATAAAGCTTGGATGCGTCAGGATATTTATTAATATTTCTCTGATTATGTTCATCAGAAAGAAGAAAGTCATATACACCTAGGATGGCTTGAGGGTGAGTAAAGCTTGGGCGAATTTTCATTTGAAAGTGAACTAATCCTTTAATGCATCTGTGTTAGTGCTTATGCTTGAGTTGGACTTGGAGTTGGTTTTGGACTGTTCCTAGTTTAGTTTCCTGTCTATCCTTTGTCCTAGTTCATCTGTTGCTATGGCCCCCCAAATACCTTGGTCCAAAGTTCACCATATGAGGCAGAAATATATGTTTATGCGATGCTATGTAAAATACCAGAGACCACTTTAAGAACCTTAGACAAATCATTCACGATTATAATTGTATATTTATTTAGTTTCATGTTTTATCTGTCTCTTCCCTGTGCCATTTGTTGATACCAGACTAATGCATCTGCATAAGTCAAAAATTACATATACTTTGGTTAACTCAAACACATAACTCCTATTTTCGACTAATTTAATATGTGCGTTCTTTTTATGTGAGATAATGATAAATACCAGGCTGGTTGAGAATTACTGATGTACACTCCTGACACAAATTTGCAAGAAAGCATCTATCTTCATGAACCAAATTTTTAACCAGGCTTAATTTTCACACCGAAGGCCTGCAGTTTAATCAGCGCAATACCAGAATCCGCATCCACCCCCGTCAGCTGAGACCAAAAGGTACGACTTCATTAAAGACCACGGCTTCTGTTTACCACTGCGATATTGCATTAGAAAGGGAAGACGGACAAAAAGATTCCTCCTTGTTTACTGCTTCAAGATGCCGACTCTCGGCATATATGAAAGCAAATTTTGCACTGCCATCTTCAATAAGCCAAAGAGATATTTCTGTCTCCCTCTCATGCAAAGACATAATTATTTCTCTCTCTGTTGTAATCTACACTCGGCAAGCAGGGGAAGCAATCCTGATCCGAACACCGATGGTTCCCGCATTGCTCCGAGGGGTCCCGGAAGGCTATTGTCTTTGAAATTGGATTACGATAACCTTTCGGCTATTTTAATTCAGAAAGGTATTAGCTGAAATGACAAGCAAAATGAAGTGTTTTGAAAGGAAACATTTCACAGATACGTTTAACGTTCGTTTCATTAACCGTTTTTTCTAGTGTCTGGAGCAACGCCAATGGGAGCGACCTCTCAGAAATGCTTGTAATTTCTGCAGGTCTTTGACTTACCCTTTAAATATCCATTAAAAGTAAGCGTTCAGCCTCTTTCTTTGCATATTCTCCATCTCTTTTAGTCTGTGAGAGGGCCTCGTGACATAAAGAGGCATCTGTCTGGAGTAATGAGTCGGCTGCATGAGAAAATGTCATTTTATGTGTAATTTTTATGTCTTTTAATCAGTTACCTGGCATTTTAATTTGGGTACAGACACCTGGCACTGATTCATCTGCGAATTACTAGATGATATCTATATATTTTCAGTGGCCCCAAAAAGTGTTGGTTTGACTTTTTCGTGCATACTGATGGAAAGACTGGACAACAGTTTGTATCATAAAGATTTATTTTTCCAATCAAAAACCCTAGCAACCAGATATCAACCCCCTAGCAACCTTTCAGTGCAGCATAGCATCATGGTGGTGAGTTTTGCTAAGTAGCATGCATGCATTACACATGCATGTACAGAAAGATTTGTCCTTACATGCCCTTCTTTTTTAGCTTCATTTTATTCTATTTCTTTGAAGAAGCATTTTTATTTTTTTTTATTTTTTTTTGTTTTTTTTTTTAAGTCACATCAGAGTGAAATATCACTGAGCAGCATTTCAGGTCACTGAGTACTTTTGGGTACAAGCAAGACACACAAATCACTTAAAAGACCCTGTTTTCTCTCTCGTTCACTGTTTTGTTTATCTTCTAGTGACTCTTTTTAAATGCATCACAAACAATGAAGAGCAAAAGAAAAGTAGAAAGAGAAACATGTCAAAATGTCAAATTACAATTAGAGTAGCCTACAGTTTTTGTTCTATATTTTTGCATACTTACAGATTATGCAAAAAGATTTCTAGAACAACTGTTTTCAACGCTGAAAATTAAGTTTCCTGAGCACCGAAGCACCATATTAAAAAGATAAAAAGACACAGAAGACTGGATCAATGGCTGCTGAAAATGTTCAAATATATTAAAATAGAAAAAAAAAAAAAAAAAAAAAAAAGTTATACTACATTTCACTGTATTTGAACTGTAGTTCAAATAAATGCAGTATTAGTGAGCATCAACCCCAAAAAATTATATTCAAAAATATTACAATCACGGCCATCCAATTACTATCAATAATCAAAAAAAACAACTGCACACATGCACAGACATAAGCACTAAGAGCAGTGACAATTTCTCCACAAACCAGAAGAGCTTCAATAAAACCTAATCATTCAAAAAGCACAAAAAGACCTCGCCACCCCCGCTCTCTCTCACACACTCACACACACACACACCCCGTTTCATAATTTCACACCACCGTCAGAAGATTAAAACCAGCTTCCTTGTTTCATGAAGACAGATACATCAGAAAAGCAAGCTGAGGGAGGAGAAACAGGGCCACTCTCTCTCTTTTGCTTTCTTTTGAGCATTGATTCAGAAGTTGGCATTCACTTCGTCAGTTCAGCTGCACTCGTCTTTTGATGTTTGTGTCAGTCACTGTCTGTCTCTCTATCTGTCTTTAAATTAATCACTGTGTGCTTTGAAAAGATCAGTATAAAGCCGCTCTTTACCGACAGAGAGACAGAGAGACTATGAGAACCAGGGCTGGGGGCGACATGGTTTGTTGACTGAACGGATCCACGCGGCACTTTATTGAACTTAAATGAAAAGAAAATACCAACGCCGAAGCAGAGGTAGGAGACAAAGGATGAGACCGAGTTCTTCTGTGACTTTTGCTCATCAACACAGGCTTTCTCTAAAGTTAAGAGGTGATGGCCAATCGTATGAGGTTACGGCTCTCACAGGGCCAATCAGAGCACAGCTGGATTGTTTGTTTACATAACAATTCTTCTAGTTTCCATCAGCCACCAGTCATTGACAGGGCAGGGTGCGATGAAGGGATGAAAGAGAGAAGGGAGATCTGACATGGAGCAAAACGAAAATGTGAAAGATGCGGCTGCTTGGTAGAGATTCACAAATTAGGCTAACACACTTACCATGCTAACAATCAAAACACGCGGTCACGGAGCATCACATTAATGGAAATATTACGGACAAATAAGCATGAAGCATATGTATGCACGCATAATCATACTTGCACTATAATCATAGTCTGCAGTATTTATTGAGAGAGTCATATCTAAATCTTCCATTCAGTTAGAAATGTATTTTTATCAATGGAGGGCAGATAACTGTAAGCAATAGCACTAAACACATTTGAGATGAAAATGTCAGGTAGTTTGCATCTTACCACAGATAATAATTTTAATGTGTATCTCAATTTATAAACAATAGCACATACAGCAAAACTTTTACAGTGAAAGTTTTACAATGAAAATGAGCAAAGCATTGTGGGAGGTTTAAAAGCAGAAATGCCTAATTTGTATTTATGCATACATTAATACAAAAAACACAAGGCCCAGATCATACATAGGGCCCTATAATTTCCGTGATCATGGAATTGCGGAATCCAGTCATAAAATTGATGAATTTTTGATGAATGAATTAAAAGCAGGTCAGTACACGTAAATTACATCGCGATATAGACTAGTGTCTGTGAATATTAAACCGCAAAAAGAAGATTTAAACATGAATCCTGCATGCCTGTGTGTCTCTGAAATGAATGTGGAAGCGCAGTTTACTTTACCTCACACCACCTCACACACACTCGTGCGGGCGCGCACGCACGCTGAAGCATGTGCGACGCTCGCAGTGTTTTCGTCCTCTGTCGCCTTACTATATGAACACACGAAATCATCTCCAGAGCAGCTCTGAAAGTCACTTCATCAGCATTTAACTGCTTCGTTTGAGAAAACTACCAACATAAACACAGACAAACTCAAAGCTCTAGGCAAACCGTCAAAATAAAAGTTTGATTTAACTTGACAGAAACATATTACTGTTGTACAGTAGAATTTAGATAAATTCATTTAATAATAAATAATTAAAATATATTCTAAACAATGATCTCATATTCTAAAAACAAAAATCTTTAATTTTAACAGTAAAGCTCTGTTGTGCAGCACATTGTTTGACAGTTTAATTTCATGATTTAAAAGATAAATTAAATGGTATGCGTTCATTTGATTGCCAGAGAAATTTTAATACAGAACAGAACTTCTGAAGAAAAAAAAAAAAATCATAAAAATATATATTTTTTTAATTCATTAATATTGTTGTTTTTAAGAATTCAATTAATTAGACATGCTTTTTTATTATTAAAATGGAATTAAACCATTAAAATGGAATCCAGAATTTGGTAAAAATAAAAGAAAGAAAGCATAAAACGTAGGGCCCTAAGAATTTTTTTTTTTTTGTTGTTGTTAAACTTTTATTAAATTATTGGTAAATTGGAAAAGATTTATTATTTCAATAAATTAGACATGCTTTTTGATTACTAAAATTTAATTTAACCATTAACACTCTGAGGTCTGAGGTATCGCCGGCGATACCACCCTGATTTCAAAATACTCCGTCAATGTTGCATATACAATTGAAGTTATACACCATTTTAATCTGTGGAATATCTTCTTTTATTTGTGTGCACTCAGAATAAAAAGAAAAAGTTGTGTTTTTTACAAAATAAAGAAAACTAACATGATGCGTGATCTCTCGTCTCCCTCTGAATGAAGTCCAATCTGATAGTTCTCAGAAAATGAACTAGAACTTACTGAATACTAATCACAAAAAAATAGACTTATGTCTAAAAAAACGTTGAAATGTCAGGTTTTAAATCGTGTAAGTCAAATTGAAAACAAATATTCTCTGTTGTAATTCTCTGTATATGTAATCTGTATGAAAAGAGAGCCATGTCAGAAGTCCGTGATTCAGCTCATTATCCGCTAATGCGGCCACGCCCACGGGGCCAGTGCTATTCAGAGGCAAATTCAGAGGCAATACATGCATTCATCGTCTCAATCATGTATTTATTGTCTTGAAAAGTGTTTTGAATAGTCATAGTTAGCGATCTTTGACCTCTGTTAGTTCGGTTAGTTCCTGGATTGTCTATTCTTCTTTAGCAGGCATTTGTGGACTAAATGTGCACAGAACGCCCTCCGGCTGCAAGTATGAATTGAAAACACAATATCCAGCGCTCATAGTAATGAAAATAAAGCCTGAATAAATATTACTCCTCTGTATAGAACATTGACAAACATATGAGAATCCATCAATATTTCTCCAAATGTGCATGCTTTTAAGCTAAAAGCCTATATGAAATGCCATAGAGGTAACATAATTGTTCAGACACTTAGCATCACATAAATGCATTATATTTTAAAGTATATAATAGAATACCATTATTTTAAATTGTAATAATATTTCACAGTATTGCTGTTTTTTCTATATGTTTGATTTACATTATGATGAGCTTATGATGATCAACAGAGGGGTTTTTTTTTACAGCCTACCTGTCTGAAAGAGCTCATTATTTATGCAGGTCATTAAAGCTCTTTATGCGATTCTTTTGTATTCTCAGGTGAGAATCACCCATTATTCATGATGATTCACGCCTCCACGCATGCTGTGTTTCTTGACCAAAGATGTTTTAGACAATTTAAATCTCTCTACTGTTTTAAATGAAGGAGTAGGAAGGATAATTTTTTACCTCATTTTGAAGTAAAAACTCTAGTCTACAATCTCCAATACCCAGAAGTCTTGTGAACACAGATTTAATATTATTTTTTTGGCCTTATTTCAGTGACTTTTTTTTTTTTTTTTTCAATAACCATGCATAAACATTATTCCTTCAAAAACACAAACATGCACATACATGTTCCTCACATATTATTGTAGCCTACTTTGTGCTGAATACAGTGTAATGACACTTGTGTCATTAATATGTTTATGAACAACTGAAAAAAAGCACAAATGTCAGGGCATGTCAAAACTTCTCCAGGGCTCAAATCAGCCTCAGACTCCAGAGGGTTAAAATGGAGTCAAAAAATAAATAAAACGGAAAAAAACGGAAATCCAGAAAAATTAAAATGGAAAAAAATGGAATTTGTGAAAAAATAAAACAGAATTTGGGAAAAAATAAAATGGATTTTATATGGTCCTACACACAGAGTACTTTTTTGTGTTGGATTTAATTATTTTGAGAAAACTCAAACTTATAGAGTTCCTATATCTATATATGGTATGCAAGGTGTTCAGGGTGTTTTTTATTTTGTTTTTGTTTGTTTTTATTAATCACTTTTCAATGTGGGTATTCCTGTTATGGTGTTACTAGGCTGATCTGGATACTGGTTGTTATTTGGCGGCCGAAAAAAGATTAGAGCTTAGAAATGTAATGTCACATCTTTACTTAAGCCACATTATTGGACGTACCATTCATGTCTGTTGCACAAACTAAGGTCGCATTTTCACTGCAAGTCTTAATGCACTGATCCGATCTTTTGACCATATCCGATCCGATGTCTCCTTTTTACACTGCACTTGGCAAAACTTATCAAAAATAGCATATATGACATCACAAATCAATTTCAATGGTACATTGAGTTTATTTATTTATTTATTTTTTTTACATGAATTCATATAGAAAGCTTTTTTAATGCAATAGTTACATCCCTACATCAAAATAATACAAATCCTCCTCGACAGTATACGAAAGCAGCTCTGCTGGAAGCATGCGAGTGGAATAATACTCGGGTAGATATTTGTTAAACACACGGCACAGCTTCTGGGTTTGTATCCGCCGTCCTATACTAGGTTTTTTTTAGTCATTAAAACCAATGCGTTCATCAGTGATTGTACATCAAGGGCAGGTAAAAGTTTGTGTGCTTTTTATTTTGTGGTTTCAATGGAATGAATAGGTCACCACAACGGGACTGAAGCACGCGTTTGTGCACGAGCCGTCGTCACTGACAACACGGCAACGAGCACTCAGTGTGATTTCAAGAGCAACACATTTCAACGTCAGATCGACTTTTATTTAACCTAAACAAATGAAATTAATACTCTGCCAGTCAACTAGAGATGTTCCGCTTGTTATAGGTATGTCTGTACCATGAAATGTTAAAAAAAAAACTCACTTTTCACTGACGCAGAAGTCGCATTTACAGGGGAATATCCAATCTGTACGCTTACACGGCAGGTGCAAACGCATGTATCCGATTGATATCTGATTTATTTCAACATATGAATGAGGCCTAAAACCGATCTGTGAAAATCGGAATCCATGCACTTTTTTCCTGCTTACACGGTCGTGGCTCAAATCCGATCTGTGCCAAATGGGAGGAAAAAAATCGGAATTGGGTCACTTAAACCATGCAGTGTAAATGGGGGCTAAGTGCACCACTGTAAACATATTTATAACAAAGGAGGAGTCAAAATTATTGTCTGTGGTAATCAACAGCATGCCACAGTTGAGGTCCAAAGACATACCATTGTAAATAACCTGCAATATTCCTCTAAGGTCAGTCCACGACAATAACTAGTGAAAATAGGTAGCACAAAGGAGAGCGGGCAGCGCAAATGCCACAGACTAGTGTGTCTCTTCCTAATCCCAGTTGCCTGGACATGGCATTCATCACATTAACAACACTTCTCCCTCTCGCTCTCGCCTTCTGTCTGATCCTTTTTCTTTATATCCTGTACGTCGACTGTAACTCTTTTCTTTAAACGCCTCTTTAACAAGCAGCAAATCCTTCCTATTCCATCAGCGTCTTTTAAAGCTCACACTCAATTCTTTTTTCTCATTCTCTCATTCCCTGAAACGTTGTGTGTCAAGGCCAGTTTGTCAGTGTCAGTACGGGGTTGTGATTGTGCCTAAGATACTGCTTAGCTCCTACACACACACACACACACACACACACACACACACAACACACACACACACACACACACACACACACACACACACACACACACACACACACACACACACACACACACACACACACACACACACACACACATTCTTTAAAAAAATCAATATGTCTTTCAGTGTGCTCATGTTGGGTGCTGAGTGAATATAAACAGCACTGCATTTCATAAGGAATCAATGGCAAAGGACAGATGAGTGGGAGCAGATGGGGCAGAGAGAGAGACACATAGAAAGACAAAGAGAGATTTTGGACAGCCTGTTCTCTAAATCAAGCCTCGGTCAATGCGCATCACAATAGTGTTGCGATACCAAATTTTCAGCAGTCGATCAAATCTCAGTTTACACTGCAAAAAGTGTAAAATACACCTTTTAATTAAAAAAGTTACACATTAATATTAATAATAATAAATGAAAAATAAACAATGGCATGTGGGTGTCAAATAATTCTTAAGTAAATATTAATTTTCTTCTTCTTTTGTCAATATTCTGGTTTGATTAATATTAGCTACATGATAAACAGTGTGTGGGTATATGTACAAACCCACAGAAATATACAGCATAAACCTCCAAACAACGGTGTCTTGACAAAGCAAATTAGATTGGGCAGCAATGACGAGAGGAATATTTCTGGTAAAAAACAACTTTAATTATGGTTTGTTTCTCACACAAAGCTATCGTATGACTTCAGAAGTCTTGGAATATATAACATGATTCTTGTGGACTACTTTCTTGTGACTGATTTTGACAGTCCCTGGTTACTTATGCTTTCATAATAGTTTGTATGGAAAAGAGTAGCTCTGAGAAGCTGCAGAATAACTGCTTTTGTGTTCCAATGAAATGAATATACAACAACATGATGGTGAGTAAATGGTGCCAATTTTCATTTTTGGCAGAATTATTCCTTTAAGAGATTAAAAAAGGAATTAAAATGTGGCTTGATGAGATGGAAAGATGGGCAAAAACTGAAAGATGCAGTAGTTTATTGTTTTAAATGGTTGAGTGGCATTTGGGGTCCCTGGGGGCAGAGATAGTTTCTCTCTCTCACCACTGAGTAAAGACTATGCTGGCCCTCAGGAAACAAACAGGGCTTTAATTAAACTCACATAACAGGTGAGTAATCTTATCTCAATAACCATTTGTAACTGAGGGTTACAACAACAACAACAATACACACAAACACACACACACACACACACACACACACACACACACACACACACACACACACACACACACACACACACACACACACACACACACACACACACACACACACACACACACACACACACACACACACACAGATGTCCTATTGGGGACCAAGGAATGAAGCAGACATTGATAAACACATGCACAAATTGCTTGTCCAAAGTAGACAAACAAACAAAAAAGTGAATTTTCTGTAAAGATTTAAAGTATATGAAAGATTTTAGGGAAACAAACATATTTCACAGTATTTAGCACACATACTCAATAACATACAGACAATGTATGTGAAATAAAATGCCATGTTTTAATGAAAAGTGGTGGAAATAGCGTTTAAATAGTTTTTTTGTGTGTGGTGGTGGTGTGGGTTTCAGGGATGTTTAGATAACAAGAGAAAAAAAGAGTTAATGTTCACTTTTCTTAAAAAAAAAAAATAGCTATCAGATCTGTTTAAATTATTCAGTTTGTTTTCACTTTAATATATATTGAAACAAATGGAAGCATAATACTGTATAATACATAATATAATACTGTATATCAGTTTAAATACTCAAATATTATATATTTTATTATATTATAATGTAAGCCTAATAAACAATTGATCTCACAAGGGGATTGTTTAGGGCTCCTTGCCACGAAAAATCGGGAAATTTGGGAAATTCATAAGCAATAAACATGTAATTTTGATGGTTTAACACTGTTTGTTGCTAATAATTGACTGCACAAAAACACATTATGGTTGTTCCAAACCATCACTGTAACTGCTCATGTTATATTATTATAAAGAATTGAAATGTCCTGCAGGAGGACAGAAATTATTTTTTAATAGAATTTTTTGGTAAAGACTGGTACAGTTAATACAGCAATGTGAAAAAATCTCAAGTAACCTAAAATTAACCTAAATGCTTAATTTAGTGACTGAACTGCTTGTTTCCAAACATATTATTTAATATATCACTAAGTTGCATCAAGGGTCAAATAAAATAGAAACGGCACATTAACGGCATGATAAAACCATTTTTTTTTTTTGTGTGTGTGTGTGTGTGTGTGTGTGTGTTTACGTTCATTGTACAGGTCTGATATAAAGTATGTTTCTGCTCAGGTGACAAAAATGTGCGCTCAACAGAAAAAAGTTTTGCTCATCGAGAAAAAAAAATAGAGGGAACATTGCATACAGACATCTTTTAAACCATGATGGCGCATAACTAGAGCAGTTCCTAAACCAGACACTCCACAGTGGGACATTGTTCTTTTATAACATACTCACCTGTGGAACCGGAGGCAACCGCTGTGTGTGAGATTACACTCCGAATGAGAGAATTCTTTCTGAGGATTTCAATCCCTCCCACATATGTCCACAAATACACATATGCACACAAACACACACACACACATACACAGTCGTGAAAAGCATGCACTGCATTAGAACATCTAGTCTCTGAGCATGTGTATGAAAATATTCGTGTTTTCTGGACTGCTGTGTGCGAGTGAGACTTTTAAAAGAGCTGAGGGTGGAACAGAGTGGGGACGAGATCACTGCAGGCAGGCAGACAGAAAGAAGGAGAGGAGAGGGGATGAGAGGAGAGGAGAGGAGAAGATGTGTAGAGGAGGGCAGAGGAGAGAACTTTTTTTCCAGATTTCTTATCCGAACATATAATCCATTAACAAAAATCACCAACAATAATACAATAAAATATACACACAAATACAAAAGAGAGGAGAGGAGAGGAGAGGAGAGGAGAGGAGAGGAGAGGAGAGGAGAGGAGAGGAGAGGAGAGGAGAGGAGAGGAGAGGAGAGGAGAAGAGAGGAGAGGAGAGATGTGTAGATGAAAGTTTGTATGAGAGAAAATGGGAGAAGAGATGAGAGAAGAAGAGAATAGAAGACAGGCAATAACTACAAGGGAAAAAAACAGCAAATCAGAAATATGAAGATGAGTTATGTGTAAAAAAAATGAAAGGAGAGATAAAAATGGGAGAATAAGAGAGAAAAAAAAGACAAGAGGAGAGATGACATACTAAGGAGAAAAGAGGAGAGAATGAGAGGATATCAGATGTGAGGAGACGTTGTGGAAAGCAGAAAATACATGAGAGAAGAGGAGAAAAGAAAAAGGGGAGGAGAGAAGTGTGGAGAGAAGAGAAAAATAAGAGAGCTGCAAATGGAGTGGGACTCGTGTAATGAGGAGAGAGCACATAACAGTCTTGACAGTCTCTAGACTCAAACCACTCCACAAATTGCTGAGCACAGACACACACAAATTAACACTCCATAGAGAGTAAATCTCCTACAGTCACATTTCATAGTACTAGAGAAATGCTAGAACAATTTGAAAGTTAATGTTGAAATGAAGAAAGCTCTTATTAAGCTAAGGTTGATGTAGTATAAAGCAGCGTTCAACAACAGACAGTTCCTATATGATGGATGGATCAGACAAAACTTAGTGCCCACTGCCACCCCCAACCCCCCCACACACACACACACTCCGCACACATATACACATATCACACTATCATCTTAATGCCACATGCTCTGCGTTCGGCTCCTAGCCATATAATTAAGCTCCAAACTGTCGGCATCTCAAAACAATAGACTTCATTGTGCTTCCTTTTTAGCCAGTCATGTGACAGAATTTAGTCAGGCACATCCTACGTGTGAAAAATCACACACACACACACACACACACACACACACACACACACACACACACACACACACACACACACACACACACACACACACACACACACACACGGCTTTATAAGTTGTAATTAGCCATATGCGACAACTTGACAATACTACCATGATTGTAGCATTAGCACCCTCTATGACTCAAAGCTGGAACTGCAATAAATGTTAGCTGAAAATGTGTTTAATAGTGTGCACTTCATCACCTTTGAGCTGTCAGACGAATATGCTCAGTAATTGTGTTCTGCTGTTTTATATAATGAAATAAAATAATGGCAATTATTCGTATTAATTAACGGAGACTTAAAAGAAAAGTGTCCAAAATGGCTCCAAATTCTCCACTAACAATAAATGAAAAGTATTAATGTATTTATATTTCTAATGTAATTGTAAAAGTACAAGCATTTTCACTAGTAGACCCCACTGTATAGTACCATGGTACCATTATAATCTGATACCATCACTACACCATGGTGGGATATATGGGGGGATATAATCACATATAAATAAATATTTGATTAAACAATTCACAAATTAAATGCATGTCATCTTATTTTCGTTTTTCTGATATATCACTTGACGTGGCTCTCATAGTGCTGCTCTCAACATGCCTGCACTACAAACAAATAATTTGGCAGAACAGGGCAGGACTGATGGACCAATGGCAGATACCTAAACAATCTTTATCTTTCCAATTTCGTTTTAGTCTCAGCCTCAGACGTCACGCCCACAGACCATTGGCTGAACGGTTGGTTGAATTCGGCAGGATTTTTGGGAGATGTGTGTGTCGCGTTCTTTAACAGTCCACCTGGAAACAAAGCTGCCGTGATGGCAAACCCCCTTATGGAAGAAGGAAGGCGTTGTTTTTACAACTGAGACAATGAACGTTTATCAGGATTAAAGGCACAATATGTATGATTTTTGGATTAAAATATCCAAAAGCCACTAAAACAGTGTTATATATTTTGTTGACTTGTGTAATACACTATCCAAAATCTTTCCAAGAATGTTTAAATCTGGAGAAATAAGCAATATTAACCAGGACACAGACCATGTCTATGCGTCACCTATCATTGACATCATACCCACGTTATCCTCTATTTCCATGTTTATTTTGTAGAAACCATGGAAACACCAAAGATGGTTAAATATTTGACATGTTTTCATAGACAAGGGAACAACAGTTTGGATACATTTATAGACAGAAAACTAGTTATTCTTATATAACTCAAGTCAAGTTTAAATCTTGTTTTCTTGATTTACTGCGAGTACCATGTTTTACCATGAATAATATCGATCTAGCTTACTGCAGTGTGCAACACGTGTCTAATAGTAGCTGCTGCTAATGATTTCTGCCCGAGTCTCGTCAGATTCTTTTCCACCGGCTATAGACGTGAAGACAACACCTCCCATGATTCTGTGAAATCAAGGCATCATCAAGCTACACCTTTGTTTTGAGAAAAAAAAAAAAAAGGCGAAAACTACATAGTGTGCCTTTAACTAAACGCTGGATTTTCAAAAGTTTGTTGTCGTACACCTGCACAATGTTCTTGAATGAACTGCACAACGGTTTGTTGTTGTGACGAAATCAACATTTTCACGCCCCTCAACAATACGCTGAACGAACCGAACTGCGATTAGTTGCTTTACATGTCGGTTAGACGTTCTCTTGGGCGGTCCTTGGTCAATGAGCTGCTATGGAGTCCAGACATTCTGCCATCAGTCTGAAGGTCTGGCTATGCAAGAATAATTGTGTTTGGTGTTGCAAGGTGCACATAATTTACACAATTTCCCCTTTCTGATCAAAGTATGTTGTATTTAGTCCATTCCAGCTCATGGGATTTCCATGACCCATTCCATGTTTAATGGTGAGAGAAACCTTCAGATGTTTTTATAGCAAACAGCGTAACATCTCAATGCTGTTGGACTAAATAAGAGCATTCTGGAATTCTGTTTGGCCAAATCAAACGAGAGAACCAGAACAGCTGCCTTGATAGCACCCAGTCCAAGATCCATAGTACTTTTTGTACTGAACTTACTCAGCACTGAACTGTCAATTTATTTATTTTTTTTCTATTTTTTTCATTCTTTCCAAGTAATCTATATTCTATATTCTTCTCTTGTCGCCAAATTCATTCTCCAGTTTTCATTCCATCTTCTCTTTCATCTCATCTTAATGCTTATCTCTTGCTCCTTCTACTACTCTCACTCATTTGTGCCTTTCTTTTGTTCATTCTTTCTTTCTTTCATTTTTCTCTCTCTCTATCAGGGAGGGATGTTGGATCGATATTGTGTTTAACATCACCTTTTAGCTGCACGCAGACTTCAGCTAACAAGTCCCGCACGGGTGACCTTTGACCCATGCGATCGATGCTGGCTCAGGGCCCTCATGGGAGTGCTGCTACGGTATGGGGGACGCTGATGGGGCTACAGAACACTGCGGTCTGACTTCCGCCACCTCTGAGAAAGGTGAACTGCCTGGAGTCATCAGGAATGGCAGCCTGAAAAAGACAAAAACAGCACTAGGAAGAGGATTCCTTCTGCGAGAAGAACAAAGGTGCATTATCAGATACCGAAACAGAATATTTAAATTGAATGTATTATTTTCTGGCATAAAACATTATTAATAATGCAATAAAAAAAAAAAATAAAAAAAACAACAACATTATTTTCTTTCTTTTTTTTTTCTTCTGTGGAACACAAAAGGAGTTATTTAGAGAATGTTCAAGGTGCTCTTTTGATATAATGAAAATAAATGGTGACCAAATCTGTCAAGCAATATTTTCAAAGAATAATGATTTCATTTCAGTTTGATCCTCACAAAAAGTTATTTTATAAAAAGATAAAAAAGATAAAAAGATAAAAAAACAGACTTTAAAAATGCTACAATAAACACATGTTAATTGGTTAAATGTGGTTAAACAGTTATAAAAAAAAAACAATTTCACTGGTAATTATATTTATAATTTATAAAAAATAAATAAATAAACAGTAAAGGGAAGCCCCTGCATTACACGTCATAATATTTTATTTGAATTTTTCTACTTATTGTTATCAGTAGTGTACATTAGGGTGTTTTGTGTTACATTTAATGTTTATTTTATTGTTTTACTGTCATGTAAGTAACCTTAATGGTGTTTTGTGTTTGTGTGTATGACCCTGTGCATGTTTTATGAACAGAGACTTACGATGAACTCTGATTCATCATGTTTGTTATGTGACTCAGTGTTAATTTTGGCAGCCATTTTTGATTTAGTCTTCAGATGAAAATGCTCTTTAGTCTTAGTCACATTTTAGTCATTTTTGTCTTTCATATTTTAGTCTACATTTAGTCGACGAAAAGTCATCGCATTTTTGTCAAGTTTTAGTCATTACTTTTAGTTACTAAAATAAATTTTGATAGCTATTTTATATGTAGTCTTTAGACAAAATAGTCATTATAATTTTTCTATTTAGACCAATTCATTTAAGCTTATGGAAATTTTGAATCAAGGTAACAGGCTGTATTGACATTGCACTCTTAGCACTTGTGCAGTTCTACATTTCCCTCTTCAGTGGTTCTCAAACTTTTTAGAGTGTCGTACCCCTTGAGGGATTTAACATCCTTCTGCATACCCTCTCCTTTCCACTTTGGTTACACCTTTTCCATTAAGGGATAATATTTGCCCTCAGATTAGTTCACGAAACACTGCTTGTGTGCTGCAGATCTGCTGTGGTTTTCGTTGCAAAATAGAGCAAAAATAATGAAAATATACTGCACATCACTTAATATTTCTCTTTTGTTTGTTGAACGGTTGTATAAAATCAATGTCACTTTTGAAATCACGTGGATACATTGCGGATACATTGCATTCTTGCCTGTATAATATGATCAACATTAAAAACAACTCACAGAAGGGTATGTTTTTGTATTGAAGAGAATTTTAATCTTAAATCTCTATGCAGTCTGTGTCTATATTTGTTCTTCATGCTAGTAATGCTAAATCCCCACTTTTACAAAGACATATTGTCAAGTACAGCACTAATGTAGTGCGATTTGCTGGTTTGACGCAGTCAGTTTTTACCGCGAAAGATGAGGTAATTTGACTGAATGTCGTGTATTTACCTGCTAGAAATACATGCTCAGTTTTGATGTTATTTTAAGGTGGAGTAGAAATAAAAATAAACGGCAAAACTCAGCATTTTGTTCACGTACGTCAGTTTGAGAACCAGTGCTGGATATCAGCCTACACTTTGGTGGCAGATTTATTCAGCAAACAAGCAGCACAATATAGACCGACTGAATGGCACTTTAATTTAAGTAGAAAATCTCAAATGAAGATCGCTGAACTTCAGCTTACTTGTCTGTGTTTTTTGAGATCATCTGCACTTCTTCCTCAGTGTAGAGAGAGCGCGTGTGCGGGGTTGCCAGATTGCAAAGATTACGTAAAATGTGTTCTTTTAGCAGAAAAGCACTGATTGGGGGTTTAAATTTTGGACATCTGGCAACCGTAAGCATGAACGCTTGTAAAAACGGTTTGTAAATTTTTAGTCTTTTAGCTACATTTCAGTCTCGTCTTTTTTCGTCAATGATATTGCACGTGTTGTTTTAGTCACGTTATCATTAAATGACATTGGTGTCATCTCTCATCGTCTAGTCTTAGTCATGGAAAAAAGGTAGTCTATGAACATTTTAACGAAATTAACACTGATGTGACTCTTAAATTTATTTATTTAACACTTCTAAATAGATTTCAGGTTTATATTGTTTTTATTTTAGTTTTATTTCAGTTAGTAATTTCTGTATTTCAAATTAAACTAATTTCAAAATTTCTGTTTAGTGTACCTTTTTCATCTAGTAGATATATATATATATATATATATTTTTTTTTTTTTTTTTTTTTATAGTTTATATTTTTAGTTTACCATAACTCAGTTATCTTGTAATACAATTATGGATAACACACTATTTCAAACAGTCATCTCTTCCTCATTCTGTCATTTGTTCCACTTTCTCTCAGATTTTTTTTTTATTTATTTTTTTTATCTATATTTAAAACATCAATTTCTTTTAGAAGAAACAATGTGTGTATTTCTAACCTCGCCAAATGATAAACCAATAATTCATAGATTCATATTTCAAACACTGCACTAATCTGCATCAACATCAAAACACATCTGGATATTAAAGCTTCTCCCTCTCTCTCTCACACTGTAGCTTCGACTAATATAGAGCTCTTTTCAAATGTCATTGCCTTTATTAAAATTACAGAGACTGTTTCCCTTGCATAAACATATATGTAATTACATTCCAACATGTTCAATTTAGAAACAACTGGCAAAACTGGGAAATATATGTACATAAATGAATTACAACAATGACAGCTGGCATATATACACTCTGTATATGTGTGTATTCCTGGACTAATATAATAGTGCACTGAAGTAGGCACCAACCAAAGTGATTGTACTTCAAACGCCCATTTCCATTTGTGGTCTCTTGGAATTGACCTCGCCTACACAGGAACTATTGACTGACAGCTATGTCAGCCATTAAGCAGCCAGAGGTCCAATAGGCCTCGCAATAACCGTGGTTACAGGTCCTACAATAGAAAATGCATATGTGGGCCACACACTCAAAAACCTTCAGTCTTAGGAAAACCAATTGGGAAACCCACATCCACGACTATTACTGCTCTCACTGAACACAATGAAGCACTGTTCGCCATATCAGTGCTTCAGTCCTTGACTGTGTTTTCCTCCCTGAAGTGAAAAGTTTTTTTTTTTTTTTTTTTTTTTTTTTTTTAAACCACATGAGAAGTTAGCAGAGGTTGGAGCCAGGACCAGTGATTTTTTTTTTTTTTTTTTTACAATAATTGTTTGAAAGTAGAGAGCTTTCAAAACAGGAAGCTAATGGTAGCTAATGGCAACTCATAACTACAACTTGTCCATTTGAATAGCCTAGTAAAACCCTCATTTACACACTACCCACAAAACTCTCCACAAAGGCACTTCTAACATGTGCTACATGCAATCAAGCTATGGCAATTTATTGTATGTTTATGTGTGAAGGGGAGAAATTGGTTCTTTATAGTTCTCGGATTGAGAAAATTAGGCCAGAAACAAATTTAATGTACCCCATCCCTTTTTCAAGTCCATCGTCTTTGTCTATCGTCTATATACAGAACATACAAGAAAGAATGAACACATTACTCCAATCCTATATCATCTTCATTGGCTTCTCCCTGCGTATAAACTTCAAGGTACTAATTCTTACTTGCAAAGCTCTCCATAGGCTTGGCCCTACATACTTATCTGACTTACTTCAGCCTTATGCTAAGAACTGTTAGTCACCCCAAGTTTAGTCTGGTGACTATGGGAGCTAGGACTTTTAGCGTTGTGGCTCCGAGGTTGTGGATTTCCCTTCCTCAAGCAATTCATCAAGCATCCACCCTTCTCTCCTTCAAAAATCTCTTAAAAACACATTATTTTTCTGAATATTATTCATATTATATATATATATATATATATATATTTTTTTTTTTTTTTTACGTGCTGTGTGTGTTTCTTTCTTGTTTCTGCCCCCTGTTCTCTGGTTTGTGCTGTCTTGCTCGCAGGTCCTCGCTGATTGGAGTAGCTGATTGTCACTCTTCAGTGACAAGCGTAAAGATATGAGCAAGTTTGACAAAGGCCAAATTGTGATGGCTACACAACTGGGTCAGAACATCTCCAAAACTGCAGCTCTTGT
Organism: Chanodichthys erythropterus; assembly: GCF_024489055.1. Taxonomy (NCBI): domain Eukaryota; kingdom Metazoa; phylum Chordata; class Actinopteri; order Cypriniformes; family Xenocyprididae; genus Chanodichthys; species Chanodichthys erythropterus. The sequence goes on from NC_090228.1 coordinate 20,779,282, forward strand.
GGGGTGTCCCCAGTCTGCAGTGGTCAGTATCTATCAAAAGTGGTTCAAGGAAGAAAAGGTGGTGAACTGGCAACAGGGTCATGGGTTATTGATGCGCGTGATGAGCGAAGGCTGGCCTGTGTGGTCCGATACTGTAGCTCAAATTGCTCACAAAGTTAATGCTGGTTCTGATAGAAAGGTTTCAGAATACACAGTGCATCGCAGTTTGTTGCGTATGGGGCTGCATAGCCACAGACCAGTCAGGGTGCCCATGCTGACCCCTGTCCACTGCCGAAAGTGCCAACAGTGGGCATGTGAGCATCAGAACTGGATCACGGAACAATGGAAGAAGGTGGCCTGGTCTGATCAATCACGTTTTCTTTTATATCACATGGATTGCCGGGTGCATGTGTGTTCCTTGCCTGGGGATCACATGGCACCAGGATGCACTATGGGAAGAAGGCAAGCCGGAGGAGGCAGTGTGATGCTTTGGGCAATGTTCTGCTGGGAAACCTTGGGTCCTGCCATCTATGTGGATGTTACTTTGACATATACCACCTACCTAAGCATTGTTGCAGACCATGTACACCCTTTCATGGAAACGGTATTCCCTGGTGGCTGTGGCCTCTTTCAGCAGGATAATGCACCCTGCCACAAAGCAAAATGGTTCAGGAATGGTTTGAGGAGCACAACAACGAGTTTGAGGTGTCGACTTGGCCTCTAAATTCCCCAGATCTCAATCCAATCCAGCATCTGTGGGATGTGCTGAACAAACAAGTACGATCCATGGAGGCCCCACCTCACAACTTACTGGACTTAAAGGATCTGCTGTTAACAGCTCGGTGCCAGATACCACAGCACACCTTCAGGGGTCTAGTGGAGTCCATGCCTCGATGGGTCAGGGCTGTGTGATTCATAAATGACTTGAATATACATATTCTATGATGAACATGTTTTAAAATCAGAAAAAAAAAAAAAAAAAAAAAAAATCAGCTTTATATTTTTCAGGGAGAAAATACAAAATGCAAGTCATTATTTTGATTGGGACACATATAGAAATAATAAAACGACAAAAAATAAATAAGTTGTAAGATTAGTTAAGGTTGCAAAATCATGTGGTGCAAACCTGCTAAATGAATGAATCAATGAATCAAACAATAAATTTCAACAAGTAAAAAATAAATATATGTATATATATATATATATATATATATATATATATATATATATATATATATATATATATATATATATTTTATCCAAAAAAAAAAAAAAATTAAAATGTGTTGTTGTTTTGTTTTATTATTATTTCTAAGTGTAAAGGTAGTTATTGTTGTAAAATGTCATGTAGTGCAAACCCAAATTAATGAATGAATGTATGAGTCAGTGAGTGCGTGAGTGAGTGAATGAATGAATGAATGAAAGTGAATGAGTGAGTGAATTAACAAGTAAATGAGTGAGTGAACAAGTGAATGAGTGAGTGAATGAACAAGTGAATAAGTGGGTAAATGAACAAGTAAATGAATGAATAAATGAATGAATGAATGTGTGAGCGAATGTGTAAGTAAGTGAGTGAATGAATGAATGAATGAATGAGAAGCCATTAGAGATGCTTGACAATTTATTGCATGTGTTGCATTTAGTCCATGTATTTTGTGTATTGTTGAAGAGGAATACCGTTTAAGCTTGGCAGAAAGTATTTCTCATTTAGTTTATCAAGTGACAAACTTATTTTGTAAGTCAATAACACACCTAATAATGCACATCCTTTTCTCTTCATTGTGTTGCATTAGAGCAAAAAAGCTTCCTGTCTTTGTCAGCATGTGAAAAAAAAAAGTCAAAAAAAAAAAATGTAAAAATTGCCCAAAACACTCATTTTACTTCCTACCAAACTCACTTAAAACAGACATCACAAAGTAATATTGATTTCCGAACTCATAACTAGGGACTTCCCAGGAGGATGTGAAGACAGAATAAATCCTTATTCATATAATTTTATTGTAAACTAAAAGCATGTACTTCACTAGAGGAAAAGAAATGCAGTAAGAAAGTGAGCCAATAATGAGACAAACTAGCCTATTGTCATTAAATTGTGTCTTAATACCACAGACACAATCCAAGTGTTAGCATCTGGCTAAAAGTATAACAAAAATCTGATATCACTGTTATTTTTTTGTGTTGTTTTGTGAGTGAGATTATAGTCTGCAAACTGGGATTGCTCTATTGATGTCCCATTATGCTTTGCACTAAATTGTGCTTTAAAAAAGAACAAGTTTGATCTACCTACTCAGAAATGCCCAGTGTATAGACACACAGTTTGATTGTGTTTTAAGTGTTCAAGATCTACAGCACAAGTGTCTGACTATGTCAACGTTCTATTTCGAGCCTGATCCCCTATGATACATAGCAAACAACGAACTCTGTAGCAGGCGACTTTACCAAAGGGAATGACTTGTTTTGAAGAGGCTTTTAAGAGAGGGAGAATCGATTTCAGAAGAACAGCACCTCTTCTGTTCTGTTTTCTGTCCAAATATCTTAGGTTGTGGATTTGCGGCAAACAAACAGCTGACAGAACTGCAAATGGAAAAGATTGTCCATTTCAACTGCTACCAAACACACAACTCTCTCACAGTATGAAGGCTGGAATATGACAAAAACAAATTTTCTGGGTCACCATTAATATGAACCAGAACAATAAATCAAATCTCAACGAAATTCACTTGTGAACCAAATATCTTCAATGTTTCATTTCCAATGTAATTGTGTCAAATAATGCAAAAAGTTAGAAAATATGATTTAATTGCATGTATTTTGAAAAGCAAAATGCTAACTATGAAATTAGCCTTAGCAAGAGGGAGCCTGCCAAAAAATAAATATTTTAAAATTTTGAATGGTACCAGCATAGAATTCCATAATTTTGGTATTTTTCCCCCTTAATTTCCACCACATCTCAAATTACATTACCAAACATATACTTATACATAAAAAATGCTGTTTTTTTAAACTTTCTATTTACCAAAGAATCCTGAAGAAAAAGTAATGCATGCTGAAAATTTAGCTTTGCCATCACATAAATACATTTTAAAATATGATATATAGAAAACAGTTATTTTAAATTGTAATAATATTTCACAATATTACTATTTTTCTGTATTTTTTTTATCAAACAAATGCAGCCTTGGTGACTTCTATCAAAAACATTAAAAAATCTTATCAGTCCCAAACATTTGAATGGTAGTGTTTAAACACTGTTTTTAGACTATTGAGTGTTGATAAGTGCATTTTAAGAAAGTTTATTTCGTGAAAGTCCACAAGGCCAAAAAGGAACACCTATTAATGAAAGGAGAGAGTTGAAAGACACTGATTCAAAGGAGTGAGGAAGATAAAATGAAAAACAGAAGAGAGTGAAGTGAGAGAGTGAGCTGATAAGGACGGAGTGAGAAAAACCGAGCGAAGCTGATAATTAAAAATGGCACCCTAATCCAACATGGCTGCCATCCAGAGCCCCGAGCGAAGTAGGTGCCACCAGACTGAGAGCGAGATACAGGACATACAGACTAATATGAGCTCTTATCTGCAAGAATTTTGAGGTTATAGGTTGAAAGCGACACTTTTGACACGTATCCATTTGAGCTGACACAGAAACCGATAACAAAAGTGAAAGTGCTCTCCTATGAATTCATCCTGCCTAAGTCCTTGACCATATTAAATGTGTGTTGTTATTTCAGGAGGATATTGAGGTCGCACTCTCTTTGCACTTAATGCACAGGGGACTCTCTGGTGTTGTACGCCACCATTGTGATCTGATATGAAATTTGTGAGACCCGTGGGAAGCGCTTAAAATGGTGTTTGTGTGTGTGTGTGTGTGTGTGTGTGTGTGTGTGTGTGTGTGTGCACGTGCATGCGTGTGTGTTTGTTCCGCATGTAGGAGGACCGACGATGGGTGGAGGGTCAATAAAGGAATGGAAATCAAAGTGTCACTTGGAAAAGAATAGCATCACTGAAAAATAGACAGCTACAGGAAGAAAGACGGTAGAATGGATGGATTTATGGATGGATGCAGACATGGTTAGGATGTGAAGAGGCTTGATTGAAAGAAGAAAACAAGAGAAAAATTGGAAAGAAGCTAATGGAAATGGGAACATGATGAAAAATGAAGAAATGAATTGCTCTTAAAGCAACAACCTGAATGGTGACCATCAAAAGGAACTCTGCTTCATGGTAGTGAAGTCTTTTTAAATGTTTCGACACACCAAATCAGATACGGTTTATGTACCACACAAACTGGTCTTTGGATCTCTTTAGCTCCATATATTGCTCAAGTGAACTCAAGAATTGCTCTGTGTGTCATGTACCTGGATGCTTCTGGTTACTTCCTGTTCTTGGGGAAAAAAATATTGTTTTGTCAAGAAAGTGTCCTGTCCCTTAGCTCTACAGGCAGCTCCTTTGACCTCATGGCTTTGTTTTTGCTCCACTATTTTTAGCCATTAGACCTTTTATTGACAGGTGTGTGCCTTTCAAATCATACCCATTCAATTTAATCTGCCACAAGTTAACTCCACTTAAAGTGTAGTAACATCTACACGCAAGCGTTTGAATACTTATGTTTTTCCTTTTTAATAAATATGCAGTTGTCACAGATCTGTTTGCTTTTCTGAGAATATTAGGGATGCACCTAATGAGTACTTGTACTCGTACTCGTAAAAATACCCCCGATACCAAAGACCGATACCTCACGTGACGTAACTGACAGAATTGTCTGTGCACAGAGACACCGGCGGCAGCAGCAGAAACAATGTCAGCCTCAGGGGTGTGTAAATACTTCAAAATGAATGATGACAAGACACACATTGTGAACTGCATGCTTTCAATCACAATTTGTTATCGATTAGTGAAGGTAGGAAAGGCAGAATCGCGCTGAATGATACAGACCAGAAGGGCTTTCTCTCTCTTGCGTGCAATCCCAGTTCTCTCTGAATGGTCAAATGTACACATAGTTGTCAAAATGTCCATCATGTGGAGTATCTCATGTAAATACAGTCAGTTATGGCTTAAGTGGACGTAAACATTTGGGTGAAAACAGGATATGTGTCAGTATCCATGGATTCAGGGACAGTAGCCTAATTAAATATTTGTCATTAATGTTAATAAAACAACAAAATATGTTAAATAAATGTATACATGGAAAATAAACCTACTGTATCTGAAAAACAAGTTTATTTAATTTGTATCTTTATAGTATTTGTTATATTCTTTGTAATTTTTTGTTTATTATATATTGGTAACTATGCCCTTTGAAGGTTATTGGAGACTGTGAAATTTTTGATCTTTTAAGTTTGTGACAAGCACATAAAAATTATTACTTTTTTATATTAGAGTAATAATAAAGAAGCTGTCCTACATTCATTAGTCTCACTGTGTTGTGCTTGGAAAACTCTAACATCACCAAAAGAGAGAAAGTGTGCAGTTTATTGAAGAAATCATTAAACAAATAAAAGACTTGGACTAAACTTTACAATAAACATATTCAAACATGAACATATACAAGAACTAGGGTTTATACGAAAAAAGCTTGAGAAAAAAAAAAAAAAACAGTGGGAACATGAGGGCTATTTATACACCAAGACTAATCACATAACAAGAGAGATCTGAAAGCAACAAACACAATAACCCAATGACAAAACAGAACAGAGAACCACATGACCAGAACAATTAATAAAAACAACCCAAAACCAAACATGAGAATGTTAAAGAGATTGGAAACACTTTACAATAAGGTCAATGAACAATGAATGAACAATATATTTTTTACAGCATTTATTAACCTTTGTGAATGTTAAGTAATAATGATCTCAGTGTAATAACGTCTCGGTTACAAAGGTAACCCTCGTTCCCTGAAGGAGGGAACGGAGACGTACGTCGGACAGACCGACGAATAGGAATCTCGCTAGAGAGGCCAATCTACTTCGAGTGTAACTAAAACGAGCCAATGCACATTGGCATGCAATCATATGCATCAGCTGCTCGCCTCGCAGCGCGGGTATATAATGAGCAGCAGGTGCGTTGCATCTTCAGGTTTTCGCTGAGGAGCCGAACCGGATAGGCGGCAGCATCAGCGGGGTACAGCGACTGTGGCGACGGGACGTACGTCTCCGTTCCCTCCTTCAGGGAACGAGGGTTACCTTTGTAACCGAGACGTTCCCATTCAGTCGGTCACGTTCGACGTACGTCGGACAGACCGACGAATAGGAATCCCTACCAAAGCGCCACAGGAGCTGCCCCCTTCCAGCGCTCTGTTGTAAGCCACCTGAACCCCCTTGCCTGAGGATGGTGGGACAGGGCTAACACAGAGAGAGTCGATCACTGCTGTTCCCCAAAACCCGCTGGGAAAGCGTACCCTTCGCTGGGAAAGGAACGCTGCGGAAGCCACATCCTTCCCCGAAGGAGTTATGTGGAGAAGTACATATGGACTAACCCTGTAGGGCTGTGCTACATATGGAAGAGCTGGGGTGACTCCAACCCGATGAAGGGTAGGTTCTCCCAGAGGGAAAGACACGGGCTGCGTTTAGGAGCAACCGTGGAACCAACCATATGGGATCCCCGTAGGGTCACACATATGGAACCCAGCCTAAACCCGGTTCTCAAGGATACAACGGAGTATAGGCCTGGCGCCAGACGCTCCGCCACGTCGGCTGCCGAAGGGATATCGGAGGACTCGACAGGGTCTGCCTTGTAGGGACTCTCTGGAGAAAAGAAGCGCATGTAGCGCAGCAAGCCGATACTAAGCCGGGGCCTCTCCGTGCCTCTGACCTGTGGCGAGAACATGGGAGGAGACCGGCTCGACACGAAGGCTATAGTATCTAGCGAACGTGTTAGGTGTCGCCCAGCCCGCAGCTCTACAAATGTCTGTCAGCGAGGCGCCACGAGCCAGCGCCCAAGAGGATGCGACACCTCTCGTGGAGTGAGCATGCAACCTGAGCGGGCAGGGCACGCCCTGAGCTTGGTAAGCCAGGGCGATGGCATCCACTATCCAGTGGGCCATCCTCTGCTTGGAGACAGCCTTTCCCTTCTGCTGGCCTCCATAACAGACAAGAGCTGGTCTGAGGTCCTGAGGCTTTAGGTTCTGTCTATGTACAGTCGCAAAGCGCGGACTGGACAGAGTAAAGCCAGGGCTGGGTCTGCCTCCTCCGAGGGCAGCGCTTGCAGGCTCACCACCTGGTCCCTGAAGGGAGTGGTAGGAACCTTGGGCACATAGCCAGGCCGGGGTCTTAGTACCACGTGGCTATCACCCGGCCCGAACTCCAGGCACGATTCGTCGACCGAAAATGACTGCAGGTCCCCCACCCTCTTGATGGTGGCCAATGCCACCAGCAGCAAAGTCTTCATAGACAGAATCTTTAAGTCTGCTGACAGCAAAGGCTCAAAGGGAGCAATCTGAAGTGCTCTCAGCACCAGAGTGAGGTCCCAAGAGGGTATGGAGAGGGGACGAGAAGGATTTAACCGTCTCGCCCCCCTAAGGAACCTGATGACCAGGTCGTGCTGACCAACAAATTTGCCATCTAAGTGGTCGTGGTAAGCGGATATAGCAGCAGTATGGACTTAGAGGGTGGAGGGGGGACAGCCTACGCTCCAACCCTACTGCAAGAAGGAAAGCACGACTCTGATCGAGCATCTTCGGGGGTCTTCCCGGCGAGAAGAGCACCACTCGACGAACAGGTTCCACTTTGAGGCGTAAGCACGTCTCGTAGACAGTGCACGTGCCGAAGTGATGGTGTTAAGTACCTCAGGGGGTAAGTCACCTAGAACCTCCGCATCCCGTCCAAGGGACCAGACATGGAGTTTCCAGAGGTCTGGACGCGGGTGCCAAAGAGTGCCCCGTCTCTGAGAAAGAAGGTCTTTCCTCAGAGGGATGGGCCAGGGAGGGGCTGTCGCGAGGAGTGAGAGTTCTGGGAACCAGGTCCGGTTGGGCCAGTAAGGCGCAACTAACAAGACCTGCTCCTCGTCCTCCCTGACTTTGCACAGGGTCTGTGCAAGTAGGCTCACTGGGGGAAACGCATATTTGCGCAGGCCCCGGGGCCAGCTGTGAGCCAGTGCATCTGTCCCGAGTGTCCCCTCGGTCAGAGAGTAAAACAACTGGCAGTGGGAGGTTTCTGGTGAGGCAAACAGGTCTACCTGAGCCTCTCCGAATTCTCTCCAGATCAGCTGAACCACCTGGGGGTGGAGTCGCCACTCTCCTGGCAGCGCAGCTCGTGATAGCTCGTCGGCCACACGGTTGAGCACACCGGAGACATGAATGGCGCGAAGCGACCTCAGATGCTTCCGACTCCACAGGAGGAGATGGCGGGCGAGTTGCGACATGCGACGGGAGCGTAGACCACCTTGACGGTTGATGTACGCAACGGTCGCAGTGTTGTCCATACGGACCAGTACATGCTTGCCCTGAAGCAGGCCTTTGAGGCGGCTCAGAGCAAGGCGTACTGCCGGCAACTCGAGGCAATTGATGTGCCAATGCAGATGGGGTCCCGTCCAAACCCCTGAGACTGCATGCCCGTATTACGTGGCACCCCAGCCGGTGGCAGAAGCATCTGTGAACACCACAGCATGCCGGGACACCTGTTCTAGGGGCACTCCTGCCCGAAGAAACAAGGGGTCCGACCATGGACTGAAGGTTCGGCGGCACTCCTGAGTGATTGGCACCCGGAACGTGCCGCGCTGCCACGCCCATCTCGGGACTCGGCCGTGAAGCCAGTGCTGAAGCGGTCTCATATGAAGCAGACCGAGCGGTGTTACAGCCGCAGCAGCCGCCATATGCCCCAGGAGCCTCTAAAAGAACTTCAGTGGGACCGCTGTCCTGCCATTGAATGTATTCAGGCAGTTCAACACCGACCGAGCACGTTCCTTTGTGAGCCGTGCTATCTGCTCGACCGAATCCAACTCCATACCGAGAAAAGAGATCCTCTGCACCGGGGCGAGTTTGCTCTTTTCCCAGTTGACCTGAAGCCCCAACTGGCTGAGGTGTCTGAGCACCAAATCCCTGTGTTTGCACAACTGATCCCGGGTCGTCGAGATAGTTGAGAATGCGAACACCCTGTTCTCTCATGGGAACAAGGGCTCCCTCCACGACTTTCGTGAAGACGCGGGGAGACAGGGCCAGCCCGAAGGGTAGGACTCTGTACTGATATGCTCGACCTTCGAACGCGAATCTCAGGAATGGCCTGTGTCGCGGAAGAATTGAAACATGTAAGTACGCGTCCTTCAGGTCAATCGCTGCAAACCAATCTCGGGGACGGATGCACTCGAAAATGCGTTTCTGCGTGAGCATTTTGAATGGTAGCTTGTGGAGGCTCCGATTCAAAACTCGCAGGTCCAAGATCGGTCGTAACCCGCCACTTTTCTTGGGTACAATGAAGTAGGGGCTGTAGAACCCCGACCTCAAATCGGCTGGAGGGACCGGCTCTATCGCGTCCTTCGCCAGTAGGACTGCGATCTCCGCACGCAGGACAGGGGCATCGGCATCTTTCACTGTAGTGAAGAGGACGTCCCTGAACTTGGGGGGGAAGCCGGGCGAACTGAATCGCAAAGCCGACCCTGATGGTCCGAAGGAGCCAGCGAGACGGACTGGGGAGCGCTAACCCGGCTCGCAGAGACCGTACAAGCAGGACCAAAGGGACCACCGGTGTACCCGCAGCAGGGCAGCGAGGTGGAACACAGGGACGCGGCTCGGGGGCTCTCTTTGTGAGGCGGCCCGAAGCGGCGTCACAGTGTGCTAGGCAACACTTACCTGGCTCCACGGATGGACAGAGGGAGCAGTCGAGGCTTTGGCTGCCCGCTGCTGTCCGCTGGCGACAGAAGAGGGGGATGAGAGTGGTGAGGTTTTTCTCCTCCCACTGCTCTCCAAACCCTCTTCAGACCTGGAAATGGAGGAACTGCTCTTTGAAATTTGGGTACCGCTGCCTCTTGGGTCAGTGGCGGAACAGAAACAAACCCAATAAAGGATTTACCACCTGGCCCTCCTCCAGGGGTGGAAGAGCAGCCCCACCCATCTCTGGGTCGCCCGTCTCAGGGGTGATTCTCACCAACCAGTTAAACAGCTGCAGAGACGGGAGGCGTCATCTCCCCGCAATGGATACAGCAGAGCCTGCTGGGCCGGAGTTTCTTGCAGGGGACGACACCCTTGGCGACGAGCAGACTGAGGGGCGACCCAAGAGGAACTCAATGGTTTGTCATGGGAAGCTCCCCGATCCGCTACTAACTGAGGAGAACTGCTGGGCTCAGTCCTCGACAGTGTCACCGAAAGGCCACCTCGTAAGATGGGAGCATTGAGAAAGCATTTAGCTTGACAACCTCTCACACCTCACAAGGTAAGCCAGGGGGCACTTCCGGACCACGGAGGTGGACATCGTCTGGCTGAGGGCCTGCGCCGTGACTTTGATCACGGTTAGTCAACAAGCGCAGCTCAACCCCAGCACAGAACTACCCTCATGCAAAAAGAGTGCCTTGGCCTCACATGCAGGGTGGGTGTGGTCTGTGTACAGCCACCCCATCCAAGAGGGTAGTGAGAGAGGAAAAACTTATGCAGATTGGCACCTTTGGCATTCCATATTTATGGCACCAATATACCCCCATACTGCCAAGTTTTCCATGCACATCTGGAAGACCCAGGAAAGCATGGCTGTAAACTCTGAATCTGAGTCAGCATAAGCACACACCATTACAGTGGGCAGCGTCACCCTCATTTCCAGAGCATAACAGCACTCTCTCCGATGCTGCAATCGACGTCTGTCCCTCAGCTGGAGCTCTGAATGAAATGCTAGGTTCCCCTATGAAAAGGACCAGCAATCCAATCCAGAAACTGCACAGCTTGCAATGCGCTAGAGAGGGAGGGGCCCTAGGGGGTTGGTTCCCCGAAGGAACCCCTCAACCTCATGTCACCCAAGCCATATCAGCAAAGTAGACCTCTTCTGGTGCACCAGAGAGGGCGCTACAATGGAGATTACGCAAGGGAACCGCGCATCTAGAGCGCCGAGCGTGCTGTGCTTTCTCTCTCTTTGAAGGCGCTCACTCTTACCAGCCATAAAAACGGCTTTTCAGCGCTCAAAAGCGCACCGTACCGGCCGTGAGAACAGCCTTCTGACGCTGTCAAACAGCTATTTGCTCAAAAACGGCAAACGAAACAAAAACAGAAAAAGAGAGGACTTCGACCCCGCTGCTGTGCTGTTCGCCCGCACTCGGGAAAAAAAAGAGAAGTTCAACCAAATAGCTTGACTCGTCTTCTAGCAGACACTCGCTTGCAGAGAACAGGAACAAACACCGTTCGGCTCCGAAGCGAAAAGCTGAAGATGCAACGCACCTGCTGCTCATTATATACCCGCGCTGCGAGGCGAGCAGCTGATGCATATGATTGCATGCCAATGTGCATTGGCTCGTTTTAGTTACACTCGAAGTAGATTGGCCTCTCTAGCGAGATTCCTATTCGTCGGTCTGTCCGACGTACGTCGAACGTGACCGACTGAATGGGAACTAATGTTAACAAATACATCTTTTGATTTTAATAATGCATTAGTAATGTTGAAATGAACATTAAGAACAATAAATGCTGTAGATGTATTGTTCATTCTAAGTTCATGTTAACTAATGTAGTTAACTAATGCTGACAAATGAAAACATTGTGGAAGAAGAAAAAGAAGAAGAAGAAGAAGAAGAAGAAGAAGAAGGCATGAGGAAGAATGAGGTACTTTGCAGACTTCACCAACAACCACAGTTTTTTAATCAGATATTATTTGTTTTTCCACATTCAATATAGCTTAATGTTTGGCATCTCATAAAACCAATACTGCATGGGAAGAAAAAAAGAAAAAAAATACAAAAAGATGAAACAATTGCACTGCAGTCTCTCATCACATTCATTTCTTCAGCTTTTGCGTTTTCCAGGGATTTCTATGTCAGCATTAATATGATCACTCTGAAGGTTTTCATAATCCCTGTCCTGATTACACTTCATAAACACACTGTGTGGGTATTTAATAAAATGAAATATGCGTGAGAGGAACCTTGCTCATGAATATTCATGTGGGTTAAATCTTATTTATTTGCTCTGCCTGCGCAACATTGCAAAAAAGTCAAGTAAATAAAAATACAATTAATACAGAAGCAAAGAAGATTGCCTATATTAAAAATCTAATATGTGAGGCTATAAATAATACATACATTACAAAATTAGACCCAATGTGTAATGTAAAAATGTAGATTTAATTGACAGTATAAGGAAGTATTACGCACATATCCAGCTACATCCTGTTAAATAAAACAGATTAATAATTATTAAATACATTAGTTGACTTACAACACATTAGCTGTTTTATCAAAGACTTTTTTTTTTCTGTTTAAATGCATACCTGCACGCAAGCGCGCGCACACCCAGATAGAATAAATATCTCCAAGGTAAGACAGAAGACGGAAATTGCACTAATGAGGTTTCATGTTTCTCCTTCACAACAACAAAAGAACTAAGAGTGGGTATCCATCCACTTCATTTATTTATTCATCCGTTTGTTTATTTATTCATGCAGTCGGTCCACTTATCTCACTCATTGCTGAGATTTTCCCTTGTAGATCATCGAGCAACCAGATGGTTGCAGGTTTAATTAGCAACTTCAAAAGCAGTCAGTACTGTAGACAGGAAGACTTGTCTTTCTATCTCTCTCTTTCCCACACACAAAACTCTGGCTTTATGCATCTATAATAATACAGTATAATAGTACAATAATATATAACAGTATAATATACACGGACGGATCAGGCATAATATTATGACCACCTTCCTAATATTGTGTTGGTCCCTCTTTTGCTGCCAAAACAGCCCTGACCCGTCGAGGCATGGACTTCACTAGACCCCTGAAGGTGTGCTGTGGTATCTGGCACCAAGATGTTAGCAGCAGATCCTTTAAGTCCAGTAAGTTGTGAGGTGGGGCCTCCATGGATTGTACTTGTTTGTTCAGCACATCTCACAGATGCTGGATTGGATTGAGATCTGGGGAATTTGGAGGCCAAGTCGACACCTCAAACTCGTTGATGTGCTCCTCAAACCATTCCTGAACCATTTTTTCTTTGTGGCAGGGTGCATTATCCTGCTGAAAGAGGCCACAGCCACCAGGGAATACCGTTTGCATGAAAGGGTGTACATGGTCTGCAACAATGCTTAGGTAGGTGGTACATGTCAAAGTAACATCCACACGGATGGCAGGACCCAAGGTTCCCAGCAGAACATTGCCCAAAGCATCATACTGTGTCCACCTGCTTGCCTTCTTCCCATAGTGCATCCCGGTGCCATGTGTTCCTCAGGTAAGCGACGCACATGCACCCGGCCATCCATGTGATGTAAAAGAAAACGTGATTCATTAAACCAGGCCACCTTCTTCCATTGTTCCGTGATCCAGTTCTGATGCTCACATGCCCACTGTTGGCACTTTCGGCAGTGGACAGGGGTTAGCATGGGCACCCTGACTGCTCTGCGGCTATGCAGCCCCATACGCAACAAACTGCGATGCACTGTGTATTCTGAAACCTTTCTATCAGAACCAGCATTAACTTCTTGAGCAATCTGAGATACAGTAGCTTGTCTGTTGGGTGACTTTGAGGACAAAATGTTCACTTGCTGCACTAAAATATATCCCACCCACTAACAGGTGCCGTGATGAAGAGATAATCAGTGTTATTCACTTCAGCTGTCAGTGGTCATAATGTAATGCCTGATCATTGTATAGTATAATAATAATACAGTTCCACAGAATGCAATGATTTATTCCAATAATTGTATTAACTGTGCACAGTTATCAGCCACTTATCTTAAGCTGCGCACACACTTAACGATTGTAAGGCCGATTATGAATGTAAATTTATATTTATGACTGATCGCACTCAAACGCGTCCAGTCAGAGCCAGTTGCGTTCAGTCGGCGATTGCAGACGGTGTTCAAATTCCATGTGTAAGTATTTAAATCTGCTTCAGTCACAGGAAACAATCACTGTATGTTGTGCACAGTCTTAGAATGTTATAGCTAGTTGTTAACTGTGTGCCCAGTTTAACCTATTAAAAATAAAAATAAAATAAAATAAAGTTCGACCTTTGGATTTATTTTATTGTCTTTATAATCATTACATTTTATATTTATATATTTATATAAATATAAATTTTCATATTATTCATTATGAATTGTTGATATATTGATATAATCTTAGATTTCTTTTTTTGTTCAGTTTTTAAAACACCTTTTTACCCTCTATTATATTTTAAATATTCCTGTGGTCTATAATTTCATTTTTAAAATCATATATAAACATATAAATTGGAATTTATGCAGTGTTATGTATCATACAGTTTTTTCCCCTTCTTTCTTTCTTTTCTGTATCATTTCTCTCCATACAAAACCATAAGCATGTTTAGATCTGGTCTTCATCGACTGCTTATGAAATCTACAAAACCCCACGGGTGATATTGCCTGTGTTCTTCCTAAGTGATTAGGTTAATATGGATGTATTATATTAATTAGTAAAGACAAACAGAGGTGTGTTATATTAATAGCTGTTGAAATTATACAGGGCTAAATAGTTATGCAAACCCTGCAGGATAAGTTATGCTAACTGCTCCAGATCATCCCCAAGGTAGACAGACGCAAGTGGTTATCTGTTTAAAGAGCTTAACGGAATGCAATAATTTTACATCCACCACTTCAACACACACATAAAAACATAATTAACCTCTCTCTGCCATGCCACTCAATACACTGCCTAATGCCATCAGAAAAATACACTGCAAGACGGCACTGTACTCATTCCCTGCAAACCACTGTTGACACACACAGTGCTTTCTGATCCCAAGTAAACACCACAGTGTGTTAAAGTGTCCACACGTATGCAAGTGTGTATTGTACATGATAGCCACTGGGAATCAAAGCTGTCTGGAAGAGAACAAACGTCCTTCATGAACAAAACTAGAGGCTATAGGATTTATAATACACAATTAAACAAACACAACAGACATTTTATTCCACATTATCATCAATGAAGACCTTGGTAATAGCAACATTCAGCTGGATTAAAGAATATGTGAATAGTATAAAAGCCACCAACAAGGATGTGTATACTGTAAAAAATTATTTTTCAAAGTTGTTAATAAAAGAAGTATGGAGTATGTTTTAAAAGAAAACAAAAATGATTTTAGTATTTCTACTTCAAAATTGAATGTTTACTTGAATGTGTCACTTGCCGGTTCTTAGAAACAGCAAGTAAATTTCGCAAAAATAAATAAATAAATAAATAAATAAATAAAATACAGAGTAAAAATCATTTCAAAGACCATTTAATCCCCAATTGGGTCTGGGTGGAGTCAAAATAACAAACTCTCAAGGTTTCTTCACCCAATTTTATTGTCCATCAGGGAAATAAATAAATAAATTAAATTGCTTGACTAAACAATCCACTGATAACCTTAGTTCCCTTTCAGTCGGTAACTTCACGTTACGTCAGAAACTGACGAATGGGGTTCTCGCCCGAGAGCCCAATCACCTTAGAGTGTTAACAAAATGAGGCAATGATACGAAGAGTATCTTGGATGCGCAAGCTCCGCCCCACTCAGTGGGTATATAAGGAGAGGCGCGAGCAACTCGCATTCAAGCTTTCGCTTTGGAGCCGAGCACATCGTTACCTTCACCGGAGTGTTCTACAGGACGAGTCTCTGCAGTACTGGTGTGACGGCGCTTTTCAGCGGATTCCCGTGTTCCTGCCTTACCTGTTTCCCCTGAGCGCTTCAGTACCAAAAGAGCATTTCCTAAAAGAGCTTACGGGTTTTAATGTTGCATCTTTTTAAAGATGTCGTACCGCCCGTGTGTTTCTGGGTGCGGCTGCTATATGGCGCCTCTTGACGTCCATGATCACTGTCTCACGTGTTTGGGTTTCCAGCACACTGAGGCGGCTTTCGTGGATGGCTCATGTTCTCATTGTGGGAACATGACCATCAAGATGCTTAGATCGAGACTCGATTACCTTAAACAGTATCGCGTCCCCTCTGCCACACCCCGACTTAGTTCCTCTTCTCGTGAGGGGGCTATCTCGGTTGGTGGCCAGGGTGGTCTGAGGGTGACGGTGTGGAACAACCTGAGGAGTCAGCCTCCTCGGGCCACGCCCCCCTCCCAAGCATCTCAGCCGGTGGAGCTTCCGGGTGGGCCTGCTGCCTCCCCTTCTGGGGGACCCAGTGTCTCATTCGGGGCTCCGGAGGATGATCATATGTCAATCGCTGCATCTCAAGGCGGGTTTGAGTCCTCGGGAGATGAAGATTCGGCCGCGGTGCCCTCTGGGAGACCAGCGTTGTCCGAGTCAGATCCCAAGCTGACGGCCATGCTTGCCCGGGCAGCTGAGAGCATTGGGTTGGAGTGGAATCCTCCACCCCGTCCTGAACGCTCGAGGCTGGATGATTGGTGCCTGGGGGCTGCACGCAATGTGGTCGAGGTTGTTGCCCAGCAATTCTCAGCCGCTCAGAGACAGTCTGAGGCGATCCTACACCACCGCCGGCTCAGGTGCCTCAGGCTGCTCGTCGCAGAGGTTGCCCTCCCGCGGCTTCCTCCACTCCCGCTCGGCCACGACAGCAGCCTCCACCCCGGCCACAGCGAGGAGACAGCCGTGGGTAGGCGGCGCAGCCCGTCTCAACCCCTTCACCTGCCAAGCGTCAGGCTAAGAACCCTTACATCCTTGCCACTGGCTCTGCCAGTGGTACCCATATCTTCACAAAAAGAGCTGTTTCCTCTACCTCCGGGTCCCAAGAGGGCACGGTTGACAGTGTGCTCTGTTGTTCCAGAACACTCTCTTCCCCCCTCCCCTCTTTCCCTTCAGAGCCAGCCCGAGAACACTTTGCCTTCTCACGGAGCCCCCTCTGTCACTCCATGGATTCAGATGCAACGCTTATTACGGGATGCTGTGCGTCCCATACCAGGGCCATCTGTTCCGTCTTGCTGCCCCACCGAGGGTGCAACTGTGGGTCCTTTGACCCTGCTGGCACAGTTTCTGGGAGCCTGGTTAGAGCTACCCAACCTGTCCCGCTGGCTCAGTCGAACGTTCAGGCTCGGCTATGCGATTCAGTTCGCTCACCGTCCCTCCAGATTTTGGGGGATCCACGCTACGATGGTGGGCAAAGATGCCCTTGTCATGCGTTTGGAGATTGCTACCCTTTTGGCAAAAGGCGCGATCGAGCCGGTCCCTCCAGCCGAGATGAAGTCTGTTTTTTTACAGCCCATACTTCATTGTACCCAAGAAAACAGGTGGGTTATGGCCAATCCTGGACCTACGGGCTTTGAACAGGGCTCTTCACAGACTCCCGTTCAAGATGTTAATGCCCAAACGCATCTTCGAGTACGTTCGTCCACTAGATTGGTTTGCAGCAATAGACCTGAGGAACGCGTACTTTCATGTCTCCATTCTTCTTCGACACAGACCGTTTCTTTGGTTTGCTTTCGAAGGGCAGGCATTTCAGTACAAGGTTCTCCCCTTCGGGCTGGCCCTGTCTCCCCGCGTCTTCACAAAGGTCGCGGAGGGAGCTCTTGCTCCTCTCAGGGTCCAGGGTGTCTGTATTTCTCAACTACCTCGACGACTGGCTGATTCTAGCACACTATCGAGAATGGTTGTGCAAGGACAGAGATCTAGTTCTCAGACACCTCGCCCGTCTGGGCATTCGGTTCAACTGGGAAAAGAGCAAACTCTGCCCAGTGCAGAGGATCTCTTTTCTCGGTATGGAAATAGACTCGGTTCCCATGTACACGCAGCTTACGAGCGTGCGTGCAGTCTCTGCTGTATTGCTACGTCATGCTACGTTGGGTTCCTGTCCTCCTGGACAGGACCCCAACTTCAGTGGCATGTCAATTGCCTCGAGTTGCTGACAGTACAACTTGCTCTGCACCGCTTCAAGGCCCTGCTGAGAGACAAGCATGTATTAGTCCGTACAGACAATATGGCGACCATAGCGTACATCAACCGTCAGGGCGGTCTACGCTCTTGCCGTATGTCGCAACTCGCCCGCCATCTCCTTTTATGGAGTCAGAAGCATCTGAAGTCGCTTTGTGCCATTCATATTCCAGGCCGACTCAATCATGCAGCCGACGAGCTCTCACGACCACAGTCACACCCCGGGGAATGGAGACTCCATCCCCAGTCAGTCCAGCTGATCTGGGAACGGTTCGGGGACACTCAGGTAGACCTGTTTGCCTCTCCAGACAATGCCCATTGCCAGCTGTTTTACTCCCTGACCGAGGGCACTCTCGGGTCAGATGTGCTGACGCACAGCTGGCCGCAAGTATGCGTTTCCCCCAGTGAGCCTCCTTGCGCAGACTCTGTGCAAGATCAGGGAGGACAAGGAGCAGGTCATGATGGTCGCCCCCTATTGGCCCGGCCGGACCTGGTTCTCCGAACTGATGCTCCTCCTTGTGAAAGTCCCTCCCTGGCCTATTCCTCTGAGGAAGGACCTTATTTCTCAGAGACAGAGTCCAGATCTGTGGAGACTTCATGTGTGGTCCCTGGACGGGACGCAGTCGGGTTAGGTACCTTACCGCCGCAGGTGGTAGCTGCCATCACTTCAGCAGGAGCTTAGTCTACTAGACAAGTTTATGCGTTGAAGTGGGACCTCTTCGTCACCTGGTGTTCTTCCAGGAATGAGAACCCCTGGACATGTCCGATCGGGTCTATGCTGTCTTTTCTTCAAGAAGGGTTGGATCGAAGGCTGTCTCCTTCCACCCTTAAAGGAACACTCCACTTTTTTTGAAAATAGGCTGATATGGCTAGGAACTATACTCTCATTCCAGCGTAATAATCAAGGAACTTTGCTGCCGTTCCATGGCTGCAGCAGGCGCAATGATATTACGCAGCGTCTCTCACAAACGTCTCCATGGTTGCAAGGCACGTTCCCTGTGCAAGCAGGGACTCACAGGCGCTGCGTAATATCATTGCACTGCTGCAGCCATGGAACGGCAGCAAAGTTCCTTGATTATTAGGCCTGAATGAGAGTATAGTTCCTAGCCATATCAGCCTAGAAAATCACAACTTTTTATTTTCCGTCGGTCTTAGTACACGATTTAACTACAGAAGAGTCAAGTTTTAAATAGGAAAAATATCAAAACTCTTTGGTCATTTTTAAGCGCGATGCTAACGGTCTAATAAGATTCAATGAACTATGCTAAGCTATGCTAAAAGTGGTACCGCCAGAACCGGAGATCGGCTGAATGGATTCGAAAACGGTAAAACTCAACTGTTTAACTCTAGGGGAGTTGGAAAATGAGCCTATTTTCAAAAAAAGTGGAGTGTTCCTTTAAGGTCTATGTGGCCGGCTATTGCCGCCCATCATGACCTTGTTGAAGGTAGGTCTTTGGGGAAGCACGACCTGGTCGTTTGGTTTCTGAGGGGGGCGAGGAGACTTTTTCCTACCCGCCCTTCAAAGATTCCCTCTTGGGACCTCTCTTTAGTGTTATCTGCACTTCAGAGAGCTCCCTTATAACCTTTGCTTTCAGTTGAGCTAAAATTTCTATCTTTGAAGACTGCGCTCCTGATAGCTTTGGCTTCTATTAAGAGGGTTGGGGACCTGTAGGCTTTCTCTGTTGACAAAGCATGCCTAGAATTTGGGCCGGATGACTCTCGACCCCAGCTCGGATATGTGCCCAAAGTTCCCACCACTCAGGGATCAGGTGGTGAACTTGCAAGCGCTGCCCCTGGATGTCCAGTACGGGCTTTCCGCACTTACGTAGACAGAACCCAGTGCTTCAGGACTTCAGACTAGCTCTTTGTCTGTTATGGTGGTCAGCAGAAGGGGAGGGCTGTCTCCAAGCAGAGGCTAGCCCACTGGTTAGTGGATGCTATTGTCTTAGCCTACCAGGCTCAAGACCTGCCATGCCCCCTGAGAGTGAGGGCTCACTCAACCAGGAGTGTTGCCTTCTCTTGGGCGTTGGCGCGTGGCACCTCGCTGACAGATATTTGTAGAGCTGAGGGCTGGGCAACACTCAACACATTTGCGAGATTTTATAATCTCCGTGTAGAGCCTTTATCCTCTCGTATACTCGCCCCTTTGGGCCAGTAGTTGGATCTGCTCGGTGTCATTCGCTTGCTGCGCCATTCCACTCTACGGATTGGATGTGTGTGCTCTCTCAGTAAGTTCCTTATCAGAACCCTGGGTTCCTCCAGCACTGTCCATGTCTACATTTGCGTACTTGCCCCTTCGGTCAGCCCTTATGTTAGACTAGGTGCTTCCATGTATTGTGATTCCCTGCGGGTAATCCCACGTTTGTGTTCCACTTTAAGTCTCCTTGGAGCATGTGTCTTCCCTTAGCAAGCCACTTGCTATTCTGACATGTAATTCCACCCTGCAGGCTGGTTACCTCAGTTATCACCGCTATGCTTGTACTTCTGTAAGACCTCCACGAGTAGGCAGCCTGTTAGCATGTTAGCCTGTTAAGACAAAAACTCTAAGTAAGAAAACCTTTTTTTTTTTTTTACAGTGTAAATAAATAAAAAAGGGTAGGACATGGTACTTTTCTATATCAAATGACTACTATATCCATATATTATGGTATGACATGGTATTGCCTTGGTACCTTGTCCAAAATGCTAGTAGTTTTTTTTTTTTTTTTTTTTTTAATTAGCAAATTCATGATGAATAGCACAAAGCAGTAATTTGCAAACCTTTGCTAAGTGAGTTTATGCCATGTGACTTGCTCAGTATTGGCAGCTGAACAGATTTTAAAACATCACTGCCTCAGGAAAGCAGACTGACAGTTTTTGGAATTATTATACTGCTAATGAGGTCTATTTTTTAGATGTGACTATTATGCTGTGAACTGAATACACTTTCAGCGTGAATACAGCTATCCTGTACTAACTGAAGCATGGCTAAATACAAAGACCTCTCTGAGTACTAATACAGATACTGCTCAAAGAGACGGATTAAACCTATGAGCTCTAAATGGCAGGCAGACTCTTAATATCATAGGCGATTGAGTGACGTGCGGATGGTGTGGCCTGTAATTAGAGTGTGTGCCATGTGTTTGGCTAAAGATGAGTAATTACTCATCACTTGGAGTGGCTGGCCTCTGATAAAGCACTCATTCTTTCTGGCTTATCAAGGGGTCAAAAAGAAAATAGGTGTGGGGGGAGGAGGGTACGGAAAGAGAGGGTGGGGAAAGATAAAACAGGATTGACAGGCAGCTAGTCCAGCTAAATGCTAATGCACCAGGTGACATTTAGCAGTGCCCACCCAATCCCTAACACACACACACACACACACACACACACACACACACACACACACACACACACACACACACACACACACACACACACACACACAAAACACTTCAT
This sequence comes from Chanodichthys erythropterus, assembly GCF_024489055.1. Classification (NCBI taxonomy): domain Eukaryota; kingdom Metazoa; phylum Chordata; class Actinopteri; order Cypriniformes; family Xenocyprididae; genus Chanodichthys; species Chanodichthys erythropterus. Next base: position 20,800,644 of record NC_090228.1, read on the forward strand.
CTAGGCAGCACATTAGAGATTACTTGTCCTTAGCAGTGTTGGGAAAGCTACTCTGAAACTGTAGATTAAGTTCAACTACAGCCAGGCTAACAATTAGTAGCTATTTGCATTGAAGCAAAATAATCCATTAAAGATGGCAAAATTAAAAGATATAGGATAAATGGTTGGAATTTATGTTTTTTGTCAGGGCTTAAAAACGAAAAAAAAAAAAAAAAAAATTAAATCGTTTCACTCCGAGCAGAATCGTTATTTTAACATTTCTGTTCCAGCGTTCCTTCTGTATTATTAACGTTCCGAAACCGGTTCGTTTAGAAAAATTTTTTTTTTGTTTTTTTTGCATGTAGCCTACTTAATAATAATAATAATAATAATAATACGTCCAGAATTTTATTTTATGTATTTTTTTAAAACAAAGAGTATTTGCCGTCTTAGCCAATAGGCCTACAATTATCTTTATAACAAGATTCTGTCCAAATGTAAACCTATTAAATGAAAAGAAAAACTATCAACGGTTTATAAAGGATTTTTTCAAGATATTTTAAAATGTTTGCTGCATGGTTAAAAATGCCGATGATATTCCTGAGAGGAAAAAAAAAGATATGTTGTGTGTAAGTTGGACTGTATTATTACTTTCAGAAATAATGTAATGTATCGGTAAATAAAATAAAATGTTTACAAACAGCCTATCATACATATATATAATATAATTCTAATGTTGAACAATTATGAACAAAACTGCCCTATTTTATTTTACCACAAAACCTCTAAATTCGACTGCCTATTCAGGCTATACGTCAAGCCAAAACTAATTTAAAAAAAAAAATATCGGTCCCACTTTATATTAAGTGGCCTTAACTACTATTAACTTACATTTAAATTAATCATTTGATACAATGCACTTATTGTCTACATACATGTTTTTACATTGTACATATATTTTAAAAACACCTGCATGTAATTACATCTGTAATTAATTTCTGTAATTACATTTATAATTACATGGTTGACCCATCCCTTACACCTTAACCCACCCTTAAACTTACCCACACCACCAAAGCTTTCCCTAACCTTACCAGTATCCAACCTCAATAGCCGCAAAAGTGTTTTGCAATTCAATACGAACATTGTACTTATTTTTTGATGTAAGTAATAAATAAGATGGTAAACTAATTAATTTAAAGTCAATCTGAAGCCTACCTTTCTCATTCGGCACTGTTTCCATTTTCAATACAAATGCTAAACTATTTATTACGTAAACTTCACTTGCATTATCGACATCAACCTTCACATAACAGCACAGTCAGGTGGTAGCCACGGGTGATAAATAGCAGATTGTATTACAGAATTTAATTGAGCAGTGTAACGCTTTATGTGTTTGGTTGATTGTATTTTATTTTAATCATTTAACAGGCTGCAATATCAAGTCAGCAATGCAAGAATTTTTGTGCTCACGCGTGAGGCGCCAGCGCGACCACTGGATTTTTTTTCCCCCTTCTAAGACAGTAAACTGTACTCTTTAATTTATGGTCATACAGGTAAAAGCAAGACATAACTCATACATTTACATACGTCTCCCTCTGAACGAAGTCCAATCTGATAGTTCTCAGAACTGTAACTTCTGAATACTAATGACAAAAAAAAATGACACTTACAGAATGAAAACAAACATTCTGTGTTTATGTAATCTGTATGAAAAGAGAGCCATGTCAGAAGTCCGTGATTCAGCTCATTATCTGCCAATGCGGCCATGCCCATGGAGGGAGCGCTATTCAGAGGCAAATTCAGAGGCAATACTTGTATGCATTGTCTCAATTGTGTATTTATTGTCTTGAAAAGTGTTTATGAATTTGTGGCCTAAAGGTGTACAGAGCGCCCTCCGGCTGCAAGTATGAATTGAAAACACAGTATCCAGCACTCATAGTGATGACAATAAATATTGAATAAATATTACTCCTCAGTATAAAAAAATTGAAATAAATATATAACAATCCATCCATATTTCTCCAAATGTGCATGCCTTTAAGCTAAAAGCCTATATGAAATGCCATAGAGGTAACATAATTGTTCAGGCACCGAAATGCATAACAGAAATACATTATATTTTAAAGAAAATAATAGAATACCATTATTTTAAATTGTAATAATATTTCACAGTATTGCTGTTTATGATGAGCTGAGACATTATTACAGAGGGTTTTTTTCACAGCCTACCTGACTGAAAGGCCTCATTAATATGCAAGTCATTTCAGGTCATTATTATGTGATTATTTTGTCTTCTGAGGTGTAAATGACCCATTATTCATGATGATTCACGCCTCCATGAATACTGTGTTTCTTGGCAAAAATCTAAATCAATATATTGTTTGGTCCCACTTTATATTAAGTGGCCTTTACTATGCACTTACATCAAAAAATAAGTACAACGTATATATTGGGTTCATATTGAATTGCAAAACACTTTTGCTGCTATTGATGTGGGATATGGGTGAGGTTAGTTAAAGCTTTGGTGGTATGGGTAGGTTTAAGGGTAGGGGTAAGTGTTAAGGGATGGGTCAACAGTGTATTATAAATGTAATCACAGAAATTAATTACAGATTTAATTACATGCAGGTGTTTTTAAAATATAAGTACAATGTAAAAACATGTATGTACACAATAAGTGCATTGTATCAAATGATTAATTTAAATGTAAGTACATAGTAGTTAAGGCCACTTAATATAAAGTGGGTCCTATTGTTTAATATGAAGGAATAGGCAGCATAATTTGTACATAATTCTGAAGCAAAAACTCTAGTGTACAACCTCCACTACCCAGAAATCTTGTGAACACAGATTTAATATACTTTTTTTGGCCTTATTTCAGTGACTTAAGTTTTTTTTTTTTTTTTTTTTTTTTTCAATAACCACGCATAAACATTATTCCTTCAAAAATACAAACATGTACATACAGTAGGTGGACAACCAAAATGGTTATTACCGCCGCGCATACCGCCGCCGCAGGGCCGCGGTGTTAACTGAAATTTAGTCGCGTGTAAAAACCTACCGCCAGGTGGCGCAAAGGGACGGATTGGAAAGTGACTGTAATAATAAAATGTCGGTTTGTAAACGGAGATGAAAGGACGAAGTAAAACCACATCATTACAGTATAACCTTTTAACATCCTTAAAAACCATTAGAAAATTTAAAGTGAGAGTTAATTTCAAAACGTGGGATAGTCTTAGGCTACTTTATGCATCAAAAATTAAAAGAAAGACCTTTACACAAAGTCTTACTGCATGCTATTGTCATTAAACAGTCATTAGGTGTATATATATATATATATATATATATATATATATATATATATATATATATATATATATATATATATATAATTAGGAGCACACACACGGATTATAAATTTAATATTTTCATTCTGTAATATTTTCATTCAGAACGGCCCAGCCGCCTTAATAGACCGCATTAATAGCAATAATTCTTATTTACTGCTATTGTTCTTGATTTTTTTAATTGTTCTTGATTATTATATATATATATATATATATATATATATATATATATATATATATATATATATATATTTTTTTTTTTTTTTTTTTTGGGGGGGGGGGGGCTATTATATATGCTATGTAATGTTTAGTGATTTTGATGTCGCAGAATAAAATACCGGCAGGAATAAATACTTAGGCAAATTTACTAATTAAAACCAAAGGTGTTCATCTGTGATTGTACATCAAGAGCAAGGACACGTTGTGTGCATTTTGTTTTTTGCTTTTACCAGAACAAAACGCTCGATTGTCTGTGATTGTCTGAGAGAACTGATAGTAGCAGCAACGAGCACTGGCCATGATTTCAGAAACAACACGTTCCAGCGGATAGATCGCCTCTTATTTAACACAGACCTAACAGTTATATCTTATCGAATTGAGATATTTCTTTCTTTTTAGGTACAATTATTGCTGAGTTTAAGTTCACTTTTGAGACGTTTCAGATTCTCGCAGAGAGACAGCTGAAAGCGCACCCTGTTTTTTATTGTATTTTATTATTCAAAAGTACAAGGTTTTGTTGTTATTGTGAGCGTACACAAATAAAAGTAGACCATTCGTAGTCTTGCATCAATCTGTAAGCTATCGCCAAAAATGACGGAAGGCCTGTTTTTGTTTCAGCTGTCATGAGGAAAAAATCCACCAGAACGCGCCGGCGCTTTCGTCGGCCAGAGGGATAAAAATGTAGCCAATTTAGTTTCATATTTATGTCTGAATATTGGGCTATTGCCTGTTATTTTTAAATGAATAAATTCCACCTATGTTCATTATGAAAAGGGAATAGCATGACGGCTGCGCAATGTCGGAAGACAAATGCAGCGGGTTAGACATAGTTTGACCACTTCATTAAGTTTTGTTTTATAGTAGCTAAGTCTCTTTTTTAAAGTGAATTTCATTTTGTAGAAATTGTATCTTAATTTCAATCAATGTTTCATCAACCAATTGCCTATATTTAATAAATAGGAAGAAAACCAAACGTAGGGTGTGGAATGGAAACGAAACCATGTTTCCGCGGCCTTTGAATAAGGCTGAAGAAATAGAAGTCTTTCTGTTTTAATTAAATTTATTTATTACTTTATTACATGTCTTTATTACTTAAATAATTGATAAGATGTTTTTGGTCGAACAATATATTTTAGCTGGTCTACTTAGACACACATTTGCGTAGTGGCTTATTGTAACTTTTTTTTCCTACCACACGCCAAACTCATAACATTTCTTGCAGATTTAAAAAACAAACAAACAACAACAAAAAACAAAAAAAAACAGACTTTTACAAAATTCCTCCTCGCTCCAGTCAAAACTTCGCACACTCTGCTCGGCAGCAGCAGACGCTGGCAAACGCACGGGGGGAGGGTCGATCCCATTCGGAACTTCTGGAGTGGAGCGTGAAACGCAAAACACTGCAAATCTCCATAATACAAACAAATAAAGAAACTTACTGCAAATACTCATAACAGAGTCTAACAATTGTGTATTTCGTCAGCTTATTTCATATGATCAGATCAGGATGTTAAAATTAACAAAAAGCACTAAGATTGCAAAAAGGTCTGTCACGCGCATAGCTTAGGCTAATATTTTGAGTCTCCCGCCCTCTGGATTAATGGCTTTGGTGACAAACATTTTAAACAAAGCGCCCTTCCCCCATCTCAAACTTGTCAAGCACTGTTAGGTTAGGTGAGTGCTTTTTATACACACAAGATAATGTAAATGTCGGTTTGTTGTTTTTGTTTGCTTTTCTTTAACATTTTTATTTTATTTGGATGGCAGATTATGTACAGTTATTGTTCTAATAATATACGGAACCATAATGTTACATATCTTGGTCAATTCTTTCGAGCTGCTTTACAGCTTAACCACAGTTTGCATCAGCAGTTACTGAAATGAACTGAATCAACACAGATCTGCTGATATAAATAAATAGGTCTAAATAAATAGCAAAAAACAAGATTGGGTTTGTACGGTTCATCTGAACTATAATTTAATGATTTATGTTATGATGTTATAGAAGTACAAAGTACAATCTTTTTATCTTAATAGCCTAGCACTTGTTCAATAACAAAATGTTGATTATTGGGATAACGTTTTTTTTTTTTTTTTTTCGTAATTGTGTAGCTTATGGCATAACATTTCTTTTTGTAATGTTTATGAGCATGTTAATGGATACAAACGGCACAATTGCAGTTTATCAGATTGTTACATAGCTATAGATGAAACATTAACACATTAAAATCGTCGAGATAGTTGAGAATGCGAACACCCTGTTCTCTCATGGGAACAAGGGCTCCCTCCACGACTTTCGTGAAGACGCGGGGAGACAGGGCCAGCCCGAAGGGTAGGACTCTGTACTGATATGCTCGACCTTCGAACGCGAATCTCAGGAATGGCCTGTGTCGCGGAAGAATTGAAACATGGAAGTACGCGTCCTTCAGGTCAATCGCTGCAAACCAATCTCGGGGACGGATGCACTCGAAAATGCGTTTCTGCGTGAGCATTTTGAATGGTAGCTTGTGGAGGCTCCGATTCAAAACTCGCAGGTCCAAGATCGGTCGTAACCCGCCGCTTTTCTTGGGTACAATGAAGTAGGGGCTGTAGAACCCCGACCTCAAATCGGCTGGAGGGACCGGCTCTATCGCGTCCTTCGCCAGTAGGACTGCGATCTCCGCACGCAGGACAGGGGCATCGGCATCTTTCACTGTAGTGAAGAGGACGTCCCTGAACTTGGGGGGGGGAAGCCAGGCGAACTGAATCGCAAAGCCGACCCTGATGGTCCGAAGGAGCCAGCGAGACGGACTGGGGAGCGCTAACCCGGCTCGCAGAGGCCGTACAAGCAGGACCAAAGGGACCACCGGTGTACCCGCAGCAGGGCAGCGAGGTGGAACACAGGGACGCGGCTCGGGGGGCTCTCTTTGTGAGGCAGCCCGAAGCGGCGTCACAGTGTGCTAGGCAACACTTACCTGGCTCCACGGATGGACAGAGGGAGCAGTCGAGGCTTTGGCTGCCCGCTGCTCGCTGCTGTCCGCTGGCGACAGAAGAGGGGGATGAGAGTGGTGAGGTTTTTCTCCTCCCACTGCTCTCCAAACCCTCTTCAGACCTGGAAATGGAGGAACTGCTCTTTAAAATTTGGGTACCGCTGCCTCTTGGGTCAGTGGCGGAACAGAAACAAACCCAATAAAGGATTTACCACCTGGCCCTCCTCCAGGGGTGGAAGAGCAGTGATTCTCACAAACCAGTTAAACAGCTGCAGAGACGGGAGGCGTCATCTCCCCGCAATGGATACAGCAGAGCCTGCTGGGCCGGAGTTTCTTGCAGGGGACGACACCCTTGGCGACGAGCAGACTGAGGGGCGGCCCAAGAGGAACTCAATGGTTTGTCATGGGAAGCTCCCCGATCCGCTACTAACTGAGGAGAACCGCTGGGCTCAGTCCTCGACAGTGTCACCGAAAGGCCACCTCGTAAGATGGGAGCATTGAGAAAGCATTTAGCTTGACAACCTCTCACACCTCACAAGGTAAGCCAGGGGGCACTTCTGGACCACGGAGGTGGACATCGTCTGGCTGAGGGCCTGCGCCGTGACTTTGATCACGGTTAGTCAACAAGCGCAGCTCAACCCCAGCACAAAACTACCCTCATGCAAAAAGAGTGCCTTGGCCTCACATGCAGGGTGGGTGTGGTCTGTGTACAGCCACCCCATCCAAGAGGGTAGTGAGAGAGGAAAAACTTATGCAGATTGGCACCTTTGGCATTCCATATTTATGGCACCAATATACCCCCATACTGCCAAGTTTTCCATGCACATCTGGAAGACCCAGGAAAGCATGGCTGTAAACTCTGAATCTGAGTCAGCATAAGCACACACCATTACAGTGGGCAGCGTCACCCTCATTTCCAGAGCATAACAGCACTCTCTCCGATGCTGCAATCGACGTCTGTCCCTCAGCTGGAGCTCTGAATGAAATGCTAGGTTCCCCTATGAAAAGGACCAGCAATCCAATCCAGAAACTGCACAGCTTGCAATGCGCTAGAGAGGGAGGGGCCCTAGGGGGTTGGTTCCCCGAAGGAACCCCTCAACCTCATGTCACCCAAGCCATATCAGCAAAGTAGACCTCTTCTGGTGCACCAGAGAGGCTGCTACAATGGAGATTACGCAAGGGAACCGCGCATCTAGAGCGCCGAGCGAGCGCTGGGTTGCCGTGACAACCCGCGCTGCAGCCCGGCAGCTCGACGGCACACGACACGCAGAGGAGCGAGAGGTTTGCTCTCGTTGATCTCCACGGTCTCCCAGTGTGTCGGGCAGACCCGCGGCTGTGCTTTTACACACAAGCGGCAGCTGGCCAACAACAGAGGGGACTCAAGCTTCCCGGAGAAAGAAGAGTCACGACCGGCGTGTCGACGTGATCATGTTCTCATATGAAAACATGAACACCCACGAACATCATTTCAGCACGCACCCAGAAACGAAACGGTGATCGTGGCCGTCAGTGAGGACAGGAACGATCGCATCCAGAAACACAAGTAGGATGTCGTCTTTAAAAAGACGCGAATCTACTTGTGTAAGCTCTTTCAGGGACTTTACTCTTTTAGAAGTGCTGAAGCACGCAGGGGAACGGCCACCGCAATACAGACAGGGATTGTGTGCAGCCTGTCATGTGCTTTCTCTCTCTTTGAAGGCGCTCACTCTTACCAGCCGTAAAAACGGCTTTTCAGCACTCAAAAGCGCACCGTACCGGCCGTGAGAACAGCCTTCTGACGCTGTCAAACAGCTATTTGCTCAAAAACGGCAAACGAAACAAAAACAGAAAAAGAGAGGACTTCGACCCCGCTGCTGTGCTGTTCGCCCGCACTCGGAAAAAAAAGAGAAGTTCAACCAAAAAGCTTGACTCGTCTTCTAGCAGACACTCGCTTGCAGAGAACAGGAACAAACACCGTTCGGCTCCGAAGCGAAAAGCTGAAGATGCAACGCACCTGCTGCTCATTATATACCCGCGCTGCGAGGCGAGCAGCTGATGCATATGATTGCATGCCAATGTGCATTGGCTCGTTTTAGTTACACTCGAAGTAGATTGGCCTCTCTAGCGAGATTCCTATTCGTCGGTCTGTCCGACGTACGTCGAACGTGACCGACTGAATGGGAACCCATTGTAAGCGATGTATTACCATTACATCATGGGCGTACGGGACACCCCACACCCCATGATGGGCCCCGGCGCAGATCATTTATTATTTAGCCTTTGCTTTTTTTTAGAACTAAACTCAATTGACTAAAGATAAAAATAAAGCATCCAACTGAAGCCCAAAAATGCAAGCAGAATACCACAGAAACTAGTGCTAAATTACCACAAAAGGGGGAAAAATTCACTGTTGTTTCCATCGCCGTTTGTAAGGTAGCCAGGACAACAGCAAGCTTTGATGCGCTGTGCTACTGCGTAACTGTTAGTGGTCCTGTGCCGAGACAAATAAATATGTTCGGTCTTTGCTGAGATATTATTATTATTATTATATTGCTCAAACGTAAATAGCATATAAGTCTAGAGTTAGGCTATTTCTTTATTCTTTTACTGTAAATACATGAATTTAGTTTTGAAATTTGTGTCTAACTTAGAATTTAGAGCAGCTAAAATATATTGTTAGACCAAAACATCTTATCAATTAATTAAGTAACAAAGACATGTATTTAAGAAATTTAATAAAAACAGAAATACTTCTATTGCTTCAGCCTTTTCCAAAGGCCGCGGAAACATGGTTTTGTTTCCATTCCACATCCGACGTTCATGGTTTTCTTCCTATTTATTAAATATAGGCAATTGATTGATGAAACATTGATTGAAATTAAGATACAATTTCTACAAAACGAAATTCATTTTAAAGAAAGACTTACATAAAACAAAACTTAATGAATTGGTCGAACTTATGTCTAACCCGCTGCATTTGTCTCCCAACATTGTGCATCCGTCGTGCTATTCACTTTTCATAATCAACATTGATGACATCTTTAAAAAAAAAAAAAAAAAAAAAATTAGGCTATAGCCCAATATTTAAATATAAATATGAAACTAAATTGGTTACATTTGTATCCCTCTGGTCGACGAAAGCGCCGCCGCGTTCTGATGGATTTTCTCCTCATGACAGAAACAACTTAAAACAGGCCTTCCGTCATTTTTGGCGATAATAAATTCGTAGGTCTGTGTTAAATAAGAGGTGATCTATCTGCTGGAATGTGTTGTTTCTGAATTTGATATTTGATATTTTAAGGAATAGAATAGGCTACACTCCTGCATTTAAATGCGGCTGCAGGAGTTGCAGTTTTTTATGTTGTTTTATTAATCCGTCCATTCTTTTTAGTTTCAATGATTTAGCTAAATCGTGCCTTAATAATGGGACCGAAATTATTCAGTGACTCACGTTTTACTAAAATAAAGGGATATAATTCATGAAACACGCAACAATTTATTAATCAGTGTCCAAACAGATAGGCTATACTTTTCCTAAGTAGTTATCTGTCAAATAAAGGACAGGTAACGAATAACAAAGTATGTGCGAGTCAAAAATCCATGCTGTTTTATTAAAGGAGTTTAAAATATAAATAAAACATGTATTTGTGATAAATATAGGCCTAATATGTGAGAAAACTTACATTTTGCAAAAAAATAAATGTGCTTTGATGCATTTGTTGGATAACATGTGGTTAAAGCGCCACTCAGCGGTCAAAAGCTGCAAATGCACTTTGCGACGCGGCGGCAGGCGCGGCGGTAGAAACACCGTTTTGGATGGCCACCTACTGTACATGTTCCTCACATATTATAGTTAGGGTTAGCCTAGTTTGTGCTGAATACAGTGTAATGACACTTTTGTCATTTATATGTTTATGAACAACTGAAAAAAGCACAAATGTCAGGGCATGTCAAAACTTCTCCAAGCCCCAAATCAGCCTCAGACTCCAGAGGGTTAAATAATGAAAACAAGCAGAATGACTGTTTTTTTTTTTGTTTTTTTTTTCTGTATCTTTGGAGTGTGGCACAATGAACCACTTTCGTTTTGTTAATCTGTAGACGTAATTATATAGTGAAATATTGCGTAGCCTATAGGCCTAAATATTCCCTTTTATTGTATATGTGTTATGTAGGCCTATAGTTTTATTCTGTTTTCTCCGTTCACAGAAGCACTACATGTGCGTGATGTGACGTTGTGTGAACTCATGTTCTACATATCCTGCAATTTTTGCTGGTTTCAAAATGCACAACAAGCTGCATATTAGCATACTTGACATTAATTTCACTTAAATGTAGGCCTAATGCTTGACGGTTGGTGACATATATTCTTGGAAAAACGAACGCCAGGGCATTGCCATTGTGACTTACCTAACATATGACTTGACAACTGAGCCTGAGCGTATCAGTGTGGGCATTTCACTCACATTGGATGTGTCAGCATCACATTTGCATAGGCTGTACTATTTGAATTCGTGATTGGTTGACTGCCAAATCAAAATATTAAATAGAACGAAAAAAATAACGTTATTAACCGGTTAATGGCCATTTCAAATAAGCGTTTCTGTTCAGAACGATTACATTTGATTTCGTTTCCTTTTCTGGTTATGTTCCGGTCAAAATTTCGTTCATTTCCGGTTTTCATTTTCATTCCTTGAACCGGTTCAGAGCCCTGGTTTTTGTATTTTCCTATGATTTCGCCATCTTGAAGAAATTAATTCGACCACTCATGAGACAGGGTTGAAACATACAAGTTAAAAACATTCTGTAGAACAGAAGCATTAAAGTGTTAGTTCACCCAAAAATTAAATTTCTGTCATTAAATTACTCACCCTCATGTCGTTCCAAACCCGCAAGACCTTTGTTCATCTTCAGAACCCAACTTAAGATATTTTTGATGAAATCAAAGAGGTTTTTATCTTAGTTTCTAAGAGGAAGTCATGGGAGATTCATGCAAATACCTGTCAGGTCAATGTATTCTCTATAGTATGATCCAAGCACAGATTAGTGCTTGAGTAATGGCTACTTGAATTTAACAAAGTGATCATTACAGTGCTTTCTTCTCTTGTTGTGTTCAGCATATGGTACTATTGGAGGGTTTTTCTGTTAACCTTAATAACAAAGACTCAGTAACAAGGCCTTGCTTTGAAGATGACTTTGATGTTGAGACCATCAATTGTAGAAGGACTGAAAGCTTTAAAGACGCTGAAAGAAGACCAGATTACAAGATTGAGGGCTTCTGCTTTTCGTCACCAACTGTGCTAATGGAATTCAATCATGTTGTGATTCAGAACAGACTGAAACTCTGTTGGAATAACATGGAAACTCTGAATTTCAGTAGGGTTGCATGAACCTTGGGTCAACTATCAGAGGAATTATTTGATTTCTGTACAAAAGCAAGAGAAAAAATGGGTCATTCCTACATTCTACAGTATTTCTGTAATATAATACCACTACTATATTATTTACAATTATATTATATTATATATTACATATAAGTCCTGCCCTACGTTTTTTTCTTGTTCGAGATGCCCTTTCACTTGGATTTACGACCATACGACTATACTCCGCAAAAAAAGAAATGTCCCTTTTAGAATACTGTATTTCCAAAAGAATTTTGTAAAATCCAAATAAGCTTTATAGATACATTGGAAAGATACATTATAGATTAATTTTTCAATTAACCATAACAATTATTGCACTTGCACCTCCTTATTACACTAACAGTTTACAGGTGGTAGCCAAAAAACAAACAAAAAAAAAAACACTGACACTTCCTGTGGAATTTTCCCCCATGACTAACCGCCTAATACAATTTTGGGAAGGGATAGAATAAACTAAAATTGAGAGTTCAATGTTTTATCCAAAATATTAAGAGAAGATTTTAAGATATATTATGAAAACATTAAAACATACTTGGGATGAATGTTGTAGAATGACCCAGATAAGCATGGTGTACCTCAGGGGTATATTTTTGGCCATGTCAAATGCATTATGTAGACTCTAATTCAGGGAAATAAGCATGAAATGCTACATTTTCCTGCAGAATGGAAGCTACCTGAAAGAGACTTTACATACCCACATCAAATGTCTTGTTTTTGATCAAGTCTGACTGACTTAGAGCTTAATTGGGTTATTTTTACCTCACTGTGCATGAAGAAGCTCCTGGTCACTAATGTCATTCTTAATGGACTTTAATTAGTGAAGTATAGGGGAAGAGACAGAGAGAGAAAGAGAGAGATTAGAGGGTGAGTACAGAGATCGTGTTTATTGCAGTTCAGCACTTTCTAATTGCTACTCAGTGCATTTAGAGTCTCTGACAGAGAGCAGAAGAGTTGGTGTGCATAGGGCTGTCGCGGCGAAAATAATTTTGAGTGGCTCAATATCATGCGATATAATCGTTTTTTTTTTTTTTTCGCTATATAAATAAGTGTTACGATGTGGTCTGCCGCCACGAACACGAAGGTGATTTAAAAACAAGACAGGCTTTATTAATAATCCAAACACTCTGAATGAACACACAGGAAAATAACACAAACTACACAATGCATAAACGAGAACTGACCAAAAACTACAAACACAGGGCTATATAAACAGGGGTAGAACTAAAGAAAGTAAACTAGACATATGTGAATCTAATATGTAACTTTAAAAACAAACAAGAACATGATCAGTAACCAATGAAACCGAAACTAAACAGAACAGGGAAACAGGAACTAAAGGAAACAGAACAGAATGTCAAAATAAGGGTTCACAAAACCTGAACATGAACCTGACAATAAGCTTGTTGGGCTAATTTTACTTGTAAAACTCTTAGTTCCGATCCTCGAATTGACTAGACGAGAGGCTTTCTAAGACTGCTGATATTTCCTAATAGTATCCAGCATCAACACTGCTTGTCTCTGCGCATTCTAGACAGGCTGTCAATCAATGCAGTTACATTGTTTCGCCACTAGGTGGACTGTTCTTGAGTTGAGTCATTAAATCGTTCATTTAATTAATACGTTCAAAAATGCTGACTCATTCATTAATGAAACAAGGTGCTGAAATTATTTTAGCTTTGAGTGCCACAAGGCTTTATCCGACCAGCAATGCGTCAGGGTAATGCTGAAGCTGATGCTTCACTTCATAGAGACCATGGCATTGATTCAATGCATTGACCAGTGTTGATGCCATCCTTGGGAAATACCCTTAAATGTTGAAAGGATGCTATGACAAAGATTGCTTTCCTCTTCAGACATGGCAAACTTATTTTTTTTAAAAAGAATCTATGACTTGACCTGAAGAAGGACAGAAGCAGGTAATCACACAATGGTACACAAAATCACAATGGCACACAGAGTCTTAATTAAGTAAAAACAGAGCCAGTTGGTGGGAAAAAATACATTCTTCACTCTTGTTATTGTTATTAACTTATTTGACATCCAATACACAAACAAAGTGTAAAACAAAAGAAAAAAAAAAAGAAAAACCGTCAGCATTGCGGTCTGCTGCTTGCATTCCTATGCGGTTGGCTTGTCAGTATCACGGTATTACAATATTGCAGTTATCGTGACAGCCCTAGGTATGCACTTTTTTGAAGCATCAGTGTATCCTTCATTGTTTACATTCTGGAAATAATCTGTGGAATTTTTCACATTTATATTTGTTGAGTTCTCCGGGCAGACATTCTGTGTTGGGGCTCGTCACCCTGTGTTTTTTTATTCTTTGGTGACTCTTCTGTTTTCTGTTCCTGCACATCTCTCTCTATAAGTGAGTATTCTAGACACTGAGTGATGGGCAGCATCTATTCCCCTGTCTTGCGGTGACTGCCCCTGTAATTGACGAGGGAGAAACGTGCCCCGCAGAGGACACTGGCCTGCCCTACAGACAACAGATTTACAAACCATTTAACAGCTATTCCACTACCCTTCAATGGTCAATCTGGCCACAGGAGGTGACTTGATCTACACATGCAACAGTGAACGTATGTCAACGGTAGATTAAGGCCTACGGTTATCGATTTGCCCCTTAAAAGACAGAGGCAGAACAATGTTCAGTCGTGCCATGTTGTTGAAGATAACAGCAGTGCACTGAAAAGAAAACCCATCTATTCAGTTTAAAGATGCCATGTAACTTTTGAGGTTAATCAACATACTTTTGTTTTGTTTTCCTCAAATGAGAATCATGGATTGTTCATGTCTCTGGTTGCTTGTATGCTTCAAATAAAGCAGACAAATACGTAAAAGCAATTATTTCACTGAATTAAATCAAGTTCACTGATCATGTTTTTACAGTAGCTAAACCTAAATGCTCATGGCCCATGGCCAATGAATTAGAGTACTGCAAAAATAAATAAATAAATAAATAAATACACTGCATTTAGTTGCTATTATGGAGTGGCACCTGTTGTGAACATACGCGTACACAAAAAAGACAGGAAAGAGAGAGATGCAAACGAGAAGACAAGGCCGAAACTAATCAAACTAACAGCATAATTCTATTACACTGAATAAGTTGACTGACAAATTCAAGCGATTGTTGTCCAAAGTGGATTCAATTAACAAACTAAATTATTAAATAATGTGCTGCCTCTCACTCCATGTTTTTAATTTCCTTGCTTTTCACCATTATTAAAACAGATTTTTGTTTTTTGAAGCAACATAATCAAATTCATATCTAGCCTTCAGCACTCTTAACTTCTCTGATTCAATAAATGTAACTCCACATGCGCAAAGAAATCATTCCAGAGATATGATATATTACTTAATAACAAACTACCTGTTAATATTGCTCATTCAAAAATAATTAAATTCAAATTATAGAATCATGATATGCTTTATAAAATTTGCAAACAAAAACTTTTTGCATGTACTTTGCCAAAGCATAACTGTAATCAAACAGAAAACCAGTGTGTGCACTAGCATTAACAAACAGATTTTCAAAAAATAATAAGTACCTTAAAAAAGTTTTAAAAAGACTACATTGTGAAAGATTCTCACAGTTCTGTATATAATGTCTGCCTCTCACTGTCTTTTCAGTCTTTTCGGTCTTTCTATCTCTCACTTTGTCAGTGAGGGGAGGATGGCTTGAGCTGATAACAATATGGGTCACTTGTAGTGTCATAGCCGTCGTCGATCTTTGGCTCAGTGTCTCGCCAGTCACTGCTGATGTGTGTGTGCGGTCAAGCTTTTGTCAAGAACCAGCAATGTGTGGATGTGAAGGTGTGTGTGTGTACAGCAAGGTTATTTTGTTCGAGGAGCCAAAGAAGGCAGTGTCTGTTCCAAAAATCTTGTAACTAATGCTGCCTTCATGTGCTATCGGAAATTAGATAATTCACACTTCTGAAGTCGTGATTACGAGCTCATCGCATTCAAGTTTCAAAATGGGAGGGCGTTCATGTGCAATTTTTACCTAGGAAACTTATATTTACGATAATTCCGAGAGCATGTGAACGCAGCATTAGAGTCCAGAAACAGAACAAAACAAACATTATGAAATATGAGGTGAAATAATATATAAGCACTTTTTAATACTGTTCAACAGATGCACCAGCAAAAAAAAAATTCTGGAGTTTCCATCCACTTTTTCTGCTGTCCTGTTAATTACATAAAGTGTTATTATATATATATATATATATATATATATATATATATATATATATATATATATATATATATATATATATATATATATATTTAGTAGCTGTATAGCAGAGGAACACAGGTTTTGATAGCATCTAAGAATAGCATCCATTTTTCCTTCAATCCTGACCAGTCGCCCAGTCCCCGCTGAAGAGAAACAGTCCAACAACATAATGCTCCCACCACCATGCTTCACAGTCGGTATGGTGTGTTTTGGCTGGTGTGCTGTGTTGGATTTTCATTGGAGTTTGAATTTTGTGAGTTTGTGAGATAATTGGCACATGCACAAAGTGACCTGTCCCAGCCATAAAGCCTTGTAAGTCACTGCACATAACATATATACAAATGCATTATATTTTAAAGTATATTAAAATAGAAAACCATTATTTTTAACTGTAATAATATTTCACAGTATTGCTGTTTTTTTCTGTATAAATGCAGGTTTGATGTGCATGATACTTCTTTCAAAAACATTAAAAATAGTAATATGTGTCCAGTCTTTTGTACTGTAATCTAAAATGTAATAGGCCTATACAAAATTTTCTTCACGTGATGTGCAATAATACGTGCATCCATGAGATCACAAAAATCATGTTTTCTGTTAAAGGGTTAGTTCACCCAAAAATGAAAATTCTGTCATTTATTACTCATGCTCATGCTGTTCCACACCCGTAAGACATTCTTTAATCTTCGGAAAGCAAATGGAGATATTTTTGTTGAAATCCAATGGCTCCATGAGGCCTGCATAGCCAGCAATGACATTTCCTGTCTCAAGATCCATTAATGTACTAAAAACATATTTAAATCAGTTCATGTGAGTACAGTGGTTCAATATTAATATTATAAAGCGACGAGAATAAAACACGAAAAATAAATAAATAACGAATTATTTAGTGACTCATTTTTTTTTTTTTTTTTTTTTTGACGCACCAAAAATATTCTTTTTGCTTTATAATATTAATATTGAACCACTGTACTGGTGGTGGGGTTTTTTTTAGTTTCATCTTACCACAGAAGCTGGTCCCATTTGAAATTCCAGTCTTGTCTGACAACTGAATATGCTGGAGTTTGTTTTTGGATGAACAAAGAAGGATTTTTCTTGAAACCCTCCCGGACAACTTGTGGGGATGTAGGTGCTGTTTGGTAATTTTTTAGGCTTTCTGAGACTCAAGACTCAACTAATTTCTGCAATTCTCCAGCTGTGATCCTTGAAGAGTCTTTGGCCACTCAAACTTTCCTCCTCACCGCGCATTAGGACGATTTAGACACACATCCTCTTCCAGGCAGATTTGTAACATCTTTAGTTGATTGAAACTTCTTAATTATTTCCCTGATGGTGGAAATGGGGATTTTCAATGCGTTAGCTTTTTTCTTATACCCATTTTCTATTTTGTGAAGCTCAATGATCTTTTGCTGCACATCAGATCTATCTATCTATCTATCTATCTATATATATATATATATATATATATATATATATATATATATATATATATATATATATATATATATATATATATATTTTTTTTTTTTTTTTTTTTTTCCTCATTGTGATGAATGATTAAGGGGATTTGGCCTTTGTGTTTACACATATTTGTACTCCTGTGAAACAGAAAGTCATGGCTGCACAATTTCATGCTCCTAGTCACCCTGGTGTGCTAAAAAAATTAAATGTGAATGGGAATATACTATTTTACTCAGAAGAATTTCTAGGGATGCCAATAATTGTGGCAAACATGTATTGGAGAAAAACATGTATTTCATAATGAGCTTTTTCCCCCATTTTCAATTATTTTCCTTCAATGAAAGGTTAGAATTTTGTGAATTGTTTGAATGAAAGATCAAAAAGATAAACAATGCAGATTTTTTTTTTTTTTTTTTTTTTCACAGCCACCTTTGCTCATATTTACTAAGGGTGCCAATATTTGTGGAGGGCACTGTATATGCAATCCTCTCAAAAATACAATTATGTGCATATTTGTTGCTCACATATTATAGCCTAGTTTGTGCTGAATACAGTGTAATGAGACTTTTGTCATTAATATGTTTATAAGCAACTGAAAAAACACAAATGTCAGGGTATGTCAAAACTACTCCAGGACCCCAAATCAGCCTCAGACCCCAGAGGGTTAAACATCCTTATTAACCCTCATGTTGTGTTCGGGTCAATTTGACCCGAACACCAATTTTCTTTTTCCCGAAAATACTAGTTAATGTTATCGCTTTGGACTGAAACTTAGTGACTTTGTTCCCAAAGGGTATAACTAAATCTCAATATTTTTTTGGACATTTTCTTAATTTTTTGTGGGGGTTTTGTTACCTTGTTACACTCGTGGTGTTCCCGGTCAAAAATGACCGGCCCATAAAAAATAGCTTATAAATCACTCATTATACCATATTTTCACCCAATCTTGGATTCAATCTTTTTGTCAACTTGTTCTCTTTCAATTAGGACTGGTTTTATATTTCTGTTTGCATCTGATTAATCGTGGGCCTCATTTATCTGAGAGTAGGCATCTCATTTTTTGAGTAAATTTTTTAAAATTTTTGAATAATTTTGGAAATATTAAATAAAATCTGAAGAAAATTGGTATTGTTGATCACACTAGTCTACTCTAATGTTTCACCAGGAATTTTGTTTTGAAACTTTTGTTTTGTAAAAAATATGGCACATAGTCACACTTGTGGTGTTCCCGGTCAAAAATGACCGGCCTATAAAAAATAGCTTATAAATCACTCATTATACCATATTTTCACCCAATCTTGGATTCTATCTTTTTGTCAACTTGTTCTCTTTCAATTAGGACTGGTTTTATATTTCTGTTTGCATCTGATTAATCATGGGCCTCATTTATCTGAGAGTAGGCATCTCATTTTTTGAGTAAAAAACAAATAATTTGTGGGTAAATTTGGAAATATTAAAAAAAAATATGAAAAAAATGGCTACTGTTGATCACACTAGTCTACTCTAATGTTTCACCAGGAATTTTGTTTTGAAACTTTTGTTTTGTAAAAAATATGGCACATAGTCACACTTGTGGTGTTCCCGGTCAAAAATGACCGGCCTATAAAAAATAGCTTATAAATCACTCATTATACCATATTTTCACCCAATCTTGGATTCAATCTTTTTATCAGCTTGTTCTCTTTCAATTAGGACTGGTTTTATATTTCTGTTTGCATCTGATTAATTATGGGCCTCATTTATCTGAGAGTAGGCATGGTCAAAAATGGTCACAATGGCCGACCATTGAAAGTGAATGGGAGAGACTGAAAATAACAGAACAATTTAGTTTTCAGGAGCATGTTCATTATTTTCATGTACATATATGAGCATATGTGCTTGCAAACATCGAGCCCTTGGACCTGTGCATGTATCGATACATTTATACACACGCTACCCAGACACACACACGTTAAAACATACAAACTTTTTTGAGTATTACACACATTCTTTTCCACAGAGAGAAATTTGATCCTACCCTAACCTGCATCTAATATACATTTATCCATCTGACATTACCACACACACACACACAAACACAAACTGGCCGTGACTGCAGTGACCCGGCTTCAAAAGAAGAAGGATTTGCTTTATAATTAAAATTTCCTGATAATTCACTCACCCCATGTCTTTCTTTCTTCAGTTGAAAGGAAAATAAGGTTGAGGAAAACTTTGCAGGATTTTTCTCCATATTGTGGACTTCACTGGAGTACAACGGGTAACTTCTTCATGAGTTTGACAACACATGTGCTGCAAAAGTTCACAACGCAACCAAACACAGAAACGCGCTGCAAAAGTTCACAACGCAACCAAATACAAAAACACGCTGCAAAAGTTCACAACGCAACCAAATACAGAAATGCGCTGCAAAAATTCACAACGCAACCAAATACAAAAACACGCTGCAAAAGTTCACAACGCAACCAAATACAGAAATGCGCTGCAAAAATTCACAACGCAACCAAATACAAAAACATGCTGCATAAGTTCACAACGCAACCAAACACAGAAACGCGCTGCAAAAGTTCACAACGCAACCAAATACAAAAACATGCTGCAAAAGTTCACAACGCAACCAAATACAAAAACACGCTGCAAAAGTTCACAACGCAACCAAACACAGAAATGCGCTGCAAAAGTTCACAACGCAACCAAATACAAAAACATGCTGCATAAGTTCACAACGCAACCAAACACAGAAACGCGCTGCAAAAGTTCACAACGCAACCAAATACAAAAACATGCTGCAAAAGTTCACAACGCAACCAAATACAAAAACACGCTGCAAAAGTTCACAACGCAACCAAACACAGAAATGCGCTGCAAAAATTCACAACGCAACCAAATACAAAAACATGCTGCATAAGTTCACAACGCAACCAAATACAGAAACGCGCTGCAAAAGTTCACAACGCAACCAAATACAGAAACGCGCTGCAAAAGTTCACAACGCAACCAAATGCAGAAACGCGCTGCAAAAGTTCACAACGCAACCAAACACAGAAACGCGCTGCAAAAGTTCACAACGCAACCAAATACAAAAACGCGCTGCAAAAGTTCACAACGCAACCAAATACAGAAACGCGCTGAAAAAGTTCACAACGCAACCAAACACAGAAACGCGCTGCAAAAGTTCACAACGCAACCAAACACAGAAACGCGCTGCAAAAGTTCACAACGCAACCAAATACAAAAACGCGCTGCAAAAGTTCACAACGCAACCAAATACAAAAACGAGCTGCAAAAGTTTACATGCACAGGTCCAAGGGCTCGATGTTTGCAAGCACATATGCTCATATGTGTACATGAAAATAATGAACATGCTCCTGAAAACTAAATTGTTCTGTTATTTTCAATCTCTCCCATTCACTTTCAATGGTCGGCCATTGTGACCATTTTGACCATGCCTACTCTCAGATAAATGAGGCCCATGATTAATCAGATGCAAACAGAAATATAAAACCAGTCCTAATTGAAAGAGAACAAGTTGACAAAAAGATTGAATCCAAGATTGGGTGAAAATATGGTATAATGAGTGATTTATAAGCTATTTTTTATAGGCCGGTCATTTTTGACCGGGAACACCACAAGTGTGACTATGTGCCATATTTTTTTACAAAACAAAAGTTTCAAAACAAAATTCCTGGTGAAACATTAGAGTAGACTAGTGTGATCAACAATACCAATTTTCTTCAGATTTTATTTAATATTTCCAAAATTATTCAAAAATTTAAAAAAAATTACTAAAAAAATGAAATGCCTACTCTCAAATAAATGAGGCCTATGATTATTCAGATCCAAATCAAAATATAAAACCAGTCCTAATTGAAAGAGAACTTGTTGACAAAAAGATTGAATCCAAGATTGGGTGAAAATATGGTATAATGAGTGATTTATATGCTTTTTTTTATGGGCCGGTCATTTTTGACCGGGAACATCACATGTGTTATAGGGTTTTGAACACAACCTGAGGGTTAAGTAATCCCTATCAAAGTTACAAAAGTTATTCAGTCAAGAGCAGTGAATGTTTTTTTCTTTGTCCTTTGTTGTTTGATTAACATTAAAAACACAGACAGCAGCATATTAGGCTGCTGTCACTTTAAGAGCGAATGCATGGATATAATGTACTGATACTGTACACATGCATTTACTTTCTCAACTTCTCACTTAAGACATAACCAACTATGTTTACTAGGATACTTGCTATTTTATGACAATTTTGTGAAAATTCCACTCAAGTTCAAGACAACGTGAAAAGATAGCTTAGTATTTCTATTTCTATTTAGCATTTAGTATTATAGTAAACTTCTCTGACTATGCAGCGCTGGCCCATCAACTGTCACAAGCATCGTTCACATTTGTTTATGTTCATGCATTGATAGAATTCATAAAAATGTTACCAGCCAACTGGCAAGTGACACCATTTCATATACTCAGCAACAGCTTAGGCTTGGCCATTGTTAATTTTAGGCCCAGAAGGTCACCACATGCCACTGGTGTACGTCACCAGTGAAGAAGTGAGGTAAGGCTCTGGGTGGCAGAACACAATGTTACGTATCCCTTTGATATGAATATAATGAATGTGCGTGTGAAAACAACATTACTCCCCCCACTATACACAAAGTGCATTCATCTGCACAGTTATGAAGTCACTGAGCCCTCTCAAAAGCCCAGTGGCCTGTGTGTGAGTCCGTGTGCATGCATGTGTTAAACAACAGTGACAATCCAACTCTGAGAGGCATGTTATGCGACTAGACTCTCCTAAGCCTTTAGCACTATGTGTCTGTCTACTTCCATTTGGTCAGCTGACATCCTACAAACACTTCCTAACCCCCCCAGTAGGGCATGTCTAGGCCAGTATCTCACTCGAGGATTAATTCAAGATAGCCAGGCCACATAGAGAACAGTGGCTGGCCACTAAACACTGACCCTGCTCTCCCATGACTGACAGGCCAACACATTGTGCTGCATAGCTCAGAGCTTGGTTTAATGGGCGCTTTGCTTGAGTGGTCGAGGGTTTTGTTTGTAAATTTTATTGCTGAATGAGCTTGTGTTGTCCCACAGAGAATGTCTTTAAAGCTATTATTTTTTGACTATGCTTTTGACAGTAATGTATTCAGGCTAAAGAGGGTCAAAGTCATTTCATTAAAGACTTGCAGCGGTTGTCAACAAGCATGATTGCTAAAATCAACAGGTGTGGATCAGGTGTTGTTTTTATTTTCTCCACAGGTTAGTGTTAAGAAGGCCTGGTAAAAAAAGGCCACTTTAAGCTCTGCAAGAGTACTAAAATAAACTAACTCCCAAAATATTCAGACTGAATACAATTGCAAAATGTAAGGCGAAATTTATGACAAAGTCAGTTGTCGACAGAAAAGTTATTGATCCTGACAGATATATGGTCAATAAGGGCAGTCAGGTAACTGACAGATAAATAAATGATAATAAATGAAAATTAAAATAAACAAACAGACAAATAAATAAATAAATAAATAAATACAGGTAATTATTTTTGTAGAATGAAAATTAAGCACATTTTAGATGTGATTTTGCAATTTATGATTTATAATTTTGCAATAAAAAAATAAAAATAAATAAAAGTCAACGTGCTAAAACATTCTCTCCAAAAATTAGTGTCTTATCATTTATCTAAACCACTACCACTTTAAAAATGTTAAAGAAAAAATACAATGGGGGAAAAAAAAAGCTGTTGGAAAACTAGTGGTCCATCCTATGATCTATGCAAAGGTGTCTTCATTTACAAAAATAAATTCACCTTTATACACGTCTTACAATGCAGTGATTTGATTGATTGTAACCCAGGATCACAGGGACATGTACCTATTAATCAGCTTTGACTAACCCACTTAAATAAAAGACCTCTTTATTGTTATGAAGTTAACACATATTTTTAGCTCTCATATTTGATTCAGTGCACACTTAACTGTTTTAAACCATTGTGGGCGACATAATCAAAATGCCATCATCGAAAAAGTTTCCGGCTAACAAAATTTGCACATTTAATAAGCAAATCATTTTAATGGAAAACCCTCATGCCAAACCAATTAGTAATAAATTATAATCTTATGATAAACGATCCTCTGTTGACAGCCGGGGGGAATTGTGCAATCAAACATTAATTATTCATTTGATAATTAAGTTCATAGGTGTTTGGAGTGGAGGATTGGATGAGCAAAGAGAACAGGCCAGCGGTGCCATACCTCTTTCAGCGCTGACCTGTTTTGTTCACAGCCTTGCCTGCTGGGATATGCCCCGCTGGCTATTTTTGGGCCGATGCTTCCTGCACTGACATGTTTAACATTGTTGTGTTTGAGCATTTCTGGGGATTTAAAACAAGGTGTGTGTATTACACACACACACACACCCATCCACCCATCTATCCACCCATCCATCTATCTATCTATCTATCTATCTATCTATCTATCTATCTATCTATCTATCTATCTATCTATCTATCTATCTATCTATCTATCTATCTATCTATCTATCTATCTATCTATCTATCTATCTATCTATCTATCTATCTATCTATCTATCTATCATCTATCTATCTATCTTTATTTATTAGGGCTGTCAATGTTAACGCATGTGATTAATTCAAAATCCTTAATGAGTTAAAATATTTTAACGCATATTTAATGCAAAAAATTTTTGGAAGCATGTGAAATTGCGTCATAACGTAATTTACATCACGCAGTTAGACGATCTTAAAGTAAATGCTGATTATATCAGAGATGGCAGAGAGAATTGTTCATTCCAGTGTCTGGTTATGTCTTAAGAGAAAAATGAGACAGACAGCGCATGTGTATCAGTCTCACTCTACTGGATCTTTGAATTATGTCTTAAAGGGACAGCAGTCTAATATTCCTGCTTTATGTGTTTAATGTTAATCAAAAGACAAAAGACGAAATCACTCTTGACTGAACAGCTTTTGTAACAATGTTTCATCTTTATTTAATTATTCAAATTAGTTTTTATGCAGTTATTTTATATTTGATTACTTTGTTCAATTTCTGTATCTGAAAACTATTGTAAGATAGACCTGAAAAACTTTTTTTTTTTTTTTTTTTTTTTAATGGGTGCTTTGGTGTACATAAATGTATGAATTACATAAAATCATTTAATTTGGTTATTTTGTGTCCTTTTTTTGGAAAGGCATCTAAATTTGCCTTGAAAAATGTGAAAATCACACTTCAATCTGATGGTTTACTTTGTTGGATATAGGCAATGATGGCAAAATGAATGTGTTACACAAGATAAATAGTGTATGCTTAATTTCACGATAAGTGTGTGATTAATCTCAATTAATATATTAATGAAATGTTCAAGGTGTCTGAATAAATTTTGGTTTAACTATATATATATATATATATATATATATATATACACACACAGTCAAACCAAAATTTATTCAGACACCTTGATCATTTCATTCATTAATACAGTTTATTCACTATAGTTTAAAAAATGATCTCAGAGTTAAACTGTGTCAGAAAAACAAAATTATCTTAATTGTGTCAGATAACACTTAAGCAATACATGGTCAGGTCAAAGTGTCCGAATCATTTTTGGATCCAAATTTTATTTTTCAATTTTACTGGTAATCCAAGTTTCATTAAATTTACAATATATATATATATATATATATATATATATATATATATATATATATATATATATATATATATATATATATATATATTAAATATGTCTCACTTTAAAGAAGAATGCTATATAATTATATTATATGAAATAAATAAATGAATTAATTATAATAGTAACAGCCGTGCAACTACTGTATAGAAAGGAGAAAAAAAAAAAAAAAAAAAATTCACAGCATCTTGATTTGTGACTACAGGGTTACTGCATTTTTTTAGAATTTGAAACGTGAATTTTGTTGACAGTGAAGTAAATAGGATAATGAAAAATCTGTATCCTTTATCTTATTTTCACTTTTTCAACCATGACAAACTGAACACCAATCTTAGTTACAGCATGATTAAACCTTTTGTGCTGTGATCATTTGCGATCTATAGTCAAAGCACAGCTCTTGAAGCAGCTAGACAGAAACTCATCCCCTATTAAAAATAAGAGAGCTATAAATAATATCAGCATGTCCCAGAACTGTCAGAGAGGGGTGAAAGGGCAGAACATCCAACAAACATATCACGCTGCACTATTGATCCTGTGATGATCACACACACAGTTATGGGCAGCTAAAAATAAATAAATAAATAAATAAATAAATAATCAGATCACACTAATGGTGCTATGGAGATGTGGGACAAAACAGGAAAGGGGTAATGAAAAGCAGATGGCGTCATTTCCCTTCGTTCTTTTTTCTTCCTCTCCTTAGTAAGTATTATCGCTAATTGTGGTTTTAAACTACTACTAGAGGTTTACATTTTATGAAAAAAATAAAGTGGTGCTTATGTACAAAACTCACCACCATGAAGCTACTGCACATTGTGGTAAGTTACTGGAGTGTTGCTTTATGGTTAAAAATGTGTCATGAGTAGCAGGGTTAGAAGGATAGTAGAGGTCTTCATGGGTCCAAAAATTTGTGCCCAAACCTGAAGAGATCCATAAATGTGCTATATGAAACCGACCCGGACCAATACAAAACTGAGAAATGCCATAAATGATCTACCAGGAACCGTCACGGACCCGTCTATTATTTGAAAGCTGGACCCGATCCCGTCCGGGAAGACATATACCTGACTAGACCCGATTGGCACATAGGCCTTTTCAACAGCAAATTGCTATTAACAAGTCAAGAAAATAATAAACAACATGCGAAAATAAAACGTTTTGCCTTACTTAATGTTAGCAGCCTTCTTCTCCCTTGTAACGTTACCTGACTGATGCACAATCCTTGACAAGAAAGTTTCATCCACGTTATTCCTCTCGCAGATTAAAATGCTTAATCCACTAATTATTCCAGCTTCAAAAGTCCACTTGCTGTCATGGTGATGGATGACAAATACGACTTTGCAGTTTTGCATTTCGTTGTATCTCGAGTCAACTCACATACTAAGATAACTGTTTTGCACTTTTGAACTACAATAACGATTGTTTGTTCAGTGGCATTACTTATTTGTGATCATTTCTGTGCTCTCTGAGCTGAGTCTGAGCAAAATTGTAGACGCCCATTAGCTGGAGCAACCTAAAATATAAGCTTTTTATTGCAATTTGAGCATCAAAGAAAACATTCACGTGACAGTTCATCTCAGATTTTGTTGCTGATTTGAAATATGTTATTTAAATTTGTGTGTGCAAGGCTGCAAGCATTTAAAATATAGACATGAACACATACGAGTCCCAGGTCATCTTTGTAGATCTCTAAAGGATAGTTCACCCAAAAATAAAAAGTCATCATTTACCCTGAAGTTGTTCTAAACCTGTATGAGTTTCTTTGTTCTGCAGAACATAAAAGAAGATATTTTGAAGAATGTTGGTGACTAAACAGTTTCTGGTCCCCATTGACTTCCATGTTTTGTTTTGTTTTTTGTTTTTTACTGTAAGTCAATGGGGACCTGCAACCCATACTCTTCAAAATATCTTCTTTTGTGTTCAACAGAACCAAGAAAGGTTTAGAACAATTTCAGGGCAAGAAAATGATGAGAGATTTTTATTTTTATTTTTGGGTGAACTATCCCTTAAGCTTTTGCGAGCTATCATGGTTAGCAGCCAGTCAGTGCTGTCATGACATAATTTTCTGCTTTTGAGCTCAGGTGACTGGCTGAAAACAACCTGGCTGCAGAATGATGTGTTCATGAGTCACCAT
The DNA here is from genome assembly GCF_024489055.1 of Chanodichthys erythropterus. NCBI lineage: Eukaryota > Metazoa > Chordata > Actinopteri > Cypriniformes > Xenocyprididae > Chanodichthys > Chanodichthys erythropterus. The sequence goes on from NC_090228.1 coordinate 20,828,108, forward strand.
TAATAAAATGGCAGATTTCTATTTACTTACTTCAAATTTAAATCAAATTTACCCCAAAAATTGCCATTGAGGTTGCCAGATAGCTTTCTCTGAATATTATGGACTCTCTTGATCCAGAGTGCCTTTTAGTGGATTGCTGTGTGCTTTCTGGGAATTTCTAGGTGGTTGCTTACTCACCGGAGTCAAAATAGTCTCCCCAATGTCTATGATATTCTGGTCTAAAATCCCTAAAACCAAAATTTGTTCAATAGTAATAGTGATAAGTCAATGCAACCAACTGCCTCCAGTTTACCCATTTAATCTAATTGCAGAACATTGTAATAATGTAAGTTCTGTGTGTGATAGCTGTGTGTTTACATGTCTAGCCTAGAGTGTGAGAATATAACAATTTGGTCTTTCAAAATCAGAAACTGTCATGCTTGCAGTGCTAGTATTTTCTTGACTGACTGTTATCCTCTGCTAAGTGTCCATCTGGTGGTTCTCTCTCTCTCTCTCTCTCTCTCTCTCTCTATCTCTCTCTCTCATGGCAGAAGGGGGATCATCCAACATTATGAGGTCACAGCTCAAAAGATTTCCCAGCAGAAGAACTATACTTATTTCTTTGACACTAAGAGCTAAAAGAAAACTAGTAGGAGAGAACGTATCCACTGGTGCTTTTTGTGTGTGCACACATGCGTTTGCGTGTGTGTGTGTGTGTGTGCGTGTGTGTGTGTCTTGGTGGTGGTCCATACTGAGCTGCAATGAGAACTCTAATGTGGACATGAATGTTGACCTTTCAGTGGGACACCAAGAAGCAGTGCTTTTCCCATGTAATCTGTCATTTCCATTAACATCTACATACAGCCATAACAGTAGAGCACCTGGAAATGCTGATGCTTGTTGCCACAACTAGAACTGCAATAGAATAAACAACAGATGCGCATGGACATGACTGAAAAATAATATATGAGAGCATAAAGGGGGGGGGGGGGGGGGGGGTTATAACTTCATGAGCAGGGGAGGTGTGATGGAGTAGTGTTCTGTTGAAACAGGAAGTTGGGACAACTCAATGAGATCATCCCATCAAAAAAAAAATAAAAAAAAATCCAACAGCCCATAAGCTAGCCATAGCAGATGTAACTGGGGGAAGGGAAAATTCTCATTCTAAAAAGCATTTTTTGGACAAATATTTTGATGCCACTAATGGCTCATTTTCACAGAGAATGTAGTTGTTTAACTCTCAGGGGTAGGCTTTCGTGCCAGCAATACCACCTCAGTTTTTTTTTCTTACCAGTGCAAAAGAGACTCAAAATACTTTTTGGACCTTTTGATAAAATTTTGGAAATACAAATAGGAGTTTTACATTTGTGAAATGTCTTCTATTTGTGTACACTCACAGTACAATCAAAATGTTGTGCTTTTTTGCAAAATAAAGAAAACTAACATGATCCATCATCTCTCTCTGAATGAAGTTCATTCTGATCATCCTCAGACAATGAACTGCAACTTAGAGAATACTTATCACACAAACATGAGACAAATGTCTATAGAAACGTTGAAATGTCAGGTTTTAATAATGTAAGTCAAATCGAAAACAAATATTCTCTGTTTATGTAATATGTTTGAAATGAGAGAGATGTCAGTCGTTCGTGAGTCACCTCATTATCCGCTAATGCTGCCACGCCCACTGAGAGCGCGTAGCAACAACGCCAGCATCAGTTTGAAAAAAAAAAAATGCAACAAGCTTAGTCAGATTTATGTACTTTTCGTCCTTTTGAGATGTGGTGAGGAATAATTATAAAAGTATTTAGCCGAGGATTGTGAATGGTAAGTTCCCTTTCATGGGAACTATCGACGCTACATCGAATGACGTGATGGGAACCCTCTGCATTTTGTGTTCGTGATGCACCTCTGTATCCAACCAATGAGGAAACGTGACATCAGAGGCGGGTGACGTCACGGACCAGGAAACTATATAGCATACCCAGAACCAAGAACGCTAGCTTCTGTTGTCTCTTGTGTGTCTTATTTGGTGTTGTTTGTCTTATCACATATAAATAATCACAATATCTTTGTTCCTCTCGAGGGAGCCGTCTGTGTGCACTGTAAAAACTCACTCTCAGGACACGGTGCTCCAGTGTTCCCCGCGGATCAGGTCCCGCTTCTGCTGAGGCAGGGCGGAGGCTCCGTTCGTGGGGTTCACAAATGGATCTGACAGATGGGTTAGAGACGGGCGCCGCCTATTCTCTGCCTTCACCTGCCAGGTTCAGTGCCGTCTCCCAGGTGGAAGCACACTCTGCGGTTTCTTCTCCCGGGTTGAGGCACCGATATTCACATGTCCAGCTCTGAGGAGGTGGATATTGTGATATCGATCTGAGGATCGCCACCTCACAGTCACACACATATCGTGTTTCAAAATCACTACTACACTACAAAGTGAGTTGGGATACACACGATTTATGTGTCATTTGCTGGGAGTGGAGCATGCACGTGAGCTCACAACTGACAGTGACAGTGTTCATTCATAAAAATGTCCCGAAGAAAAGTATGCACTAGCGGGAGTTTTGTAGCTCTACTCCTGTTGGCTTTATTCTCAAGGGAATAAAAGTCTAATGCAAAGCTCAGATCTTGCGCTTGCCGAGGCAGTGCGTGGATTTTGTTTTCATTGAATAGTACAGCTCAGATCTCACGCTTGCCGAGGCAGCGCGTGGATTGGGTTTTCATTAAAGAATATATGGCTCGGATCTCGCATTGCCGAGGCAGCGCGTAGATTAAGTCTGCAAGAATGAATATACGGCTCGGGTCTTGCATTTCCCGAGGCTGTGCATGTATCACGTGTCCGTAATTATGCATGTGTGTGTGTATGTATATATATATATATATATATATATATATATATATATATTAAGAGATCTGAGCAGACGGGAGTTCCCTTTCTCTCTTTCCCTAAAATACCTTGCGAATTATTACGAGCTATAATTCTTTTTTGTATTCTTAATATATTTGTGGCAAGGGGAGCATGGTTCAGCGAACGCTGCAACGGGGGAGAGCGTCAGGAGACGCGCGGTGGATGAGCGGGTTAAGCACAAATAACAAACACCTGTCTCTCGTTACAGTAATTGGCGTGGAGAGAGTATTTAACGCCAGGAGAAACAGGAGCGAGCGAGAGAAAGAAGGACTACTGGCTGCTGCACTCCTGGAGACCTACTGAAACTGTGGGAGTGAATCACGATATTATTTATGACTGTTTTTGTGTCTGTCTGCACACCTTTTTGTTTACTTGGATTAATAAAGCAGCCAGTAGCCACAGCCGACCCTTGTCGTCTTCCTTCCTTGCATTACGAACTCTGTTACACTGGTGCCGAAACCCGGGAAGGAAGACGGACGCCGCCGCCATGCAAACGCCCTCCGCTGCACCATTTGCGGAGCTCATCACGTCCCTCGCGGTCATGCAGCGAGAACAACATCAGGCCCTGCTGGACTTACATCACGATCAGGAGAGGCGGTTCCAAACCATCTTCCAGGTCCAGCAGGAAGACCGCGAGAGGTTACGGAGCTGGATGGACCGGGAGGTTCGGCCGGAAGCCCTGGAACAACGAGCTGTGCCTGCCAGCATTCCACTTCACAAGATGGGGCCTGAGGACGACCCGGAGGCGTTCCTCGACCTCTTCGAGAGGACGGCCGAGGTCTGTGGATGGCCAAAGGATCAGTGGCCGATGCGCCTGGTCCCGCTGCTCTCCGGGGAGTCCCAGGCCGCGACACAGCAGCTTCCGGTGCAGAAGATCTGAAGAGGGCCATCATACAGCGGGTCGGCCGGAGCCCTGAACAACACCGCCAGCAGTTCCGGGGGCGGGGCGGGAATAACCACGTTCCCTATACGGCGCCACGAGTCCCGCCCAGGGGGGCGGGATTGCCGTCGGCCGGGGTGGACCCCGCTCCTATTTCTCCGCTCTCTTCACGCCAGCCGCTTAACCCACTCTCTGCCACCGGAGCGGCGGGGAGGTCTGGGCCGGCCTGCTGGCGTTGCGGGGACCCGGACCATTTTGTGGACAGATGCCCAGTGATGGAGGTGGGGACAATGATCCGGGTCCCGGATGTCCCGCAGGCTGCCCCCGGTTAGGCTGGGTGGTACCAAATACCTGTGAGTATTAACCCTCTGGAGTCTGAGGCTGATTTGGGGCCTGGAGAACTTTTGACATGCCCTGACATTTGTGCTTTTTTCAGTTGTTCATAAACATATTAATGGAAAAAGTGTCATTACACTGTATTCAGCACAAACTAGGCTACAATAATATGTGAGGAACATGTATGTACATGTTTGTGTTTTTGAAGGAATAACATTTATGCGTGGTTGTTGAAAAAACAAAAAACTTAAGTCACTGAAATAAGGCCAAAAAAAGTATAATAAATCTGTGTTCATAAGACTTTAGGGTATTGGAGGTTGTAGACTAGAGTTTTTGCTTCAAAATTATGTAAAAATTATGCTGCCTACTCCTTCATATTTAACAATATATTGATTTAGTTTTTGTAAGACACTTTTTGCCAAGAAACACAGTATGCAAGGAGGCGTGAATCACCACTGAAAATGGGCCATTCTCACCTGAGAAGACAAAAGAATTGGATAGTAATGAGCTGAAATGACTTGCATATTAATGAGGCATTTCAGTCAGGTAGGCTGTGAAAAAAAACCTTCTGTGATGTCTCAAGCTCATTATGATATATGAAACATACAGAAAAATATTATTACAATATAAAGTAATGGTTTTATATTATACTTTAAAATATAATGTATTTCTGTGATGCAAAGAGTCTGAATATAGGCTTTTAGTTTAAAAGCATGCACATTTGGAGAAATATTGGATTCTCATATGCTTATGTCAATTTTCTATACAGAGGAGTTATTTTTATTTAATATTCACTGTCATTACTATGAGCGCTGGTGTTTTCAATTCATCCTTGAAGTCGGAGGGCGCTCTGTGCATTTTAGTCCACAAATTCATCTAAAAGAAGAAGAGGCTATTCCATGAATGGAGTTTCCAATACATACAGCAGCAGGAGGGCGCTAAAGAAACAAAAACTCATCTAAACTTCATCTGTAGAAGACAAGTAAACAGGAAGTAACTGCATGTCTTCTAGAGATCGCTAACCATGACTTTTACATCCAGATAAACACTTTTCAAGACAATAAATACACGATTGAGATAATAAATGCATGTATTGACTGAATTAGCGTCTGAATAGCGCTGGCTCCGTGGGCGTGGCCGCATTAGCAGATAATGAGCTGAATCACGGATTTCTGACATGGCTCTCTTTTCATACAGATTACATAAACAAAGAAGGTTTGTTTTCGATTTGACTTACATGATTTAAAACCTGACATCTTAACGTTTTTTTAGACATAAGTGTAATTTTTTTGTCATTAGTATTCACTAAGTTACAGTTCATTTTCTGAGAACTATCAGATTGGAGTTCGTTCAGAGGGAGAGGAGAAATCACGCATCATGTTAGTTTTCTTTATTTTACAAAAAGCACAAAATTCTGTTTTTACTCTGAGTGTACACAAATGAAAGAAGATATTCCACAGATTAAAATGGTGTATAACTCTTAATTGTATGTGCAACATTGACGGAGTATTTTGAGTCTCTTTCACACTGATAAGAAAAAAACCACGGTGGTATCGCCGGCGATACCGTCAGACCTCAGAGTGTTAAGGGGGGTACCTATCAGGCGTTGGTGGATTCAGGATGTAACCAAACCTCGATCCATCAAAGTCTGATACAATCCGGGGCATTGGATACGAGCCGCATGGTTAGGGTGCTGTGTGTACATGGGGATGTGGTGGAGTATCCTATTGTGCCAGTTATTATTCAATTTCGAGGTCAAAAACACAGTGTTGAGGTGGCAGTTAATCCGCACCTCCGGCATCCGTTAATTTTGGGAACGAATTGGCCAGCGTTTACAGAATTATTGGGGGTTTTATGTACGGATGCCTATTGGGGAAAAAAAGCACTGGAAGGGAGTGCGAGTGTGCAGGCGGGAGAGACTGATCCGGGACCACTGGGTACTGCTTCAGGGGAACAGAGCGAAATTGAGAGAATTATTCTCTCGGAGCGCGATGATTTTCCCCTGGAGCAGTCTCAGGATGAGACGCTAAAACGCGCATTTGAACAGGTCAGGACCATCGACGGTCAGCCTCTCCATCCTGGACAGCCGCTTACCTATCCATATTTTGCAATAATTAAAGATAGGTTGTATCGAGTGACCCAAGACGCTCAGACAAAAGAAGATACAACACAGTGATTAGTTCCTACGAGCCGCCGGGAAATGCTTTTTCAGGCGGCTCATTCTAATCCAATGGCTGGTCATTTAGGACAGGGAACGACACTATATCGCCTCATGACCCGATTTTTTTGGCCGGGCATTCACGAGAATGTGCGCAGGTGGTGCGCGGCTTGTCGTGAATGTCAGTTGGTAAACCCACCGGCCACCCCAAAAGCGCCTTTGCACCGCCTCCCATTAATGCAGGTCCCCTTCGAGAGAATTGGCATGGACCTCATCGGGCCATTAGAGCGATCAGCACGAGGACATCGGTTTGCAATAGTCATTGTGGATTATGCAACACGATATCCAGAAGCAGTGGCCCTCCGCAACATTTCCGCTAAGAGTGTTGCTGACGCACTGTTTTCTTTAATCTCCCGAGTGGGGATTCCTAAGGAAATCCTCACTGATCAGGGCACGGCGTTTATGTCACGGACGTTATGCGAACTTTACGAATTATTGGGCATTAAATCGATTCGAACCAGCGTCTTTCACCCACAAACGGACGGGCTGGTTGAACGTTTTAATCGCACGCTTAAGACAATGATTCGTAAATTCGTTCAGGAAGACGCCAAAAATTGGGATAGATGGTTGGAACCCCTGTTGTTCGCTGTGCGAGAGGTCCCGCAAGCCTCCACGGGGTTTTCCCCCTTTGAGTTGCTCTATGGTCGCCAGCCCAGGGGCGTGCTGGATGTCATAAGAAAGACTTGGCAGGACGGACCTTCTCAGTCTAAAAACGAAATTCAGTTTGTGATGGACCTGAGACCAAAACTCCACACTTTGGGGCGGCTCTCTATGGAGAATTTGTTACAGGCTCAGGACAAACAGAGCTGGCTGTATAACAGGGGAACCAATCTGCGTAAATTTACACCGGGAGATAAAGTGCTTGTATTACTCCCAACGTCAAGTTCAAAATTACTTGCAAAGTGGCAAGGACTGTTTGAGGTCACACGGCAAGTTGGAGAGCTCGATTATGAGGTAATACGCTCAGATAGGAGAGGAGCACGTCAGATTTATCACCTCAATCTCCTAAAAAAATGGAATGAGGGAGAACCAGTGATGCTGGCGACGGTGATTAGCGGAGAGGATGATCTTGGACCAGAAGCGAATATAAAAAAACAATCTCTCGCTCTGGCCCCAGGGGGAGATCACCTCTCGCCCTCCCAGCTCATTGATTTAACCAAATTACAGGCGGATTTTGCAGACGTGTTTTCTCCCCTACCTGGCCGTACAAACCTCATTCAGCACCATATCGAGACAGAGCCGGGCGTGGCCATTCGCAGCCGGCCGTATAGATTACCTGAACACAAGAAAAAAGTAGTTCAGGAGGAATTAGGGGCGATGCTTGAAATGGGGGTAATAGAAGAATCCAACAGTAACTGGGCGAGCCCGATAGTCTTGGTTCCTAAGACGGACGGCTCGGTGCGGTTCTGTGTGGATTTTCGCAAGGTGAATGCTGTGTCGAAATTCGACGCATATCCAATGCCACGGGTTGACGAATTGCTTGACCGGCTTGGTACGGCTCGTTTTTATTCGACATTGGACTTGACAAAGGGTTATTGGCAGATCCCCTTATCTCCATTATCCCAAGAAAAAACAGCTTTCACAACGCCGTTTGGATTACACCAATTTGTTACACTTCCATTCGGGCTGTTCGGGGCACCGGCTACCTTTCAGCGGCTGATGGACAGGGTGTTACGGCCCCATGCTGCATATGCGGCTGCCTATCTGGATGATGTAAATTATTATTATATTTAGTAACGATTGGCAGCGGCATATGCAGCATCTGAGGGCAGTCCTGAGGTCGCTGAGAGGAGCTGGGCTCACGGCCAACCCGAAGAAGTGTGCGATTGGGCGCGTGGAGGTAAAGTATCTGGGCTTCCACTTGGGACATGGACAGGTGCGTCCCCAAATTGATAAGACTGCAGCAGTTGCGACCTGTCCGCGCCCTAAGACCAAAAAGGAGGTGAGACAGTTCTTGGGGCTGGCGGGATATTATAGAAGGTTTGTGCCTAATTATTCGGACCTCACCAGCCCCTTGACTGATCTTACTAAAAAGGAGGCACCAGATACGGTCCAGTGGACGGAGCTGTGCCAGCAGGCGTTTACCCAAGTAAAGGCTGCTCTGTGTGGCGGGCCGTTGCTTCACTCTCCTGATTTCTCTCTCCCTTTCTTGTTGCAGACTGACGCGTCGGACCGGGGGCTGGGTGCAGTCCTGTCCCAGGAGATAGAGGGTGAGGAACGGCTGGTGCTGTACATTAGTCGCAAGCTCTCCAAGAGAGAGACTAAGTACAGAACCGTGGAGAAGGAGTGTTTGGCCATCAGGAGGGCTGTCCTCACCCTCCGCTATTATCTCCTGGGACGGGAATTCACCCTCTGTTCAGACCACGCCCCTCTGCAGTGGCTCCACCGCATGAAGGATACCAACGCGTGGATCACCCGTTGGTATCTAGCTTTACAGCCTTTTAAATTCAAGGTGGTCCACAGGCTTGGTGTTCAGATGGCTGTGGCTGATTTCCTCTCCAGAAATGGCTCCCCGGCCTGAGTCGGGCGGTGGGGGTATGTGGCAAGGGGGGCGTGGTTCAGCGAACGCCTCAGCGGGGGAGAGCGTCAGGAGACGCGCGGTGGATGAGCAGGTTAAGCACAAATAACAAACACCTGTCTCTTGTTACAGTAATTGGCGTGGAGAGAGTATTTAACGCCAGGAGAAACAGGAGCGAGCGAGAGAGAGAGAGAAGGACTACTGGCTGCTGCACTCCTGGAGACCTACTGAAACTGTGGGAGTGAATCACGATATTATTTATAACTGTTTTTGTGCCTGTCTGCACACCTTTTTGTTTACTTGGATTAATAAAGCAGCCAGTAGCCACAGCCGACCCTTGTCGTCTTCCTTCCTTGCATTACGAACTCTGTTACAATATTCAGTCTGTTCAAAAATATATATTTATATAAGAACTGGCTGCATTTAATTTGAGGATTAAATTAAATATTGAATACATTAAATTCTAAAGAATTTAAAAGAAAATAAAGGAGACCATTCTGCCAACCCTGCCACCTCGTGTGCTTCAGGGCGCAGTGGTTTCCAGTCTTCTTCCAAGAAAGAGGAGGATTGTAGAGCGGTCAGTTCAGATGTTCCCTGCCAGTTCGCCGTTTCAGGGCACTGGTCTGACCGTTCATCCAAAGAAAGTGTCGCCACCCTTGGTCCCCCGCAGAAAGCTTGGGGACAGGGACAGGCGACACAGCCATAGTCTTTGTGGGGTAACACAGATCTGCGGACTGTAATTATCACCAAGAAGGCTTCGAAGAGGTCCTGATGCCAGTGGTGCGGGACATTGGAGGGCAGCCCCCTCCAGAGAGGGTTGGGTATTAAAATAATTGGTAACCATCCTTCTTTGGCGCCCTCAGGGGGCCGTTCTGCTAACCCTGCCACCCAGTGTGCTTCAGGGCGCAGCGGTCTCTACCGATCCTCAGAAGAGGGCCGGTCATCACTTGATTTGGCTGTTCTTTGCCAGTTCGCCGCTTCAGGGTGCCGAGTCAAGTGCTCAAAAAACACCAGAGGCCAGTCTCGAGAGACTGGTTCCCTTTGTAAATAAGGCAGAATGGAAACTTCTCCCAAATATTTCAAAATGGGTGCTGCTCACAATAGAAAAGGGTTACAAATTCGGGTCTCGCCCGCCCCAGTTTAATGGGGTCCTTCGCACAGTGGTGGCTCCTGAGCAGTCTCTGGTAATGGAACAGGAGGTTATGAAGCTCTTCCAAAAAAGAGCTATAGAAGGGGTTCTCCTCCCAGCAAGCTGTCAGGGTTTTACAACCTATACTTCATTGTTCCAAAGAAGGATGGAGGGTTATCCCACAGATCAGGTCCGAGGACTGGTTTGTTCCGATAGACCTAAAAGATGCTTACTTTCATGTATCCATCCATCTTTCTCACAGGAAGTTCCTCAGGTTTGCTTGGTTGGCTCAATGCCAAAAAGAGTGTGCTGGTTCCGAGTCAAATTGCAAACTATCTAGGAGTAATCTGGGATTCTACCACGATGCAGGCGCGGCTGTCTCCTGCTCGTGTGAATTCCATTCTCGGAGCCGTGAATGGGGTGAAGTTAGGCCAGTCACTCACTGTAAAACAGTTTTAGAGACTGTTGGGTCTGATGGCAGCTGCATCCAATGTGATTACTATTGGCCTTCTGCACATGAGACCCTTACAGTGGTGGCTAAGGACCAAGGGGTTTTCCCTGAGGGGAAATCCTTTTCGCATGATCAAAGTCACACGGCAATGCCTTCGTTCTGGTCATGTGGAAAAGCCTTGGTTCCTGTCCCAGGGACCTGTGCTGGGAACTCCTCGTCGTCACATAATGCTTACGACAGATGCTTCCCTCAGGGGCTGGGGGGGCGATCATGAGTGGTCGCTCGGCTCAGGGTCTATGGGAGGACCATCAGCTCTCCTGGCACATAAATTGGCTGGAGATGATGGTGGTGTTTCTAGCACTGAAACACTTCCTCCCAGACCTGAGGGGCCACCACCTGTTGGTCCGTACAGACAACACGACGGTGGTCTCTTATGACCAGTCACTCACTGTAAAACAGTTTCAGAGACTGTTGGGTCTTATGACAGCTGCGTCCAACGTGATAACATTTGGCCTTCTGCACATGAGACTCTTACAGTGGTGGCTCAGGACCAAGGGGTTTTCTCAAAGGGGAAATCCTTTTCACAAGATCAAAAGTCACGCGGCGATGCCTTCGTGCTCTGGTCATGTGGAAAAAGCCTTGGTTCCTGTCCCAGAACCCATGTTGGGGACTTCTCGTCGTCGCGTAATGCTTACGACGGATGCTTCGCTTCGCTCGTTCTGGGTATACTTTACAGTTTCCTGGTCCGTGACATCACCCGCCTCTGATGTCACGGTTCCTCATTGGTTGGATACAGAGGTGCTTCACGAACACAAAATGCAGAAGGTTTGTTTAGTACAACATCAATGAAGCTTTTGTTCGCAATGATGAAAATTCAGCTTTGCATCACATAAATTAATTATATTTAATTTATATTAAAATAGATTATTATTGCTGTTAATTGCTGTTTTTTTTTTTTTTTTTTTCTGTATTTTTGATCAAATAAATGCAGGCTTGATGAGCATGAGACTTCTTTCAAAAACATTAAAAATAGTAATGTGTCCAAACTTTCGACAGGAAAATTATACTGTATATAATTTAAAATGTAACAGGCCTATACAAAATTTTCTTCAAATGATGTGCAATAATACATGCATGCATGAGATCACAAAAATAATGTTTTCAAAACAGTGGACATTATATTAATGTTAATACAATAGTTGATATCAACCTGTTATCAGCATGCCCCCTAATGATTTTTTTTTTTTTTTTATCTCACAGATTTGAGAATCATAGTGACCAGATATTGGCACACATTGGACTGCATGAATATGATACTGAAATCACTGACTGGAAGCAGGACGTTTTTTTTTTTTTTTTTTTTGTTGTTTTTTCCTCCAGTGCATAGAAACACCTAACACCTTGGAATGCCAGGTAAGTGATGTTCACTTATATCTTTGAACAGGATTTATTTCCAAATAAAACTGTGTACTTAAAATGTGCCTTTGACTCTGATTTATATTGTTAACCATATTCTAAACAGACTACAAAATAAACTACTTTGTCTTCTTATATATCCTTTCTTGTACAGTTCTCTGTCACACACCTGACTAAAAGGCTCATTATGCGGCTCATTATGCAGGTCTTTGACTCCTCAGATCTGAATCACAAAATTATTCAGGATTATTCACGCCTCCAAGCAGACTGTCTTTCCAAAAAAAAAAGAAAAAAAAAAGTGTCTTATAAAATTAAAATCAATATATTGTATTATGTGAATGAATAGACAGGATGATTTTCACATCATTTGAAGCAAACATTCTAGTATATTCAGTAATGATTTTTTTTTTTTTTTTCATTAACCATGCATAAATGTTATTCTTTCAAAAACACAAACATGTACATACATGTTGCTCAGGCTAGTCCTTCTGACATTTGCAGCTGGCTCTGATGTCTCTGTAGGGGTTAAACATTAATTAGTGGTTTAAAAATTTGTTTTGTGTATCTATCAGGAAATCTTCGTTTTCATTAATCTATAATCTATAATCCCGGGCAAATCGTTTTGGCAGAGGTCAAAGTGAAGTTTCATAACTTCATATATTTATTTAACTTTACCATTGTACTAGTGCGCTGACCTTGTACATTTGACTGAATTTTTTGCTGTTCTATATTTCTTATTGTGACGAGCAGGGCGGGCGAGAGCCGTGAGGGAACGGCGCGAGGCCGGTGACGCGAGTGATAACGAGCATCACCTGCGAGGCGTGCCGGCCTCGAGTCTCTCCTTCCTCCCGGGTTTCGGCACCAATGTAACACAGTTCGTAAATGGGAAGAAGGAGGCGGGAACCGGCTAACATTTAACAAACTTTAATATAAAATAAAGAACAAAACGAAAGTAATGCCGGCAGACCCTCGCGGACGTCTGCCGGCCACACAAACATAATAAACATAAAATAATATCCAGGCCTGGTCCTCTCTCGTCCTTCACTGATGTCACTCCTCCTTTTATGCCTCCGGAGCTCCTACGTGAGAGACTCGAGGCCGGCACGCCTCGCAGGTGATGCTCGTTATCACTCGCGTCACCGGCCTCGCGCCGTTCCCTCACGGCTCTCGCCCGCCCTGCTCGTCACACTTATTGTATCTTCTTTTACTTTATATTTATTCTTTTATAATGGCTATTATTGATCATTAACTGACATTTAACAAAAAGAGACAGGGTTGTTTTATGTCATATTTCATTTTATTATAGGCTACATGTACGCTACGTACACAGTGAAGATAATCAGAGTACATATGCACATTTTGCCTGAACCATACATTAATAGATTTCATATTTTTAAAATAAAAACAAAAAGAGGCTGTTACGTGTACTGGTAGAGAGATGAGGCAGATGCGGATTTCCACAATAATATAATGCTTTTAATGTAACAAAGGTAAGGAACGCCAACATACACGGTAAACAACATTCAGAATGGACCAGGAGTGAAGGGAGTGAGTGTCATATAAAGGGAGTGCTAACAATAGAGTCCAGGTGCAGGTGATCCGTGATGATAGGGAGATGACGAGGGAAGTGAGTGCAGGTGTGGAGAACAGGAGGATCTTGGGAAATGGAGTCTAGGAGAACAAGGGATCTGTAACAGTACCTCCCCCTCCCGGTAGGCGCGTCCTCGCGCCGTAGATGTAACAACCGGGAGGGGGGTGGGCGCCCTGGAGACCTCAAGCCGGAGCAGGGGGAAGAGCATACTGGAGTGGAGGTCTCCAGGGCGGGCTCAAACGCCATGGCGGGTCAGGGGCCGAAGGCAGCCATGGAGGGTCAGGGGCCGAAGGCAGCCATGGAGGGTCAGGGGCCGAAGGCAGCCATGGAGGGTCAGGGGCCGAAACCTTGAAGCCGTCGAGCCCAGGCGGCGCTGAAGGACCGGCGGGAGATGGCGGAATCCACGGCTCCGCCGACCGAAGCGCAGCCGGGGCTCCAGAAGGCCGCAGTAGAAGGCAGACGACATACAACAAAGTGAACACCGGGGAGAGTGCGGAGGCCAACTGGAACTGAGGGACGGAGGGACGGAGCAGAGACGGAGGAGTGCAGTCCAGAAGTGAGGGCAGGCCGACGAAGGAACAAGGTGTGAACGGGGGCAGGATGGAGACTGGTGAGACTAGTGGACTGATGGGCCATGGTGGAGACGAGGGAGGTTGGAGCCAGGGTGTAGGTAATCGCCCAGAGGTCCGAGGTGGAGATCTGGGCGAAGGGGCTTGAGGTGGAGGTACAGTGCTGAGACATATGGACGGAGGCGGGAGAGGGAGGCAGGGAGGGGAAACAGTCTTTGGGCTGGAGGGTTCAAAAACACAGTTCATAGGAGCAGTTGGTTCGGCGGCGGCGGCTGGAGCTGAGGGCTCGGCGGCGGCTGGAGCGGCTGGCTCGGCGGCGGCGGCTGGAGCTGAGGGCTCGTAGGCGGCGGCTGGAGCGGCTGGCTCGGCGGCGGCTGGAGAACTTGGCTCGGCGGCGGAGACTGGAGAACTTGGCTCGGCGGCGGAGACTGGAGAACTTGGCTCGGCGGCGGAGACTGGAGAACTTGGCTCGGCGGCGGAGACTGGAGAACTTGGCTCGGCGGCGGAGACTGGAGAACTTGGCTCGGCGGCGGAGACTGGAGAACTTGGCTCGGCGGCGGAGACTGGAGAACTTGGCTCGGCGGCGGAGACTGGAGAACTTGGCTCGGCGGCGGAGACTGGAGAACTTGGCTCGGCGGCGGAGACTGGAGAACTTGGCTCGGCGGCGGAGACTGGAGAACTTGGCTCGGCGGCGGAGACTGGAGAACTTGGCTCGGCGGCGGAGACTGGAGAACTTGGCTCGGCGGCGGAGACTGGAGAACTTGGCTCGGCGGCGGAGACTGGAGAACTTGGCTCGGCGGCGGAGACTGGAGAACTTGGCTCGGCGGCGGAGACTGGAGAACTTGGCTCGGCGGCGGAGACTGGAGAACTTTGCTCGGCGGCGGAGACTGGAGAACTTTGCTCGGCGGCGGAGACTGGAGAACTTTGCTCGGCGGCGGAGACTGGAGCTGAGGGCCAGTTCATTCCCTCAAATACAATTAAGATCCCCACAGGCACTGGAGCTGGCTCTGGAGAGACTGGAGCGGGCTCTGGAGAGACTGGAGCGGGCTCTGGAGAGACTGGAGCGGGCTCTGGAGAGACTGGAGCGGGCTCTGGAGAAGGTTTTTTCCTCCTCTTCCGCTTTCCGGACCCAGCAGGAGAGTCTGGGTCCAACGTGGGGCAGGAAGGACGTTCACTGGAGGGGTAAGCGGAGGAATACGGAGGCTGACTAACTGGCCCAGCCGACCGTGTTTCTGGACGGACTGGAGACCAACACTCATCCACATAGAATTTGGAATTATTCAAAAACAAAATAAAATTGATAGTTTCACTTAAGGAGAGACGATAATCAGGTTCATGGAGACGGAGAGTGTTGTCATCCAGACCGTCCAAAAACAGGGCGGTTAAATTAGCATCGGGCCAGTCAGTCAGATAAGCCAGCTCAACGAACTCCTCCACATACCTCTCCAATGAACGACCAACCTGAAGAAGCCCGATGAGGCGATCGCCAGCAGAAAGGTGAGTGAGAGGCGTTGGAGGAGCGGTAGCCAGGGAGCCGGGGAGTGTCTCCATATTTCTTGACTGTGGAAATCCAAAGTTTAGGTCCGTTCTTCTGTTACGTGTACTGGTAGAGAGATGAGGCAGATGCGGATTTCCACAATAATATAATGCTTTTAATGTAACAAAGGTAAGGAACGCCAACATACACGGTAAACAACATTCAGAACGGACCAGGAGTGAAGGGAGTGAGTGTCATATAAAGGGAGTGCTAACAATAGAGTCCAGGTGCAGGTGATCCGTGATGATAGGGAGATGACGAGGGAAGTGAGTGCAGGTGTGGAGAACAGGAGGATCTTGGGAAATGGAGTCTAGGAGAACAAGGGATCTGTAACAGAGGCAGGGTTGTGTTTTATATTTTTTTTAGTTATAAATCTAGCTTACATGAAGTGAGGATAATCAATGTATGCATTGCCTGAACCACATTTGTGTGTCATTTCTCATGTTGTCATTTCCCATGTAGCACCCGCAAGTGACGAGTCTCTGTAAACCAAACAACCTAGCTCCACCCTTTAGTATCGGACTACAGTGCTATGTCAAATGGAAGGTGTGACGAGCAGGGCGGGCGAGAGCCGTGAGGGAACGGCTGCGAGGCGTGCCGGCCTCGAGTCTCTCACGGAAGAGCTCCGGAGGCATAAAAGGAGGAGCGACATCAGTGAAGGACGAGAGAGAACCAGGCCTGGACTTTATTTTATGTTTTATTATGTTTGTGTGGCCGGCAGACGTCCGCGAGGGTCTGAATTAAAGTTTTTGTTGAATGTTTGCCGGCTCCCGCCGCCTTCTTCCCACATCTACTAACCACGTTACAGAAGGGTCCCAAAAAAAGTGTACTATTCACAACTTCTGACAATTGTGCACCGTATTGTACTGTACTATACCGTACCACTCGGTGGAAACAAGCCATAATTTCATATTTTCTTGGAAGAGAATGACTGTATATTTTATCAGCTGACATCAAGCTAAAGACATGGATGAAAAGACTCTCCAATTTTGATTTAATATATATATATATATATATATATATATATATATATATATATATATATATATATATATATATATATATATATATATATATATATATATATATATATATATATATATATATATATATATATATATATATATATATATTAGGCTCAGGGCAGGTAACTAGAAGGTTTTTGGTTTGCCACACACATGACATGAACCAGGAGCCTAGGCATTCATGAAGTACACTAAACTACAGGGTGCCTCATTTGTCAGCATATCATTCAGAATGTTGCTCACAAGTGCCTGCTTTGCAGGCTCCATTTGATGCACCATTTTGCAAACTTGTGCAGCAGACTAAAACCAGCACTCTAAGTGATGTGGAAAAGGGCTGGAAGGGCTAAGGGCAGCATTTGAGACAGAACCATATTGTAACTGTGATAAGTTCATGGTGCCTATGGTGACAGTGTCAAAGTCCACCAGCTCTGGTTGTGTGGTGATAAATGAAAGCTAAAGATAAAATTGTATACAGGGACTCAAGGTACAAAGGTTTCTGGAGGAGAAAGAATGAATGGAATGTTTGTAAATGTACACAAGTTTTGTGCAGAATGGTGGAATAGAGATCTCTCAGTCTGTTTGAAGTTGCAGCAGGTTAATAGAAGTTTACTAAGAAGCACTCTTAACCACATGACCTGAAGTACTGGAATCCCATAAATGTATGTTCTCAACAAATACTTCCAAGATCTAAAGAATATAACATTAAGAATAGCCATGAAAGATTCACAGAAAACAGTGAGATGATGTAAGTGCATAAGCTGAGTATAGCAGATTTGTTCTTGATGTTTTTGATTTTCTTTGCTACTGTATAAAGGCCTCCTCTCGAGACAAGATTGTTTCTAACCTGTTGGTAACCTTCAACATTACAATGAAAACATTAACACGGCTCTCGGATTAGCAGCTGAGGGTGAAGTCTTATTGTCCCTTTTTAATTTGGTGATTTAAGCCTCAGCACAGGCCATTTTGTAGACTTGTAGAAAAGGAATTATTCACTCCCTTAAGTAAAACAATAATGTACAAATGGAAAGGCTTCATGACGCTCCCATGTTACCAGTGGCTCTCTTGGTTAATACATATTGTTGCCCTTTACATTTTCTGTATATCAGCATTGGGACATGTATATGGTCTAAGAATGATGAACATGTACACTGAATATGGTAAAAAAAAAATGTGCAGATGTGATACAAGAACATCTGCACATTGACTCTGACCATGAGAAAAATTGTCTCTGGAAGTAAGATAACATTGCATAACTGTTCCTTTTAGGTTTATTGAGGTAAATGGTTGGAGATCCAATGGATCATATAAGATCCAGACCCAATTGTACTTCGTATCCCTGAATTTGGATCAGACTTGCTTGGTCTTACTATTATACTTATCAATGAGGTTTAAAATACCTCAAAATTCATTAGCATTCCCATACAGCTCAGTAGAAGTTGCACTCTGTTCTCGCAGCATTTGTCATGTGACTAATCACTCTAAAGCCACAAGAAAATGACAATGACATCCTTTTCCTTGAAGGCACCCCTAGAACATGTACAATCGCAAGCCCTTCATAAGCAACTATGCTGTTGGTACATGAATCATAACATCAAAAACAGCAGACAGAGAAATGTATAAATCTGTTTCATGCTTGTAAGAGCCATGCAAATCAAGAACTAACTGCACAAACTAACCAGCTAAAACCTGGCTTCTTATTTAGTATGACACAAGCAACAAAGATCATCCTTTACTCATGTTACAAAATCCACTTTGCTGCAAGTAATGTCAATGGCTGCTTTACCAGTAAAGGAACTGCAACAGGGTTAACAAGATTGTTCACAAGGCTCTATGTGTTGCTATGTCGATATTACTATAAGCAGCTGACTAAGGGAGCGCTGGTAGCTGTTGCTAGGCGTCTGGGAACTTTCACAGTACAGACTGTCTCAGTATGCCTCCATAACAAGAACATTATGATCTCACAACAGCAAGATGGTACAGTAGAGCCGCAGATGAAAATCTGCATTGTTAATGCGCATTTAAGGCAGAATAAAGAACAGTAGTTATTATGGAAAATATGCAGAGTAGTATAAGGTTCTGTGAAACTTTGAAGTCAACATGAAAGAGTGTTGACAACTTAAGTAATGTGATGTATGAAACATTGACTGATCAGTTATTCACAATAACCCAGAGATGTGTATAACAAAAATGTCTTTAAAGAGTCTAAATGTATTGCTGGTTCTGTACCCTTCAGGGGTACAACAGCTTGTCACAGTATTCTCAAAGGGACATCTTTGTACCTTATTTACCCCCAAAAGGTTCACTGTAGTACTTTAAGGGTTCATATTACTAGGTTACTAATATGCACCTTTTAGGGGTATATTGTGGATAAGGTACAAAGTTGACCCTTTACCCCTAAAGGTAAATTTTTCTGAAAAAGTGCATGGTAAAAGCCCCCACAAGGCCAGGAAGTAAGTAAGGTTTGTTGTGTTGTGGACACAGCATGTCTGAATGAATATTTTGTTTGTCGAAGAAAAGGATGTTCCTACCTCGAGTATCCCAGCTCTGACAGGAGACCTACCATAAATGTTTCTTTACTGTCATAAACCACCAAACCTTACCTTTGTCTCATTACTGAAAATCCATATTCCCCTGGTGTAATGAGAGCATTCCATGACACTATCTTGACCCTTAAGTACACATACACACACATTCTCTCACACACACACACCCTTTGTCCCCATTAAAGGTGTGACTGCTTATTGACAGCAGGGTACAATCAGGCCTCACAGAGATATATCTGTAGCCGGGTGCCCATTACTGCTCAAACGCGGCTCACCCGTGGAGCAGTCGGCAAGGTATGAACCGCAATCGCATTAAGGCCAGTGAAACCAATCAGTCTAGCCGCCTCATGCTCACTCTTCCAGCCATTGCCACAGTAATTGCCGGCCAGCCAATTGGAGCTTATTAGAGAGTTTGGACTCTTAATTGCCTGGTGGTGGGAGTTGGATCAATGGCTCACTTATTAAAGACATTCTTCCTGTGTGTGCGTATCTGTACACACACTTACATGCCACAGGGAGCAGGCCTAAGGAAGGTCTCAAAGGAGCAGATAGCTTTGAAGAGCATGTGCTCGTTAATGCTTCTCAGACTTTCCTTGTTTCCACCTCCCATGTCCCTTTTCTCTTACTCTGCCTTTTCCTCCCTCCTCAACCGTCTTCCCTGACCTCAACTCTTGCCAAGGTGTTGAACAATCAACCGCAGGCTGTTGAATTGTTGCACTGAGCTGGAGAGATTTTAGCGTGGCCGCAGGAGAATGGGATAGTGAATCAATAAAGACAAAATCAATATCACTTTAGGAGTGGATTTTTAGACAACCACTGGTCGCCATGGTCAAATCCTGATTTTTTCTTTTTGGATGAAAATGTCCTCATTAGGACACTTTTACCTTTTTGCTCATTAAAATCGGAATTGGGTATAAGGAAATGAGCCCTTATTAAATCTACATGATTCACCAGTTCAACAGAGCTGGTAAAAGGTTCAATGAATTCAGACTGATTTGAATTTTAAATTTAATGTGAGTTCAAACCATCAGATACTTGCTAATGAAAAGAGACCATATAATTACATTGTTGGGACATTTCTTATGATATACTGACATCTAGAGGTTGGAACGTCACAATGCACTGGGGAGTGTGGTGCTAAACACAGAAGCACTGTTTAAATAATAAAACTGACAAATGAATGGACCAAGAAGGTTTCTTTTCTACATTTTAATGTATTATATTTATTAATTTATTAGACATTTTAATCCAAATTGACTGATGATGACAGTCTCAGCAGATTGTGTGGAGTTTAAAAGCTTGTTCTTCTACTGTGGAACAATGAGTGTGGATTCTGGACATTAGAATGGTTCCATCAGCACCATATTCAGACAGGAAGCATCTGATTTGTCTTACATTTAAAGCATGAAACTGCATATATTGTCAACTTTCATTCCAAGCCGTGAGGCAGACATACAAGGTGTAAACATGGAGTCGTCAGGCTAGAATGACATATCTGCATATTGTAGGGAGGCGACACCGGTGGCCTTTAATATGTTGTAGTGTTGGGTGCTTCATTTCTGTTGCACTGGATTAGTACCGCTTGTTTTAGGGTGCATTCACACTAGATATCGTCAAGTATCTGACCTTTTGGCTAACTCTCATTGAAAAAAAAAAAAAAACTTATTGTTTATTTGCTATTAAAAATATTAGTTGGGATGGTGACAATAGGCTAGTTGTAGTGTTTTGGTCCCAAATAGTGGTGTCACACACAGACATGAGCGATACTGAAATAGGTCATAATTTTAATGACAGTGTTGACATTCAAATTATCACTTTTCCCCAACACTATTCTGTGTAACAAGTTTTTGCCCAAGGCTTGCCAGTTGTATTAATAAAATGAATTTCATTGTACAGAAAGTTAAACTACTATGCAGCAAGTGTTGTTCCTTAGGGTTAGGTATGGGAATCTTTAGGCACCTCATGATTCGATCCAATTTCGAGTCGCAATACAATCCCTTATCTACATTTTTGTTCTACAAAAAATTGCTGTACAACACAAATAAACAGAGGTGCGATTCTTCACTGGCCTCATGATTCAATTTCATAATGATTCAATGACTTTTGTTGTTCATGGGTTGTTCTGTGTAACAACCCATGAACAACCCATTGTTCTGGCAACAAGCAGAATATGCTTGTCTCTATGCTGTCTTGTCTGTATGGCTTGTCTGTATACTTGTCTGTATGTTTGTCTGTATGCTTGTCATGTGCTATCAGAATTATTGTAAATATAAGTTTCCTAGGTAACCCCCATCAAAAGATGCAGTACTCTTATCTGTATGATCAAAAATGACAGAGTATTTTAAGTGCAAGTGATTGCACCGGTGCCTCCATGTTAGCCATCATGCAGTGTGCTACTATTCAGCTTTCACACTACTACTTATATGTTTCAGATGGTAAGCCATATTTGAGGTCGATGAATGATAGACGAGTATTTGGATGTCCTGCCCAATGTACTGTAATTACCACATAGACCAGCTTTTAACGATCTGTCTGTCACAGACTGTGTAACTTCACCACTTCCTGTGGGTTTTTTTTCCTGTGACTAAGTGGCTAATAAAATGTTGGTCGACTAACCCTTTTCTAATCGCCTAATTGTTAGTCGACTATTAGGGGCAGCCCTATTTTATACACAGAGAAAATAGCCTGCATTTGACAGAATTACAGAATTGTCAGCAAGCGGACTATCTATATATCATAGGGGTGTAACGGTACACGTATCCATTTCTGGTTTCAGTTCGGTGCAAAAACACAAGACATTCAGTAACCCACTGTTTAAAAAATAAATAAATGAATAAATAAATAAAAATTATGCTTAGTTTTCTCCCCACCTGCTGTACCGAAAACCATACCGAACACCGTACCGAACTGTGACTTCAAAACCGTTTTGTGTACCGTTACACCCCTAATATAGCATTGTGAATGTTTATATGGTTGTCAGTGTATAGGACACTAAATATGATTTTGGTTTCAATGATTTTACCAATAAATAGGCAAGAATAAACCTAGTGTCCTCCATGATTCCTGTTTATTCCAACAAACAAGCACTTTAAGGCAACAAGCTCGTAATCACGATTTCCAAAGCGGGAATTACAAAATTTCCGATAGCACGTGAAGGCAGCATAATGCATATGCAAGAGCCATCATGCAGCTGTGTTTAAAAATTTAACTCAGAGTCTTTGAAGAATTTATTTATTTTTTCTCCCACCACTACTTAGGCTGAAATCTTGGTTTTAATCTTTACTTTAATAAAACATGATCCTTTTCTTATTGTACATGATTCATCAGTCACCAGTACCCTTAAAATGCGCAAACTGAAATTGTGAATTGCCAATACACCCAATAGAAACACATGAATTTCGCAAAAATTCCCATATATTGCAAAAAAAAACAAAAAAAAAAAACACATTTTTACACTCGTATGAGGTGGTTTTTCAGGCAATAAAAAAATTAAAAACTGAATATTTTGCAAAACTGAAATGGAAAGAGGTTTTTTTTTTTCTTTCTTTCTTTTGCATTTACAGGTCATTTGGCATCATTCTTTAAGGATGGCATGGTATGTTTGGACAGAAGATGAGACAGTTCTTTATTAAACTCATAAAAAACAAAAGAATTACAGGAATACTGTATTCTAAACAACAAAGAAATGCCACAATTTACAGTATCAAGAAGACCTTTGAAGCAGATAGGAGGGAGAAACACCTCATACGTGGCCACTCCCCAAGTATAAGAGGCTCTCCTTGCCATTAATGCTTAGATAACGCCTACATCTCATTTGATTAAAAATAATGGTAAGTGCAGTGGCTGTGATATACTTAAACTTACAGTACTAACATCTGTTGACATGATTTTTGGAATGACTTATCGTGAGAGGAAAATATACATTTTAGTTGCATAACATCAGTTAATGGAAATACTGTCATTTCGCAATAATTTTTTATCGACATTTAGAAAATATCACAAAAATTTTGCACAAATCTGCAATGAAAACCAAGCTACAGTCTTTCAACCAAATGTAAGGTTCTGCTTTTGAAAATACCAACCCCATACAGTAGATAGCACTTTTCACAATCCAGTCAATTCCATTAATAAACCTATTCCCTACATTTGGATAAATAAAAGTCCCATTTTTAACCCCTTATTGAATATCCTGTTTCACTAAGGGAAAAAAAAAAATACAGAACATTTGCAAAGGACTTATAAAAGCAGATGGGGTTTATAAAATTACTCTCTTGCAAACAAAAGAAATTTGTCAACTTGGCTGCTTTGCCTTTGAGTAAACCACTCAACTCCAGTTACTTTGCTCCATGGGGGCTGCCCTTGATTTAATGTGCTTTCATGCAATTAATGTTCCGTTTTGCGTGAAAGGCACCTGCTTCAATGGTTGATTCCCAAATTGCAAACTAGGTCTTTGTACTTTTCTTTCAAAATACAGTTTAATCCATGACAAGAATTAATTTGCTTAACAGAGGATTAATGTTGTTTATGATCTAACGCCACATGAGGCCCAGAACCAGAACCTTTAGCGGTTCACTGCTAAATTATGTGAGGGTATCGTGCAGCATTGACTCCAGTCTGAACTTTTAACAAGTGAACAGAAAAGTATAATTTGAACACTATGAAGTCACTATGCCTATAGTATGCTCTCCTCAGTGAGACTATATATATATATATATATATATATATATATATATATATATATATATATATATATATATTTATTTATGATTATGTCATTCTTAACTGTACTTCCAAGCCACAAAGCTATACAATGGTTGTGCATGAACGTAAACAAACAAGCTCATTGTTTCTATTATTAAAACTCAAACTGATATAAAACCATTAATTTCTTCTAAAGTTTTTAAGCAATTTTTTGTTCAGCACTTTTGACAACAGTGACAACAGTGCAGCTGCTATGAGTTCACCCTTCAAATGAATAATTTATGATGTTTGGAACAGACTGAGAGTTTAAGGGTTTAAGCCACCATTTCTCAACTTGAACAAGCATAGGTTAAACTGCACTTACAGTATAAAAAGTTTGGTTTCTAAATGTCTTGAATTTCAATGGATTTATGCTCTAGGCAGCCACTAAGTGACTGCAAAAAAACACTTTGGCAGAGATCATGTTTAGTCTCATTGCGTATTCTCGTCTCATAAATGAATCTACTTTTGCTCATTGTTTGAGCATGAGGGCATGTCACAACAATGTTGGCATGCTTCTTCAAATTGACAGATTAATTTGGGCAAAATTCCATGAAGTTTGATTCGACATAAAGCCTTTGACAATTTATCCTCTATTCTAAAAGTTTTTCTATTTTATCATAATTTAAAGGGTTACTTCAGGATTTAGCATTAAGCTTTGTATTGGTAGAATACCACTAGCATTTTCGAATTAGCGTGCTTTCCCCCTTCATATCAGCCCAAGATGAGAGATTTATGCATTTTTATTCTGTAAAAAAGCCTCAGATGACGCAAAAATCGTCATCGTCGGCTGTTCGTCCTCTGGGAAAGTGAATATAGATGGTATTGCGGTGTCCTTCAGAATGGTTCTCTTCATTGCAAAGATATTTGGTTCGTAGTCCTCTTGCTTGAAATGGAGACTACATATTCTGCGGTTTTTTAGGTTTTCTATAACGGTGTCATCTCCAAACTTTGGGTGTTTGATGGCCCGCAGCCACTGTTTACATCGCTCCAAATCTTTAACTTAATCGGAAAATGATGGAAACTTACTTGTCCTTTCCTGGTTTTGGGTGTACATCCAGGTACAAAGCAATTTAGCACCATTTCGCTGTAAATGTATGAACTAACTCACGATTTATTTGTTTGAATTTTCCTGAATGCCGCCTGTAACCGATAGGCATGGTTTGGGCATGGCCTCGCAAGGGCAGCAAAACAAGTGCATTCTGGGAGTTGTTGTCTTTCATCCACATTAGTCAAAAATACATTTTCTGCCTTTTCTCAGTCTAGAAAGCTCCAAATTCAAAAATAATTTCACATTTCTACTACATAAATGACCAATTTTAAATACACATTCATCTTTCCAGGGGTGAAGTACCCCTTTAATATATTCACAATTATATAATTATTATTATTTAGATATACCATATTTTTTGTTGTTGTTGTTGTTTTTCCTTTTAGTCCTTGTCAGAACAGACAGTACATACGTAACTACGACTTGAGAGCGTGTTCATGTCCAATATCCAACTAGGAAACTCGTATTTAAGATAATTCAGCTAGCACGTGAAGGCAGCATGACTATTTTCAATTATAGGAAATGCTAACACTCAACCAGTCATTAAATCATTAGATGTCGGCTGTGCTTTTTAGAAGCAAAGTTGCAGCATATTGGTCTACAGAAAAGCAGCTGCAAAGGTGAATGACAATCATATTAGTCTGGTTGCCAATGTTTGATGCCAGACACAATTAGCACTTTATGCAGACCTTTGTTTACAAAGCAGCAGCTTTCCAGGGAAAGTAAACAATCAAATTGCAGGTGCATCACAAACCAAAATCTAAATGGATGTTTTTAATTATTTAAAGGGAAACTAAAAATGACAAAGCACTTTACAAGAAGTTCATTGTATTTGAGTGCTAGACAAAAAGTTGTTATTCACTGATAAGTGTCGCCTTCATAACAACATTGGTCTGGTTCCATACTCCATGGCCAACGTTTCCCAAATTGGGTGCCATCTGGCAAGAGCAAGAGTGCCATGTAAAAACTCCTTCAAACATTTTTTAATTGCTAAAATGTGAGAAAAATATTTTTTTATGTACCATCAATCTCAACAAATAATGTCCCCAAATAACACACACAAATTTATAATTAAAATGCAAATAGTAAGAAAGGTTGGTCTAAATTTTGGCTGAATTTTTTTTTTGGGAAACACTGTATAAAACAGGCAACTGTATAAAATGGCTTTAAACATGTGGACCACTTTTAATGTGTCCTTTGTTATTTTTGGAATCAATTTTTACATTTTATAATGTTGTGAAGGGGTTAGAGTTGGAATAGGTGGTGGCTTTGACTCTCAAAAATATATATATAAAAGTGTAATAAAGTTTGAATGGAGTGTGGCTCCAATTCTCAGAAGGCTGGGGCATAGCAGTGTGGCCAGATTGGCTGGCTATGGCCTTGGATGATGGATTGGATGGGTCTCATAAATGGCAGAATGACCAACTATTAAGATGTGACATCGGCCTTCAAACAACAATGACTACTGAACTATAATGACATCCCATTCCTTAATTTGTAGGGTTTAATGTGGAGTTTGCCCACCCTTTGCAGCTATAACAGCTTCAACTTCAGACTCGCTCATTCATGTCTTTATGGACCTTGCTTTGTGCACTGATGTGCAGTCATGTTAAAACAGGAAGGGGTCATCCCCAAACTGTTCCCACAAAGTTGGGAGCATGAAATTGTCTAAAATGTCTTGGTATGCTGAAGCATTAAGAGTTCCTTTCACTGAAACTAAGGGGCCAAGCCCAATCCCTGAAAAACAACCCCACACCATAACCCCCCCTGCACCAAACTTTACACTTGGCACAATGCAGTCAGGCAAGTACCATTATCGTGGCAACTGCCAAACCCAGATTCGTCCATCGGATTGCCAGGCAGAGAAGCCTGATTCTTCACTCCAGAAAACACGTCTCCTCTGCTCTAGAGTCCAGTGGCGGCGTGCTTTACACCACTGCATCCAACGCTTTGCATTGCACTTGGTGATGTAAGGCTTGGATGCAGCTGCTTAAATGCATTTAGAATGCCCCCAGAATTCAAAGATAAATTCAAGAAAAATGCCCCTGTATGTCTTTTATATTTATATAATTTAATATAGTTAACCAATATTACACAAAGAGGACAGTTTAATAAACAAGCCAGTACAGTTTAATAAACAAGCAATTTATATTTGTATATATATTTATATACAAGCAATTTATAAAATTGCTGCTGTAACCCCAGTTCCAAAAACAAATAGCTGTGACTTTGAGAATCTAAACAATTTTCGTCCAATCTCTAATCTCCCTTTCATTGCTAACATTTTAGAACGTATAGTTGCCTCACAATTGCTCACCCATCTGTCTGTAAATAACCTTTTTGAGCCTCTTCAATCTGGCTTCCGAAAAATGCATAGCACTGAGACAGCATTATTTAAAGTCACAAATGACTTATTGATGGCTTCTGATTCTGGATGCTTATCAATACTGATTTTGCTTGATCTCAGTGCAGCATTTGACACTATTGATCATTGTACCTTACTCACCCGCCTAGAGTCTGTCTTTGGTGTATCTGACTCGGCTTTGAGATGGTTTAAGTCTTATCTCTCAGATCGCAAACAATTCGTTGTGTTAGGTGGCTGTAGATCTGAGGTTGGTGTGGTAAAATATGGTGTACCTCAGGGTTCAATTTTAGGCCCTCTGCTTTTTAGTCTTTATATTTTTCCTCTTGGCCAACTCTTGAGGTCTCTTGGTCTTGACTTTCATTTTTATGCCGTTGACACCCAGATATACATTCATTCAAAACCTGATGTAAATGCGGCTCTTTCATTTCTTTCTAACTGTATCACTGAAATCAAAAAGTGGATGTCTGTTAATTTCCTATGTCTAAATAGTGATAAGACTGAAGTGATGCTCATTGGTTCGCCTCACCGGTTACACAGAGTGGAACCTGTAGCTTTACATGTGGATGGTTCTGTTATTCAGTTCCAAAACAAATTAAAAAATTTGGGAGTAATATTTGATTCCAATTTAACATTTGATCTTCACGTACGAAATACTGTTAAAGTTTCTTTTTTTTTTCATCTCAGAAATATATCCAGATTACGGTCCATGCTGAGTTTTCCTGTAGCTGAAAAATTAGTTAATACCCTGGTTTTCTCTAGAATTGATTATTGCAATGCCCTGTTAGCAGGAGCATCAAAATCTACTTTGAATAAACTACAGTGGGTTCAAAATTCTGCTGCGCGTATTTTGACTAGGACAAGACAAAGAGATCATATAACACCTATTTTAGAGACCTTACATTGGCTGCCTGTCAAATTTCGTATTGATTTTACAATTCTTATGTTAACCTACAAGGCATTAAATGGACTTGCTCCTCAATATCTTGCTGAGCTTTTAATACCATACATTCCGACACGTGAACTTCGTTCGGCTGATGCTGGTCTTTTAGTTGCTCCGGTAACACAGTTAAGAACAATGGGTGATAGGGCGTTCTCTTCAGTTGCCCCAAAGTTATGGAATTCTCTGCCTTCCGAGATTAGAAATGCAGCATCCCTAAAAATTTTTAAATCATCACTTAAAACTCATTATTTTAGGGAAGCATTTGGGTGAAAAGTGATTCTTGTGGTTGTCATGGGATTTTATTTTTTTTCCCTATTGTTTATAAATACCTTTTGTAATGTGTCTTTATTTTGCTTATTTTATTTATCTTAATTTTTACTTATGCAAAGCGCTTTGAGAAATGACTTTTTAAAAGTGCTATACAAAATAAAGTTATTATTATTATTATTATTGTTATTATATTAAGTGACTTACATTTTAGACACTAAGTCGCTTGTTTCGCTCTATTTCACCAACAAAAAGAATTCCAAACAAAGCACACAGCATTGTTTTGCGTCTTTGAGCAACACTTCCTGAATGAATCAGACGTTTGAATGAATCGGTTGAATCTCAATGACTTACTCATTAACAGGGACTCGCTGCCACCTCCTGGCGGGTATTTCAAATAACAGTATTTAACATTTAACATTTTAAAACATTCATGCATCTGTAACTGCTCTTGACTGATAAACTAGTTTTACATTAGATTACAATTTCTGTACCTGAAAATCTCCTGTTTAAGCCTACAAAAAAAACTCATATATAAAACAAAAAATTTATATTACTGTTGAATACATGAATATGTGGTGCTAAAAAATTAAAACTGATGTATCAGACCTTGCTAGCTGACAGTTATCAGAAATATTAGCAAAAATGTCATTTCCGCAACATGTCTTTAATGCAGCATTTTTAGGTGTGGCGGTAAAGACATCGTGTTGCGGTAGAGACAAATTCAAGTTGTATACTGTTTTTTACATTGATCAGCCACAACATTTAAACCACTGACAGGTGTGAATATCATGATTATATAATTACAGTAGCACCTGTCAAGAGGTGGGATATATTAGGCAGCAAATTAAATCAGTTCTTGAATTTCATGAGTTGGAAGCAGTGAAAAGAATAAGTGAAACTTATTGACTTTGACAAGGGCCAAATGGTGATGGCAAGACAACTGCATCAGAGCATCTCCAAAACAGCAGGTATTGTGGGCTGTTTACGGTATGTAGTGGTTAGTACCTACCAAAAGTGGTGCAAGGAAGGACAACCAGTGAACTGGTGTCAGGAGGACCATGGGTGCCCAAGACTTATTGATGCACACGGGAGGCAAAGGCTCACCTGTCTCGTCCAATTACACAAAAGAGAGCTACTGTAGCTCAAAAAATTGCTGAAAAACTCAATGGTGCCCATGATAGAAAGGAGTCAGAACACACAGTGAATAGCAGTTTGCTGCTTAGCAGTGGACCAGACAAATTATGACCCCTGCCTATGATGACCCCTGTCTACCACCGAAAGTGCCTACATGAATATCAGAACCCGACCACTCAACCAAGACATAGCAGCAGGATGCACTATGGGATGAAGGCAGGCCGGTTGAGGGAGTGTGATGCTCAGGGCAAGTTTCATTCATGTGGATGTTACTTTGACATGTACCACCTACTTGAAGATTGTTGCAGACCACGGCAATTGTGTTCCCTGATGGCAGTGGATTGTTTCAGCAGGCTAATGCACCCTGCCACACTGCAAAAATTGTTCAGGAATGGTTTGAGGAACATGACAAAGAGGTGTTGCCTCGGCCTCAAAATTCCCCATATCTCTATTCGATTGAGCATCACATCAGATGTGCTTGATGAAAAAATCTGATCCATGGAGGCAATTTTCCATGGCATAAAGAATATAGAATCCCCTAATTTAAAATGATTCTTTAATATCGGTATTTACAAAAATGGACAAATCTTGAAAGTAACTATGTAAATGTATTACATTTTTATAGAAATTAAAAAAGAAAAGTGTATAAAATTATCGTTATTGTAATGTTGCAGTAAGGACATTTTGTAAGAAGAAGAGATAAAAACCATAAAAAATAAACATATTCCAGATTAAAATCTTAACGACTTTAAAAGTAAGACCAATTCATCAAGATGGTCATGTATCTATTACAGTGTTTTTGATCATATGTGTATTTATTTATTTATTTTTTTTAGTAAAAAAATAAATAAATAAAAAAATCTAGACTGATCTACTGTGGGCTTTTTTTAGGCACTGAACTGTGAGATTATTAATATTTCCACCTCAAATACTAAAGAGAGAGAAAGAGAGAGAGGGAGAGAGAGAGGACTCATACACCCATAATTTATTTTCTCTGCCTTCAGCACCTCTTTTCACTAATGAATATTAAATTGCATTTTGATTTTTGGATATTCTAATCTGTACTTAAATACACTGCTGCTGTTATTTGAGGTTTGTTATTTGAGTGCATTTATTCAGTGTTCAGAGTAAAGATTACATTGATTATACACTTAATCTATGTAAATGACACTGCTTAGTGAATATAAGACACTGAAAAAAAGCTGGGAAGTATTTTCCAATATTTGTAATATTTCACTGGCTTACAAAACATTAGTCTTGTACTGACACCTAGTGGCTTGGATGCAGCATCACATGAAGTCCCACTGTGTATGGGGAAACAATAGATGCACCACATATGATTGGTCATGAAAATAGCATTTTATGTTACTTTTAACCACATTTGCAAACATGATGCTTAAAAACTGCATTTAAAAAAAATCAAGATGAGCCTATTCTTTTAATCTAAGAGTAAAAAATCTAAGAGTCTGG
Organism: Chanodichthys erythropterus; assembly: GCF_024489055.1. Classification (NCBI taxonomy): domain Eukaryota; kingdom Metazoa; phylum Chordata; class Actinopteri; order Cypriniformes; family Xenocyprididae; genus Chanodichthys; species Chanodichthys erythropterus. The sequence continues at coordinate 20,859,178 of NC_090228.1, forward strand.
TTTGATTAGGTTTGTGGTGAATCATTTTGAATCATTTTGTGGAGAACCGTTACAGTAGTGTCCGTCAGGCAAAAAATCTATACAGAGTTAAGTATAGTAAAGTAAAGTAAAGTACTTGCATTAAAGCATCCAGATGGAAAATTACCAGCTCGCAGTTAAACATAAATGTTAAGAAAAATAGGCCTACCTCAAATATCACTTCATTTTATAGGTCTCTAGCATCACCAGTATGAATTCATGCCGTGTGTTGCAGGAATAGGAAACTGTTCGAAGGGTCGTTTGAGCAACTCAATCTCCTCACGAACAAGGCCATTAGTGAAGTATTTATGAACCACTTCCAGGATGTAACTTTGCCGTTAATGACGATCACATGACAGGCACGTCCTCCTGATTAATTTGGAAAGCTGAGGTAATTTATCCATAGCGTGCGGTCCATATAAGCTGTGAATGCTCCGCATACCCAAGACATTTGTATAATCACTAATTAGTATTAACACTAAATTACTATAAATTACCTTGTTTGAGGTGCACCAAAGCTTACATAATAGACTTTTGGTAATATGTATGTAACTGTCTGTCATTTATTTATTCGCCAAACAACCGTTATTTTCTTCAAATCTGCCAGTTATGGAGGGTTTCAGGTACGCGGATCCACAACAGCTTTGGCACCTATGCTCTGTTGTTATGTGTCGTTATCATTGTCCCGCATTCTCATTGGTTTGCTGGCATATAGATGGAGCAATAATAACTGACATGATCCATGATATCATGATATTTTTAGTGATATTTGTAAATTGTCTTTCTAAATGTTTCGTTAGCATGTTGCTAATGTACTGTTAAATGTGGTTAAAGTTACCATCGTTTCTTACTGTATTCACAGAGACAAGCTGTCGTTATTTTCATTTTTTAAAACACTTGCAGTCTGTATAATTCATAAACACAACTTCATTCTTTATAAATCTCTCCAACAGTGTGTATTGTTAGCTTTAGCCACGGAGCACTATCAAACTCATTCAGAAGTCGGCAGTTAAAAAATGTATTTTAAAAAAATCTATGGGGTATTTTGAGCTGAAACTTTACAGACACATTCAGGGGACACCTTAGACTTATATTACATCTTTTAAAAAGACATTCTACAGCACATTTAAATAACTTTTTCCCCATTCAGTTCTATATTTGAAGAGCCTTTTGGCGTACTGCTGTGTCCACTGCGCAGGCTCATGGCATGATTGAGCATGAATGTGAGATCATAGCAGGGTGTGGCCAACCAGTGCGAGAGCTTATTTGCCCAAAATAAAAATAAAAATTGCCCAAAATAGCTAATTTGATTTAAATACAGCCAATACAGCTCCTTGTCACAAAACATTAATAAAACTTGCAGCAAATGAGAAAATTGGTAAATTAGGCGACAAAAAAAGGTTCGTATGAAATCGTTATTATGCTTCCATCAGCTTACATTCTGATTTGGTATCGTTTCATTCCACGTGACAGCCTACAGGATTTCTGATCACAAATATTCAACGTGGGATATTTACGATTTGAGATCGGTGCGGCAGGAACGTTCTTCTGAGCAGACTCAATCACTCTTAAACAGCCCTTTCATGTGTCACACATCGCGCCTCCCTCAACTCAAACATCACGATCATATCACGGTTGTTTGTGACGACATCTCTCAACATGCTACTTTCAATAAAAGGTCTAACATATTAAGAATACTTTTAGCTGTGTTGTTATGTGTCACAAGAGTAAGCAACAAGTAGCTAAAACTCTGTATAGTGGGAATGCGAGCATCTCGCTTATAATAAATCCATCCGAAGTATCTGCATTGGATGCTTTTTTTGACACGAGGCACAACCCAGCATGCCCGGAATGTATCTACCTGATAGCCTATATGAAAGCCATTCACTCCTTAGACGCAAGAAAGAAAACAATGGCTACTTCAACATGTTAAAATAAGTTAAAGCTGTTGTCTGTAACTTTTTTTGGTTAAAAATGATCCAAAATCAATTTTTTAGCAAGTACATAACCAGCCAGTGCACAACGGTAAGCTTGTAATAATGTTTTCTAATTAGAGCAGTACTGGTGGGTTTCAGCGGGAAATTTGAGCATGCCGTCATTCATCTTTGCTTTATTACATCACATCTGTTTACATAAAGAATGAGACCCAGCTGGTAGGCTATATAGCATGTGTGAATGCTGCATGTGGCGATTATTTATAGTCTTTTCTCACAGCAGCTGGAATAATTAAACTTATCATTTTGATGACGGATTGTATGGTATGACAAATAGACAATTAGAAATTAGACTGTACATAAATTGAAATCTACAGGTAAGAATATTAGAGAAGAAGACTTAGAGCTGTTATCTTGGCAAAAGGAGGTTGCAATAATTGGGTGCCAATTTTTTTTGAATGAAAGCTCAAAAGGATAAACAAAGTAGATTTATTTTCAAAGCCCCCTTAATTTGATCACATTAAACAAGGGTACCAATAATTCTGGAGTTGACTGTATTTAAAACTGATTGATGTTACCGTCCTTGGTGTGAACTGACCTTAGTGGGCATAATAAAGCTCAATTTTGAATGGAATTCACACATAAATAAGAATCCATAAAAATCCATATTTAAATAATTAAAACAAGTGTTAGTTCATGCCTTTCTCAAATGCATAGCCTATATAAATAATTATAAAATACTGGGGGAAAAACAGTTAAAGATTCTAATACTTTTACAATTGTATTATTATTATTATTATTATTAACAACTCTCTTCCTCTGAAGAGCCTTGAAAATTGTTAAATTGTATTTTATTTAGGTTCCAGTGGATGGCAGTGTTGCTCAACCCAACAAACTGTTCACCACAGAATAGTTAAGTCTTACCTTCAGGGATATCAGGATACCATGTTTTAAAAAGGTCCAACACAAGGTAATTTGTATGGCCACAAAGACATCAGTCTAGTAAGAACTATTCATTTCAAGATAAGATTTTTTTTTTTTTTTTTTTTTTTAATTAATGTAAAACATTGAAACATCTTTCAACTCTGTCAATTTGTATTTATTTAATTATTTTCTTCATTAAACATCAGCATCAAAGTGCATGACACAGAGTGTAAACCCTGACCATAATAAATAAACTGAATTGAGAAAAGAAAAAAGAAAAATCTGTATATTATCCATACATTTTCACTGGGAATTGCAAATTTAAGTATATGGGATGAGGAGGGACCCATCACCCATTACGATTTTTGTCAAATAAGTAAAAGCTGTCTCCGTGGCCCATGATGCATTGCAGGTGGAAAGCAAGCAGCTCAGGAAGCCATGTACAGATAAAAGCTGGGTGGGGGATCCGCCCCGATCCCTGCGATTAGATAATCCAATTCATTACATCAATTAGATCATCTCAGACAGAGGGGGAAAAGTGAATGTTGGATGATCAGTGTTAAACAGGAAAACGTAAATGAAGGTAGTTCTCATCTTGTAGGCTGATACCTACAAATGGATCACAGGTCTGTTCTGAATGGGTCAGGTATGGTATTGAAAAAACAAACAAACAAACAATGCTAAATGCAAACAAGAAATTATGAACACAATAAACAATACAAAAATACTACAAAAATATTTTTCCTTAGTCTGCATTTGGCCTTGATTTCCACTAAAATATAAATAAAAAATAAAATATAGTATTGTATTATATATTGATAATATATGTACTGGAAGTTAGTCATAAAAAACAAGTGTTGCAATCGATTAAAAAAACTATTAATCACACATTTTTTAATGTAAATAATCCAGATTAACATTAAGTTTTTAATATATGTTATATTGTAATACTTCAACATTAATTTCTCCAAAATAATGTAGAAACAACATAAAGATGGTATATTTTAAATATTTAATGGCATCTTTTTACTGTGAATGAAGACTGATGTCTCGATTAAATGAAGGTCTAGGTAAATATACAGAAATCAAACACTGCACAGTCTTCGCTGCATAAAATAAAAAATTTAATATAGATTAATCCTTATTAAAGCTACAAAACGTATTCAGTCAAAAGCAGTGAGTGATTTTATCTTTATCTTTTGTTCTTTGTTTAACATTAATGACACAGACAGCAGCAGGTTTATTAGGCTGCTTTCACTTTAAGACCGGACGTACATGACACGAATCTGACACACATAATATTTTCTCACAATTATTTTCTCATTAATTATTTATAGATTTTCTCAGAATTACATTCATTTATCACTTTTTAACTAATTTAAACTGTGCTTGTGAGGATACTCGACAAAACTGGAATTTTGACTTGATTTTTCAAGTTCAAGAGCGAAAGAGAACGCAATGCGGCATTGATATGAATAAATAATATTGAATCCCAGACTGGGATCAGGGGTTTGTGGGTTTAATGGCAAGCTATTAAGTTAAATCATAAATCATAGAAATCTAAATCTAAATCTAAAATTAAAATAAATAATTTAATAATTTAAATAAAAACAATCAAAATAAAACACTAAAAAAAATTATTTAAAAATATATTTTATTAGTTTATTGACTATTAGCCAACATCAGATAACCATGAACTTAATTTTATCATTATTATTATAATTATTGACTTTATTGATGGTATTATTGACCTAGCTTGTTAACTTAAGGATTAGTTCACCCCAAAATGAAAATTCTGACATCAATTACACACTCTCATGTCGTTCCAGAACCGTAAGACTTCCGTTCATCTTCGTAACACAATTTGGACTAAACTGCTCGATTTATATGGATTAGTTTTCCAATCTCTTCATAAACTTTTTGAAGAGTCAAAGTGGTCGTTGCAAACGCAGTCAATGGAGGGACAGACATCTCTCAGATTTCATCAAAAAGATATTAATTTGTGTTCCGAAGATGAAAGAAAGTCTTACAAGTTTGGAACGACATGAGAGTGAGTAATTAATGACAAATCTCATTTTGGGGTGAACTAACCCTTTAAAAAGGGGTACTTCAAGTAAATATATTAGGTCAAAGATGTTCAGCTGACAAAATGTTGGGGAATCCTTGCATTGAATGTATGAAATTATGTAAATTTTTTAATGTGTTAATTAATGTGTTTGAAAGACAAACAGAGAAAACACTTCTTAAAAGTGAAATGATTTCTGTAAATCCAGTGATCAAATGTTGTGTCTTATAGTTTTCAATTAAAAAAAAAAAAAAGACAACTTGGTTTTCCAAAAGAGGAAAGAGTTTTCGCAAGTATTCCACAAAGAAAAATAGTGTCACACCACTGAACATCATCAGTGAAAATGTCATCAATCATAATGTTGTTGGAAAGCCAACAACTTTGTAAAGTCTTCCTTTGAAGTAGCACAGCATAAAGAAAAGGCACTAAACAGTCAGGCTTAATTATCAAACAAACGTATGAGCTGTTCTCCTAGACTCAAACCTTCTCACTGTTAGTACATGAAGTTGTAGAATATCATACAGATTTGGATGTGGCCTTTTATTACAGAGGCAATTTAGCAACCACCCAAAAAATAACAAACAAACAAACAAACAAAAACAAAACAAAAAAACGCAATGTACTAAAATAATTCAGACCACTTTAGGAATAGCATAGCAACACCCTGGCAACCATCCCCAAAACACTCTAAAATCATTGCAGCAATTTTTGTATGGGCAAACATCACATCAACACCACCTAAATTTTCTCCTTAAATTTTACTAAACTGCTTCTTTAATATCTTAATTACAAACCATCTATGAAACTTTTTTGTCTCTATAGGTTCATTCTCAAAGCCTTGGAGCTAGAAAATGTACATAAAATGGCTAGGTATATGTCTCATAAAAGATAGAAAGAACGAATACAGAAGCAGTGGAGCTGATTGTGCGCTTTATCTCTGAGATGTTCTCTCAGCCAAGGATTTTTTTTAGTCAAGATAATCTGTAGTGCAGAATCCTCTTTTAAAAGTACTTTACAAAAATACAGACAAATGCATTCATTTATTCTTAAAAGCACAGAAGAGAGGCTCAACTGTGTTCGTATATAAAGTGAGAATGGCGATGAGCAATGAATACATGAAGGGGGTTTTAAAGCGACACCATAGGTCATACAGTTGAGGATGCTTAGACAATAAAGACATGCGGAAATAATACAACAGGCCGATTGCAACCTCGGGGTCAGTCAAAATACACCAATTCAGTCAGTTTGAGTGAAAGTGTTTGTGGTATGTGTGGAATCAGCCTGCATTGTTACGAATTGATCAGATGTCTGCGTCGCTTGTGCTTTGACTGATTGGAATGTACACGTCTCTGATCGAGGCCTGATGGCTAAATGAGGCGTGACATTGCAGGCGTCACTGAATTTTTGGCCGTTGAGCGTGTGTTTGTGTGTTTACTTGTTCTCCAATGGATGCGGTAGTGGATCGCCGGCGTCAATCTGATCTAAAGAGAGAAAGTGAGAGAGATGGAGGGGAGGAAAGCAGTGCCACGGCAACCTGCCCGTCGGCTCGGCGACAGACAGTCCCATGACATCACAGCTGCAAGCGGCGCGGGGACGAGAGGGAGAAATGGCACAGATAGAGGAGATAAAACGGACTGATAAAAGAAGGGGTGGGGGGTGGGAGAGAAAGCTGATAAGTAAAGAGAGAGTTGTGGAGAGGGGTAATTCATCGATGCACTGAAACAGGAGACAGCGGCCAGGGATGGGTGGAATGGTCCATTTTTCCTCTGGTACTATCACGAAACATTCATTACCACTGCTGACCACTTCCCTGAGTTCACCAACTGACCACAACCCACGCTCCCAAAATCATTACAGCAAAATCTGTGATAGAACCCTACAAACGTTGGAAGGGCATTCGCGGCAGGCCGGAGAGAAAATGCTGTGTTGCTGGTAATAAAATGGTGAATTGGCTGTAGATGGCCAGCGGGCGGCTGCAGTCCTGAGTGTAGCGTGCTCAGTAAAGCGTTATCGGGATCTGACATACAGGAGATCTCAGAGCATCTGAGGCATCCATATCAGGAGCCTCTACAACTCACGTTGCGCTCTGCAATGGCCTGTGCCATCAATCACTTTCTGTTAATACCATAAACAGTGCTAACCAAGCTAACATAGTCGCTCTGCTAACACTAAACAGTGCTAAAGCGCAAACATGTCATTAGTGTTTTATTAATGTGCATTACTTTAACGATATTGTGTGTTTTTGGTCAACAATAAAGACTACGATAACTTCAAATTGTTTCAATAAAACAATTATTCATTTGAAATCTGATAGCTATGGAAGTCCATTTTCACGACACAAGAAAAAAATAATTTTTTGATAAAGTCATAACTATGAGATAAAAAAGTCAAAATTATGAGAAGTCACAAATAGATAAAAAACACAAAAAAAATTGATTTATGTCATAATTAGGATTTTTTTTTATCTCAAAATGTATTTTTTTTTTCAGTTTCAACTTCAATATCATACTGTAATGTAATTTTTTGCCATAATTTCATCTCATAATTCCATAATGACTTTTTTTTACTTAAGTTTAAATTCATTTTAAAAGCATTTTGAATTAGTTATAGAATATAGAATATATATATATATAATAATATATATATATATATATATATATATATATATATATATATATATATATATATATATATATATATATATATATATTAGGGATGGGCATTTTACCAAAACTTTATATTCAAATATTTTTGGTGCGCCAAAAAAAAACAAAAAAACAACGACTTATTTAGTTATGGCCGATTTCAAAAGCTTCAAGAGGCTTCAGAGCATTACAAATCAGCATATTGATTCATGATTCGGATCACGTGTCAAACAGCCAAACTGCTAAAAATCACGTGACTTTGGTGCTCCGAACAGCTGATTCGACATGCTGATTCATTATGCTCCGATGCTTCCTGAAGCAGTTTTTTTAAATTGGCCATCACTATATAAGTCGATTTTTATTTTTTTATTTTTGGCGCACCAAAAATATTCTTGTCGCTTTATAATATTAATATAGAGCCACTGTACTGATTTAAATATGTTTTTGGCACCTTTATGGATCTTGAGAGAGGAAATGTCATTGCTCCCTATGCAGGCCTCACGGAGCCATCGGATTTCAACAAAAATATCTCAATTTGTGTTCCGATGATTAATGAAGGTCTTACGGGTGTGGAACAGCATGAGGGCAAGTAATAAATGACAGAATTTTCATTTTTGGGTGAACTAACCCTTTAATAATGTAACAAAAACTGTGCCAAAATAACAGAATTGTTATAGATATAGGGCTTCAGGTATAAATATGAAGCAGAATGGTTTTAGTATAAATTATGTATAAAATCCATTTTTATGTAAATCATCACATTCAATTGAATTGTAGTATCCAGGAAGCAGAATGTCAGAGACTTGGGATGGGCTCTTTTTACTTTACTTTACTTTACCAGTAAGTAACCACCAATAACACCCTAGAAACCACATAGCTACTGCTAAAATTACTCGTCATGGGCTACAACAGTCACTGACACATATGACTGTGTGTGGTTTTCATATAAGATACATATACATATATATATATATATACACACAGTTGTGCTCAAAATTATTCATGCCCTTGGAAAATATGATAAGGCTGTGAAAATGAATATGCATTCTTTATCCATTTGATCTTATAATCAAAAAAATCTAACCTTTAAAAGTGAAAGGGGGAAAACTACATCACCACATTGTTTGGGAGGTTTTCAATAAAAAAAAAAAAATATCAAGTGAGCCGAACAAAGGTGCAACACTCACTCTTACAGAGCTCAAACTTTATTAATTAAAAAACATGATATTTCAGCCATCCAAGGCCTTCATCAGATCAAGAAAAGAAAATGCTCTCATCCAAAAACAAACTTTAATTTATTTGCCAGACACTACTGGAACCTCAAACGGGATTAGGTTTTATGGTCAGATTGAACAATAAAATTAACATTTTAGCACACTCGGGGATGGTTCAGATCGACTAGTGTGAGTACACCCTTAATGTTGGGGGCCTATTTTTCTGCTGGAGGTCCTGGACATCTTGTTCATTTACATGGTATCATGGATATTTGCAAATACCAACAGATAAAAAAAAAATCAAAACCTGACCGCCTGTGCCGTGGAAGGATCTTCCAACAGGACAATGATCCAAAACAAACATCAAAACCAAAACAAAAATATGTCACTGAGCAGAAAACCAAGCTTTTACCATGGCCATCCCAGTTCCCTGACCTGAACCCTAGAAAATGAGTGAGGTAAACTGAAGACGAAAAGAACCAACATGGATCTGGGAATCTGAAGGATCTGGAGAAATTCTGTATGAAGGAATGGTCTCTGATCTCTTGTCAGGTGCTCTCCAAACCCATCAGACATTATAGAAGAAGACTCAGAGCTGTTATCTTGGCAAAAGGAGGTTGTAAAAAGTATTGAAGAAAAGGGCATGTGAGAAAATCCTTTATTGCATAATGAAATCCCCCCCATATATATATATATATATATATTATACCTACATGTTCACATCTACACAAAATAAATTGTGTTTTATCTACGGGGCTTTTAAGGTACTGATCTTTGTCAAATTTCTTTGAAACTGTCTGTCTTATCAAAGGTGCTGCAGACCAAAAATTGAATTGGACTGAATGGCATATCTAGCACAAGAACATGAAGCATTAGCATGCAGAAGATGGAAATATTAAAAACAAAAAGAAACAACGTGAGCAGAATTATGCGAGGAGTGTTCATTTATTATTGATGCATGATGAATAGCCGGGTCTCCGGTGCGCCATATTGAGTTTCAGTCCCTCTCTCCTGTCTTTAAATATTCCTCAAGACTGAGAGCTTCAAAGTTAACTTCAATTACAGGCGTGATTAGATCTACACAAGCTTCCATTAGCGGATATTTAAGCTTCAGGCCCAGAAAGCCCTCAACGCAGACTGGGTCAAACACAAGAATATGCCATATTGATTTACTTACCACTACCGCTTTTCTGGGCTTTTTTTGTCTATTCAAGATTTATTCTATCAGGGTTTCCCTTTGTGAGAAATGTAAACTGACTGCTTGTTTTCTGATTGTTTGAGATTTTTGATTGTGACCGCTTTCTCCGTATGTATTTACTAGTTCGTGGCACATTCTCACATTGTCCTACAAAGTCTCATTGTCACAATGATCTAATGGGCTAATGTCATGACTTTATCGAGTTTATCATGATCTCTTGATGATAATGTTGATGAAATTTCTGAATAAATGATACAACAAGGATGTCAGATTCTTTAATCGTCAATGTGAGTCAATGTGAAATGCTTCATGTTCTCATCCCACTTTACATTCATAATCTGTATTTCTGTCAGGATCTCTATCATCAAAGATGACTGGCAGTTTGGATTGGTGGTATGGTTCTGTTCTGGGCAAAAACTCCCTGCCCATCCATGCAGCCTAGCAGCGATAGAGCAGCGATAACCAGTAAACAGAAAAGAACCAAGTATTGCAATATCATTACTTTTTTAGAAATTAGTTTGATCAAAAGAAATATCAGAAGGTCAAGTCCTGACTGGACAAAGGAGGAGCTGGGGATGGAGGAGGGTAATTAGCAACAGAGCAATGTGATAAAGCTGCTGATAATACTGAATGGACCATATATATATATATATATATATATATATATATATATATATATATATATATATATATATATATAGGCGTCGTATTCCTATAGGTCAATGTGAATCACCTGAGTGTCAGCTGATGTAAGCTTGACTAACGTGACCTGCTAGAAATAACGCTATACGCTTAATCTGTATGTGTGTGTGTGTGTGTGTGTGTGTGTGTGTGTGTGTGTTTGGTGTTTAATGAGAAAAAAAGTAAGGTTAATTTGAAGGTACATTTTAGACATTACTAATTATAAGTAACGTTGCAACTATATGTCAACTAATTCTCATTAGAGTATTAGCAGACTGTTTGGTTAGATTTAGTGTTAGTAGAATAAGTTGACATGCATTGCAAAACTACATATAGTCAGTAGATTGTCTGTTGAGGACCATCAAAATAAAGTGTTAGCAGATATTAAACAAACAGTCTACTAATACTCGAATGACTGCTAGTTGACATGTTGCAAAGTTACTTGTACAATGTCTAAAGTGGACTATCGAAATAAAGTGTTACCAAAATTAATGTAAACATTTATTTTCATTCATTCATTCATTCATTCATTCATTCATTCATTCATTCATTCATTCATTCATTCATTCATTCATTCATTCATTTATTCATTTATTTATTTATTTATTTATTTATTTATAATATAACTTGAATTTAATACTTTTAAAGGCATTCAGGAGTGAAATGCCTTGAACACAACCGTGTGATCAACAGTATTCCTCCTTTTTCAAAGTGCAAAGTCACCAGTAGGGTCTGTGACCAAATTAGTTTGTAGATGGAAAGTAGCTTTTTAGATATGAAAAGATGAAAACTTGTTTTCCTTGCTTGTTTCATGTGGTGCTCACAGCTAGCAGGACCAATGTATCTCCTACTGAAACAGGAAAGTGGTGCAGAACATTTTGAAAACCATTATATACGACCTGATATTGCTAGCTGGTGTCAGATAATGGCTCAGGTTTTGCCTGGTAAGCATTTGCCAGTTAGGTCCAACATACTGTTACTACACCATTCTACAGATAAAAGGCATGTTTCTGGCCATTCAAAAAAAAAAAAAAAAATGTCATGACATCAGTGGAGATCATTTGACAATGTAAATTGGTATAGAAACCAGTAAATTGGTATAGAAAACTTCTATAAACTGCTAATTATAAATTATATATATATATATATATATATATATATATATATATATATATATATATATATATATATATATATATATATATATATATATATAAACGTATATTGTTTTTTTGTTATTTGTCTGTTAATTTTGTCTATTAGGAATACAGTACCATGCACAGCTATAAAGCAAGCTAACATAAGATGCTAATACTTAACAATGAGGTTTCGTTTGTTAACATTAGTTAACTAGATAATGTAACATGAACTAGTAGTGAACAATACTTCTACAGTATTTGCTAATCTTGGTTAGATAAAATGTAAAAATACATTGCTCCTTGTTAGTTCAAATTAGTTAATGCATTAATGTTAACACATGAGACCTTATTGTAAAGTTACCAACATAATAAAGGCCACAAAACCACAATTTTGATTCCATGCATTTCTGTTAAAGTGCACAAAATGAGATGCACACCAAAATACAGACCTGAAAGAAGCCAATCCAACAGAAGACAACAGGAAGGAAGCAGAGATGGGGAGAAAGGAAGACAGAGAGCGAGAGAAGGGGAGATGGAGGAAGAGAGAGGGGGAACAAGATTAAAAAGGGAGGGAGAGAGGCAGAGGGCCGCTGAAGCGGGGAGCGGAGGGGAAGATATATGAGCGTCCTGAATGATTGTGACAAGCATAGACCATATCAGCCACTGTTTGTTTGCACACCACCCCTCTCTCGCTCTATCCCCCCACATCGCATTAAAGCGGCCTGTCTCACTCTCTCTGTCTCTCTCTCTCTCTACCCATCTCATCACCTGACACACAGCCAGATGTTATAGACTGATAAGAGCCACGGGCCCTTCCTTTCCACAACCAGTACCTACACACATTTATAGAGCATAAATGTACTCACGGAACACATACACTCACGATCAACTGATTTGAGACCAGAATCAAATGCATTATGATGCTTTCGAACATTTATAAAATAAGAGGAAAGAAGTGACTAGTGTAAGAAAGTTACTAACTACAAGTGGAGGTGCTGCTACCTTAACAAGATTTTTCAGTAGTGTGGCAGTAGCTCAGATGTTTTCAAAAAAGTGTAGCTTTCCACTAACAAGCTACTTTTCCCAACAAGTACTGGCAGCAGTCTAGCGGCAATGTTACATTGCTATTTTTTGTCACATTTTATTGCACACAGAGCTTTACAAAACAAGCAAACTGAGGTCATCAAACAATTTGAGGAAAAAAGTCCACTCATATGAAGTACTCGGAAATCTCATTCAAAAAAGTGAATCTTTGTTAAAAAGGTTCATTCAGATGAATTGGTTCATAAAATGATTCACTGATTCATTTCACTCACTGCAATACTGTACATTTTATGAATCTTTCTAGCACTTTACAAAATAATACAGTATTTGATAACAATTTAGTGTAGAGTCCAATTCTCACTAGTAACTGTAGTTGCTTATTAGCATGCATATTACTGCGATATTGGCTGTTTATTAGTACACATATTAATGCCTTATTCTTATGACCATATTCTACATACAGTACCTTAATCCCAATACCTAAGCTTAACAACTACCTTAAAAACTATTAATGATCAGTAATTAGGAGTTTGAGGGAAAGTCATATATATATATATATATATATATATATATATATATATATATATATATATATATATATATATATATATATATATATATATATATATATATATAAACTACAACTATTATAGTATTACACAATAAGTTAAATAAATTAATAAAAAAATTAAATGTTACTAACTTAATATTTCGTTAAATGCTGCTGTTCATTATTGTTTTCTACTTTACTATATTTTCAATTATGAAATATTTTCATAATTTATCACAACATTTTTTTCTTTTATGAAATGAATTTAGATAATTAATGTGGTTCAGATAACATAATATTTTGAGTTTCTGTTGATTAAATCAATCGCCTTTATTGTATTTACTCATTTTTTTAATTTAAATGAACTCAAAATTTTAAGGCAACCAGGCAACTTACTTTTTTAGTTAAGTTAAACCAACAATTTTCTTTCTTTCTTTCTTTCTTTCTTTCTTTCTTTCTTTCTTTCTTTCTTTCTTTCTTTCTTTCTTTCTTTCTTTCTTTCTTTCTTTCTTTTTTTCTTTCTTTCTTTATTTTACAGTGTACTAGTACTTTACAAAGAACTTCACAAAGCAATGATGGTGTGTTGTACTTTTATAGGTGGTATTTAGTGTAAATGTATTCAAATTATGTCACCCTAGTTATTTTTTTTATTTTATTTTTTTTTTTTTTTGCTTTTTGATTTCATTTTGTTGTGCCATATAAATTTTGAAATATTAGTTTCAAAATATAGTTATACACTATGCTTCACATCATATCATTTATGTAAGGAGAAAACTGTGATAAACTGCATAAATTAACTTTAACTTTAATTAACTAAATTAATTAAATACATTATATATGTTTTTGTAAAATAGTTGTAATATTATAGCATTATAAAATTTACTTTGAAAAATTGTGACAAAAAAGGTAGTAAAATGTAGCAAAAGGAGTCAATGGATTAGTGAATCATTTTTTTAAATGATTCATTTAAATGAATCTAAACTCAATTCACTACATTGAATTACTATAGTTCAACTACAGTCAAGCTGCCCTTTAGTTAATTGCTTTTTATTTGTATCTTGATGTGTAGCTAACTCCTTATCAAAAGGCTAGCTTTGCTGTAGAACTAAATTCTGATTCGCCTAAGTAGTTTGACAAGCTACAAGTTTGAAAGTAGCTTCTCCAACACTGGATGTGACAGCGATTAATTGCAAGGAGAGGAGAAGAGTTAAAGAAAAGGACCGAGAGAGAGAGAGAGATAGAAGAGATGGCAGGAGTGTACGTGCTAAAGAAAGACAGCAGAGATGGGACTATTCCATCACACAAGGAAAGGCAGAAATGGAAACGATATAAATGGAGCTTCCTGGCTCCTCAATCATTTTTCTCTGTCATAATCGGTTTATTCCATAACTGCTTCTCCTCACATCATCATTAGTCGCTGATAATGACATTATTCAATAGGGGAAGGAGAATTACGCCGCCGCCGTGCTATCTGATGAGTTTTTTTTTCTGTTCACGGCCATTTCCGCGGGCCTCTCATGCTCCGCTTTCAGCCGATAGAGTTTGTTTGTGATAGTAATTACAATTTAATGATGGCCATGTCCGTTGCCATTATTGCTTGAAAATAACGTTATTATATCACTTCTTCGTGCATTTGCCACAGAGTGGGTGTGTTCCGTAAATACCGCAGAATAAATTGGAGTGTTGGAAAACAAGTAACTTGATTGGTCTGGACTGCTCATTGTGATGACAGAATGGAGGTGAATCATGAGGATTTACAGTAGTGATGGTAAAGCAGCAAATTTGCAGGAAGTTACATTCATATCAAATTGAAAGAACAGATTAGAAAGCTGAATTTTTACATGCTTGACAGTATCATTTTGATATATTCTTGGGTTTTTCATATGCTTTGAATATATCAATTAGTTGCTTATTAACATGCATATATGACTAGGATATTGTTTTTTATTAATATTAATAAAGCACATATTAATGCCTTATTCTGCATGACCATTTTCTACATCCCTTAATCCAACCCTATACCTAATCTTAACAACTACCTAACTATTAATTAGAAGTAATTAGGAGTTTATTGATGTAAAAGTCATGGTTAATAGTTAGTTAATAGTGAGAATTGTGTTAATAGTGTGACGGATTTTCCTATTGACAAAAAAAAAAAAAAAAAAAAAAAGAGAAAAAGGAAACCATATCGGTTTGGAACAACATGAGGGTAACTAAAATGTGAGAATTTTCATTTGCTTGGATTTTCAAATATTACATTTTTTTGTATGTAATGTATAAGCAACAGTAGTAGTGATGCTTGCCATAAAAACACCACTAATAAAATGATGATTGCCTGCTTCTTCTTTAAACTTACATCATCACATTAAGAGATATTTGCTCGCTAGATCCAGATTCAATTGAAAAGTGGATTAGAAATTAGCCTCGGTATTAATCCTTTGTTCAGGACTTGCGATAATCTGAGTCTAGGAGTACAGCCAGTATGAATCGAAACATTAAAAACAGAAAGTTCAAGACTGACACCAATGCAAACGGCCAGAACGACACAACACCGTCAACTTGAATCGCTCAGAACAACGCACGTACACTAAGCCTTCAGAAGACATTTCTTTGCGTCCCAATCAATGCGACGATGATGATAACAAGCTTTCAGCCTCTGTCGGAGGCCCGAGCTCTCCTCTATCGGCCAAAGTCATCAGCGGAATTTTCTACAGAGACTCGAGGGGGGGGACACGCTACGGCATGGCGTGACAAATACGGCAGGCGGTGCGTCAAGAAGATAAGCTCTAAATAATGCCACTCTGACACGGGAGAGAGAGAATGGGCAGATGAGGCCAAGCCATGCCATTCTGACAACACAGAGATGTTTCAGGCCCCTTTAAATGTATTAAAACGCTTAATGCAGGCATGCAGATGGAATCCGTGGGGAATCGGGGGCGTAGGGTGTTTTATCCCATCTTCCGATGGCCCTTTTTTGTTTTCCATAAGCAATTAACAGCGTAGTGAACGCCAGAGGAGAATCAGAGTGACAGTGTGAAGAGAACATACCTGTCAAAAGCCCCTACGGAGCAAAGATACGGCGGAAGAGAGACAGATCGTGCTTGCATGCGTCCCAAGAGTGCCCCATCTGTGAAAATGAAAGAAAGAGTGAGAAAGATAGATAAAGATGGATTGGATAAAAGGTGTTTATTGGATTATGAGTGGTACATGGGATCCACAATGTCGGTATTGTTTATTGTGTGATAAGTGTGCATGTGTGTGCGAGTGTTGTGCCACTTTGATGTTGATCACGTTCTGTTTAGTCTGCCAGACCGCCATGTTGTGATGAAGTAAAACCCTGTTCTCACACACACTCGTATATAACAATATGTATGTATTGTTCACAAAAATCCAGGGCCAATCTTCATTATTCCTCATGACACTTTAAATATTTGACCGTTCAAATGTCAGTGTTGGTGCCCTCGAATGAAAATTTGAATTTATCTTGGCATAGTCAAATAACAAGAGTTCAGTACATAGAAAAGACATATAGTGAGTCTGAAACGCCATTGTTTCTTCCTTCTTATATAAATCTCATTTGTTTAAAAGACCTCAGAAGAACAGGCGAATCTCAACATAACACCGACTGTTACGTAACAGCTGGGATCATTAATATGTACGCCCCCAATATTTGCATATGCCAGCCCATGTTCCCAACATTATGAAAGGCATTAGACAAGGGCAGCCAGTAACATCTGGATCTGCACAGGTGAATCAACAGACTAGGTAAGCAAGCAAGAACAATAGCGAAAAATGGCAGATGGAGCAATAGTCACTGACATGATCCATGATATCATGATATTTTTAGTGATATTTGTAAATTGTCTTTCTAAATGTTTCGTTAGCATGTTGCTAATATACTGTTAAATGTGGTTACCATCGTTTCTTACTGTATTCACAGAGACAAGAGCCATCGCTATTTTCATTATTAAACACTTGCAGTCTGTATAATGCATAAACACAACATTCTTTATAAATCTCTCCAACAGTGTAGCATTAGCCGTTAGCCACGGAGCACAGCCTCAAATTCATTCAGAATCAAATGTAAACAATATAACAGTATACAATACTCACATAATCCGACGCATGCATACTGCATGCATGACAAACACTTTGTGGGTTTTTTAGTTAAGTTGAGGGTTTGAGGGTTATATTAGCTGTGTAAACTTTGTATATGTACTGTTCATGCAAGCGCGAGCTCCGTGGGCGTGGAGCACAATAATTAAAGGGCCAGTAGCCCTGAATCGGCTCATTTATAATGATGCCCCAAAATAGGCAGTTAAAAAAAAATGAATTAAAAAAATATATGGGGTATTTTGAGCTGAAACTTCAGAGACACATTCAGGGGACACCTTAGACTTATATTACATCTTGTAAAAAAAGTTCTAGGGCACCTTTAACTAAAACAAATTATTAAAAATATGTTTTTTGTAATTGAAATAAAACTGAAATAATGTATTAGAATGAAAAACTCTTTTAAAAAAACAAAAATTAGTAATGATAAAGTGATAAAATGCTAAAACTGAAATAAGAATAAAATAGAAATGCATATAAAAACTGACAAGCACATAACAAAATTTCTAAAACTTTAACTAAAATTAAAATGAAAACTGACAACAAAACTAATTCAAAATATGAATAAATACCCAAATGGTATATAAATGTTACATACCGAAAGGGACTGAGACACAGGTATAACATTAATGATGTTTTATTGAACAACCAGATAGACAGCAGAGTGCAGGTAAGTGAATGCAGGTAAAGTTCATGGCAGATGATATTCTTGTGAATGATACTTGTCTTGTTTTCCCAGGGACCGTAGATGGCAGGCAGACGTGGAGCAGACAAGACACAGAGACACTCACAGAAGATGAGAACACTAGGGATCTCGGAGAACGCTGGAGACAGGTAAGTAATCGTTAGAGAAGTCCTTGAGGTAAGCATAGCAGGTAGGTATGCGTTAACGAGAGTAGAGCCTGGCGTGTCTGTGACATTACCCCCCACTCCACTGTCTGCTCCTGAGGACCGTGGACCCCGACGTTGTGGTGGTCGGCCTCTGCCACGTGGAGCTGGTATGTCGGAATGTCTGGCATTGTAGTCATCGAGAAGACTTGGATCGAGAATATAATTCCTGGGGACCCATGGCCGCTCTTTGGAACCATATCCTTCCCAGTCCACCAGATACTCTAGGTGACCACCACGGCGCCGGGAGTCCAAGATGTCTTTCACCAGATACGCTGCTCCGTCATCCACAATGAGATTGAATGACGGGAAGGGATGGTGAGGTTTGAGTAAAGACATATGGAATGTGGGGTGAATTCTGTACTCAGGGGAAAGCTGCAGTTGGTAGATGACGGGTTTATCTGACGGGTGATAGTGAAGGGGCCAATGAATCTGGGTGTTACATGCATGTGTATTTACGTATTTGCCTGCCCTCTAGGGGCAGGAAAAGCATGATTTACCTCTGTCCTGATTCTGCAGATCCTTTACACCTGTGGACTATTTACGCGTGCTTAAAGGAAGTCAAGTTTCCACACTTCGGGGGCGGAACCTGGGCGGCCGTCCCGAGTCGGAGCTGCGCTCTCTTCTTGTGTTTATCCCTTTTATTTTTTCCTGTCTAATTTCTCCCACTTGTTATATTTCGTTTCATTAATAAATTCCCCTTTTGATCGAGCCGTTGTGTTATCCCTCTTTTGTGTTATGGCAGTGGCTGTAACATAATTGGGGGCTCGTCCGTCGTTTTTTTCTTTTCAGCTGTTTAGTGTGGGAGAAAATGTGTATGGCCGTGTTTTCGTCGTGTTTGTTTGATTTATTTTTTTTGGTTGTGAGTAACTACGAGCGTCCCAGGTGAGTATTTGCCCTATTTATTCAGTAGTCGTCGGGTAGGTTTGAACCTGCCACTTTGTTGTTTTGCCTTTTTTATTTTTAGTGGTTATTCGGAGTGGAGGCACGCTTCAGTTCACCGGCAGCTGTTCTTGTTAATGGGATCGGTGTGCAGGTGTTCATGATTTCAGCGTTTAAAGTGGCCTCGAGCCCCTAACGCCACTGAAGACTAGGGAATTAATTTAATGTTAAATGGGGTAAATACGCGTGTGTTGTGGGATCGCTTTTGGTTATTCACTTCGTAAATTTAAATCAGTAAGTGAAGTTTATTCTTAATTCGTATCATTCGTGGTAACTTCGTGTAGCGGCCAAATTCACTTTGTTTTCTTTAGTTTTGGCAGGTAAAACTTAGGATTTGTGAAAACGATTTAGTGGTTTCATTTATGAGTATTTTTCTGAATTGTGTTGAAACCATTATTTTCGTTATTTTTGGTGAGTAGCCTACGTGTGTCGAAATGACTTCGGTAGTTGATGTATTTCGGGAGTCTCCTTCTGAAGAACTGCTTTTATCGTGCACAAAAGAGCAGTTATTGCAAATTGCAGAGTCTTATAAAATTGAAATCGCTCCTAGGTATAAGACTTTGAAGGAAACTTTGCGAAACGTCCTTAAAGGCTGTCTGGTGGAGTTAGGCGTTTTACAAATGCCATTAGAAAACGTTAGTGTTGTGGAGGAAGTGGCTGATCCTTCGGTAAGTGAGAATGCTATTCGATTGAGAGAGTTGGCAGTTAAAGAAAAAGAATTGGAGTTAGAGAATGCCAAATTAGAGCTGCGAAAGCGTGAACTTGATCATCAGTTTGCTCTGAAACGAATGGAGTTAGAGATGAGCTCTAAGGCTGCTCGCGCTGCCTCTGATGATTTTGATGTCGGCCGAAATCGGAGGATGGTCCCTCCTTTTTGTGAGAAGGACGTTGAGAAGTATTTTTGTCATTTCGAGAGGGTTGCAGCTTCATTAAAGTGGCCTGAAAAGGTTTGGTCTTTGCTCTTGCAATGCGTGATAACCGGTAAGGCGCAGGAGGTTTATGCTTCGTTGTCCATTGAAGAATCTGCTTAAAACTTCGTTTTAACGCATAAAGTCACGTTCAAGGATGTTTAAAAACCACGAGATAAAGTTCCTGTTGATCCACCTGTTGTGTCGCCTTGCAGATCGTTTAATGTTCGAAATTTGACTGCATTACGCCCGAGTCTGATGGTGTTGCCCGTCTCACTAAAATTGGTTATGGACCTTTCCTGCATTGTGGAACTGTGTTTATTCCCAGTTTGTGTAAGCCTGTACCTGTTCATATTCTTCGGGATACGGGGGTCAGTCTTTCTTTTATTTTGGTGTCTTTTAATAGATGCACTTTCTTGTGGTGATGGTTTTTCCTTTCGGGGATGAAGGTGTTACATGCATGTGTATTTACGTATTTGCCTGCCCTCTAGGGGCTGGAAAAGCATGATTTACTTCTGTCCTGATTCTGCAGATCCTTTACACCTGTGGACTATTTACGCGTGCTTAAAGGAAGTCAAGTTTCCACACTTCGGGGGCGGAACCTGAGCGGCCGTCCCGAGTCGGAGCTGCGCTCTCTTCTTGTGTTTATCCCTTTTATTTTTTCCTGTCTAATTTCTCCCACTTGTTATATTTCGTTTCATTAATAAATTCCCCTTTTGATCGAGCCGTTGTGTTATCCCTCTTTTGTGTTATGGCAGTGGCTGTAACACTGGGACTCAGCTTCCTGCAGGGCAGGCGCATCCTGATGTCCCGTGTTGACAGCCAGACCTTCTGTCCCGGTTGGTATTAGGGTGCTTGTGAACACTGAAGGTCCGCTGTCATCCTGCGTCTCCGGAGGACTTGCTGGAGTTGTAGATGGGTTGAGTCCCAGACCCTCTCGCTCTCCACTGCAGGGATGTCCGATGGTTCCCCATCCCAGGGGAACAGTGGGGGTTGATAGCAGAGTACGCACTGAAAGGGAGTAAGACCAGTGGTGGGCTGATGGAGGGAGTTCTGGGCATACTCTGCCCAACCCAGAAACTGGTTCCAGGAGTCCTGGTGGCCGTGACAGAAGGTACGCAGGAAACGGCCAATCTCCTGTATCTTCCTCTCCATCTGCCCGTTCGTCTAGGGAGGAGACCTAGGAGTTTTAAAAAGGATTTCCAGACACGGGAGGTGAACTGAGATCCTCAGTTAGATACAATATCTTCGGGTAGTCCATAGTATCTGAAAACATAGTTGAACATTAATTCCACTGTATCCATTGCCGTTGGAAGTCCTCGTAGCGGAATTAACCAACAGGACTTAGAGAACCAATCCACCACTACCATGATACAGGTACAGCCGTTGGAAACAGGAAGGTCTGTAATAAAGTCCACTCCTAGATGTGACCACGGGCAAGTTGGAACGGGCAGAGGTTTGAGTTTCCCGGAGGGAAGATGACATGGGCTCTTCGAGATGGCACATTCCCTGCACCCTTTCATGTACCTCCTGACGTCTGAAGCCATGTTGGGCCACCAGAAGTGTTGTTTAAGCAACGAGAGGGTTTCATTGACCCCTGGGTGGCCAGTGCCCAGTGACGTGTGCGAGGAGTGTCCGTGGGATGTATTGAAAACCTTGGGGGCAACCCGGCGCAGTGTTGGTGGAGGCATTGGACTCGGGGAGAGTTTCTCCAGACCAAGTGATGAGGCTGACAATGACTTGCTCAGGAATGATGGGCTCTGGGTCATCGGTGCTTTCTTCAGGGCTATGAATTCGAGACACAGCATCAGCCTTTATGTTCTTTGACCCAGGATGATAGGAAATGGTAAAGTAAAAATCTGGTGAAGAAGAGAGCCCATCTAGCTTGACGAGGATTCAATCTCTTAGCATCTCATAGGTACTCCAAGTTCTTATGGTCCGTAAGGACCACAAACGGATGTTTTGCTCCCTCGAGCCAATGCCTCCACTCTTCCAGGGCAAGCTTGATGGCGAGAAGCTCCCGGTTGCCGATGTCAGTTGACCCTCGCCGGGTTGAGTTTGCGGGAGAAGAAGGCACATGGGTGGAGTCTACGTGGTTTCCCCTGCTGCTGTGATAATACCGCTCTCACTCCTGTGGTTGAGGCGTCTACCTCAACGACGAAAGGGAGGTCTGGATTAGGGTGAACCAGGAGGGGAGCGGTGGTGAATGCTTTCTTGAGCTCTTCAAAAGCTTGTGTTGCAGCTGGAGTCCAGGACAGAGATTTTGGCTTACTGTGCAGCAGGTTGGTGAGGAGTGGTGACGATGCTGTATTCTTGAATGAATCTTCTGTAAAAGTCTGCGAAGCCCAGGAACCTTTGTAGCTCTTTTACAGTGGTGGGAGTGGGCCAGTACTTGATGGCGATGACCTTCCTCTCGTCCATGCGGACGCCACTGTGATCAATGTTATACCCAAAAACTGCACTGAGGGCTGATGGAATGTACATTTTTCGGCTTTCAGAAACAGATTGTAATCCCTCAGGCATTGGAGGACCTCTGCAACGTGACGGTGATGTTCGGCCTGGCTCCGGGAGTAGATCAAGATGTCATCGATGTAGACTAATACAAACTTGTGGAGAAACTCCCGGAGCACCTCGTACATAAAGTCCTGGAATACAGAGGGGGTGTTGATGTGTCCATAAGGCATGACACAATACTCATAGTGGCCAGTAGGGGTCACAAAAGCTGTCTTCCATTCGCCCCCCTCATGTATCCGGATGAGGTTGTATGCGCTGCGGAGGTCCAACTTGGTGAACACAGTGGCGCCGCTTACATGTTCCAGCGCAGACGGGATGAGAGGAAGTGGGCACCGGAACTTAACTGTAATTTTGTTCAGAGCTCTGTAGTCTATGCAGGGCCGCAAGCCTCCGTCCTTCTTGGCAACAAAGAAAAAGCTGGAAGCAGCAGGGGAAGTAGATGGGCATATGTAGCCTTGCGACAGAGCCATGTTAATATATTCCTCCATGGCCTTCTCCTCTGGGATAGAAAGTGAGTATATCTTTCCTCTGCACCTGGGAAGTTTCCAGCTGACCCAGAGTCGAGGAGAGCATTAACTGGAAGACAGAAATCAGCAGCAGTAAGATTTACAACAATAGTGAGTGGTTTCATCTTATTCAACGTAGGCATGATGACACTCACCATAGGTCGCACTGGACGAGTGGGGCATTCAGAGATGTAATGCCCAGGGCGGCCACAATACAAACATAAATTCTGGGTCAGCCTCCTCTGTCGCTCAGCAGACGAAAGACTTGACTTTCTGATTTGCATGGGTTCGTTGGCTGATTCTGGCTGTGACTGACGGATTCAGGCTGGCGGAGGATGGATGGAAACAACCACTGGTCCTGGTGCTCTTCGAGACACAGTTGCATACGAGTGGTGAATCTGATGGAAAGTTGGATAAACTTCTCGAGCCCGATGGTATCCTCGTATGCAGCGAGATGCAACCGCACGCAGGGATCCAGTCCTTGACAATAAGTGGTAATGAGGGCTTGTTCATTCCAACCGCTTGCTGCAGCTAGGGTTCTGAACTGGAGAGCATAATCAGAAACAGACATTACGCCTTGTTTGAGTTTACATAATCTCTCACCAATAGATGAATCCCAGGCTGGTTTTCCAAAAACTTCCTTGAAATGGGCAGTGAAGCTTGACAAGGACTGCACAACAGGATTATCTTGTGACCAGAGTGGTTCAGCCCAGCGAAGCGCTTTTCTGTCAAGTTGAGAGATTATGAAGGCAACTTTTGACTTTTCATCAAGATATAAGTGCAGTTGCATCTTCAGGACCAGTGTGCACTGCAGGAGAAATCCATTGCAGTCCTCCACCGAGCCAGAGAAGGGCGCCGGTTTGGCCATGGGGCTGGCGATCGCAGGCGGTGAAGGAGATGCAGCGGGGAGTGCGGAAGTGGTCGCTGGTGGTGTTGGTGTGGAAGGGCTGGTGAGAGTGCGGCGAAGTGCATCCACAAGGACTTGAAACGGATCCGGAGTGCTCATCGTGGCTGTTCAGACGGAGTTGGTCCGGTCTTCTGTTACGTACAGAAGGGGACTGAGACACAGGTATAACATTAATGATGTTTTATTGAATAACCAGATTTAGACAGCAGAGTGCAGGTAAGTGAATGCAGGTAAAGTTCATGGCAGATGATATTCTTGTGAATGATACTTGTCTTGGTTTTCCCAGGGATCGTGGATGACAAGCAGACATAGAGCAGATGAGACACAGAGACACTCACAGCAGACGAGGAAAACACTAGGGATCTTGGAGAACGCTGGAGACAGGTAAGTAATCGTTAGTCCTTGAGGTAAGCTTAGCAGGTAGGTATGAGTTAACGAGACCGGACAGTGACAGAATGCCTGTGAGTGTCTTTTGTAGTGCAGCTGATGAGGAAGGTGATGAGTGTCCGGTGTGCGGTGTTAGTAGAGTGTGTCGTGATTGGGTGAGAGTAGAGCCTGGCGTGTCTGTGACAATAAATAATTGTGTTAAATAAAAGCGCACTATCAACCATTGATTTTTTAGTTCATTTTTAACATGTTAAACATGAAAGTATTATGCAATAAGGATTATCCTTAATGAGGACCTCTTTGGTTTAAAGGGTTCTTTAAAATCGAGTCAAGAACCCTGGAGTTGAAAATAGTTGAAAATATGTTTTTTTTTGTTTTGTTTTTTTTTATTATTATTATTAATTATTATTGGAAAATAATACATAACTTCTTCCAATATCACCCTAAAAAAAACAACATTAATATTGGGTGATACCAAAATGATCATCAATATGTGTCTTGAATCAATATGTGTCTCTCACTCTCTCTCACTGTCTCCCATATTAACATGTTGTGGTAGGTCAGATGCAAACACACTCTCTGTGTTCCTACAGACCGTTACTGTGTCCTTGTCTGGACCACAATTAATTGGCTTCTTTTAAAATTTGACTCAACGGGGAGGAAATACAGATCTAAGAAGAAATAACTGGGAAGGATCAGAAACAAACAAGATCCTAGACTTTGAGAAGAAAAAAAAAAAAAAATAAGAGAAAGAAATGAACAAGAAATAAACCAAAGCAATATATCTCTTGTCCCATTCTGCTTTGACAGGGGGTGAGGAGCTCTAATAAAACAAAAAACAAAAAAAGCCTTATCACTACTTACCACACAGATTAAACTCGACACTGTTGCATCATGTTTAGATACTGCACTGCCGCCACTGGCTATGAGGAGCAGTGTTTGGTAAGTTAATTAAAAAAGTAACTAACTACTAATTACATCATCAATGTTGTATTTAAAGTACTTTTCTAATTATTATGTCTGAAAAGTAATTTAATTGCTCAATATGTAACTGATTATTAATTACTTCTTAAATTACTTTAGAAATCGAAATCAAATGTAATCAAATGTTAAATAACACTGTTTAGTTTTCTTTTTATTAATAAAATATAGATTAATCATTTTAATAAAGTTACTAAAAATATTCAGTCAAGATCAGCGAGGGATTTTCTCTGTCTTTTGTTGTTTGATTAACATTAATGACAAAGAAAGCAGCAGGAATATTAGGCTACTGTCACTTTAAGAGCTAATGCATGGATCCAATATACTGATACACCTTTCTCAACTGTTTACGTTCACTTATAACAAGGGCTTCAACAAATTATTATTTTAATAATTGATTAATAACTATTACTAGAACAATTAGTCAGCCAATTGTCAATTATTTTCACTGATTAATCGGTAAGCTTTGATTGATTATTCAGCTTTTGCAATTAGTTAAAATATTGAGTTATACCTATTCTAACTAATAAGTAAAACAAGAAAATCACTTTAGTTTTTGAAAACAAACTATCTGTAATTTATATGCATTTGAGCCAATTTGGAGCCTATGTAATTTATATGATTATTCGAGCCCAACTCAAACTTGTTGTCGACGTTGTCAACTAATCCTTTCAGCCCTACTTATAACAAAATCAGCTGAATTCACGAGGATACTCACCAAGGCAAGCATTTTGACCTTTCGTGTATTTGTCCATCCAAGCACAAGAAGACGCTGAAGGGAACTCAATTCAGTACTCTTGAACTATATGGGAGGCGGCTTTCTGTGCACGCACTTCAGATGTGTTCAGGAGCAGTGCGTGAGTACTGAATTGAGTTCTCTTTCACGTCTTCTTGCACTTGAATGTTTAAAAATCACATTAAAATGTGGACACATGAATAGATAAGCAGAATCTAAATTTTAATTTCATTTTATTCTTCAGTGTCACATGATGTGTCAGAAATCATTCTAATATGCTGATTTGGTGCTTAGGAAACACTGGTAATTATTATTATCAACATTGAAAACAGTTGTTTTTAATATTTTTGTTGATTCAAGTTTTGATCAAGTACTGTACTTCAGCCATGTTATACATTGTAAGTGATCAAACTTTCTCTCTCTCTTGATGATAATCTACAAAACCCTTGAATGACATTAAATGTGGCTAATGACTAAATATGGCAGTCATCATTACTGGCAACTAGTGGGGTGGATGCTGACCATCGCACAAAAGTTTTGTTTATTAAAGTCATATACACAGTCAGTTAAGATCCATTTATTTTATTCATGAATGTGTTCAGAAACAGGGTGGTACAGGGATAAAATTAGTAGAATTTGGCTGGTCATGGGATCTCAACATGTCTGCCTCCATGCAAAATATAAAATATATAAATGGAGTCTTAATATTTTGTGCTTGTACATCATTTTAAACATATGTTTTAAAAGTGCATTCCACTTCCTTACACGTAAAATCTTTTAATTGCGAAAAAATTTCGCCCCTTTATAAGTATTTAGTTAAGCTATCAAAAACACCATAAAGAAAGATTTAGATTTACAGATGGAAGCCAAAAGATGGTAGGGAAGCATCATGAGACTGCATCAGGGTAGCAGTCGGGTATAAAAAGAGAGCAGAGTAGTAGGTAGAGAGGGGGCGAAGAGAGAGGAGAGGGTGGAGAATGGGGTGAATTTGAGAGAGGAGTTTTAAAAGCAGAGCGGACGAAAAACCTGTTTAAGAAAACCCCACTGGAACCACAATCTTCCTCCCCACCCGACCATGTGTGTGTGTGTGATTTACCAACAAAGAGAAGCATACCAGCACGGCCAGTCCCAGATATACACCCACTCGCACACACATACTGAACTTCATAGGACTTTCCCAAAACAAGGATGTGCAATTGTATAACTCATAAAAACAGGGACCGCCGATGGCCACAAACTCTCATACACTCCTATGACACAAATATCATTAAGAATATAATCACAAACCAACAACTCCACAGCAGAAACACTCTCACATACTGTGTCATAAGTGTTCACAGGGCTGGGCTGTATGACAACATATGCCATACAACAATAATAATGTGTAAACGGCATTCATAGCAAAAAAGGTACATAAAATAATCTGAAAATACAAAAGCAGAACATATACGAATCAAGTCAAGATGAGGAATAACTTAATTATTAAAGGGTGTTGTTAGGTGATGTAGATTAGTTGTTTATGGTTACCAAGTTCTCTCGTTTTGTCAAAAGCAGAGGTCGTGTTAGATTTTCGCACTGTCCGTCATTTTGACGGACAGGATAGCGAAAATTCCATCATGACCAATTATTGGCAGTCATTTTTTTTTTTTTTTTTAATGATAAGACGTTTAATAGTTTCTTTTTTCATCCGAATTTTTATTCACAAGCTTACTGGATAAGCAAATGGGCCTGCTATGCATTTATTTATACATATATTATATATAATAATATATTATATAATAATAACATATATTATGAAAAGAAAGTTGAACAAAGACTGTGTGTCACTTTCCAGTTTTCATCTTGAACACGTCGCGGATCATGAGTGAACGCGATCATCTCTTCCTCTTTACTACTTTAAAGAACGAAATAATCATGAATGAAGATCAGAAAATATGTTGCAAGACACAGCAGCTTACCAAAAAAAATATCACGTCCTAATCAGTTCAATCAGTGTTGGAAACAATGTCAAGTAACATAAAAAAGCCATTTGTTGACCATAAACTTGATAGTCAGCAGGAAAAAAATAACAAAACAAGCCATTTAAAACAAAACGAACTGGATCAGAAACTTAATTATGTAAGTATAAGTATTATAAAGCATCGTTTTCATTTTATTGTGGAGACTGAACTCGCGCTCTGCTGCCACACTGGAGCGCACTCACCACCAACTGGACAGGGGTGGAAATTACAGTTACAAGTTACATCAGCCTCAGTGTAATCTGTCAAAATAACGGACGGCCTTCAGATTTTTCCGTCACTGCAAAAAAAATTCTGTCAATGACAGAAAATTTTCAGTTAATGTGACCTCTGGTCAAAAGTCCAAACAACAATAGAATTTTTTTTCAGAATTATTTAATTAATAGAAAGTTCAAAAAGTTCAAAAGCATTTATTTAAAAAAAGAAATATTTTGTAAATGTAAATGTATTTACTGTATCTGTATATACCATGAGACATTTTTGTCATTTACTCACAGATACCATTTTGTGTACAAAAACTCAACATCAGCCACTGACAAAGCAGAGATATACCCAAAAGCAAACATACGCACATGGATTCATACAGTGTACTATATTCATAATTCAAGCTGTGTATTATTTGCGATAATCTCTGACTGTCCTTAGGGATTACAGATGAGTGTACTACTAATACACAATAATCCTCCGGCTTAAAACACAAAGTCTCTATATGACATCACTGTCTACTTTATGATCTCACCAGGTCATTCCCCTCTAGAGATCTTTGATGCTAAAGGCCTTTTATGTCCATTTTTTCCAGTTGTTGTGTTTTGTTATGATGTAGTATCATCAAACCAACTCTTCATATTTTTCATCCTACATCTTTCTCAGCTTCCTCCCCCTCTTGCTCTCTGGTCTCGAATCAGGACATATTTTCCCTAGTCTCGTCCAGTCTCAATAACATACAACAAAACACAAGGGTCTGCTGATAAAAACACAAAAACAGAGAGATAGCAAAGATTTATGAGTTCATCCGGTCCCCTTCACCCTGGGCTTAATCATTTCTTTTGTTCTCCTGAATTCAAGTTTTCAAGAATCTAGTAGCTTCACACAAACATTGTAATTTCATAACTGTTCATAATAGTGTTGTCACGATACCAAAATTTTGACTTCGATACGATACCCAACTTCAGTATCACGATACCGATACTTAAACGATACTATGGCAAAAACCTAAAACAGTAGGAAAAGTAAATAAATAACATATGACAGAACTGTGGCTAGTGGTTTCCCAAAGTAACTAGCCACTCAGCATTTTTATTGGCCACAATTTTGATGTTGGTAAATTACATTTTATATGATTAAAGCTGACTTTTTTATGCTTAAATTACTTTGAGTCATTTTACTTGATTTAGAAGATTTAAAACACTTTCAAACTTTTAAATGCAGACTGACCACCCAAATCAAGATTACATTTTATATCAGCTGGTATGTACAGGTGGACAATGTATGAGCATGAGCTAGTATGAGAACAAGTTATTTGTGTTATGCTATATAAAAGAACAAAGAAGCAAATTACAAAAACAGTAGTAAATTAAAAATAATCTTTTTTCAGATACACTAGGTTTATTTAACATATTTAACAGCTTTTGTTGTTTGATTAACATTAATGATGGACAGGCCTATTTAATTGGGCTGCTGAATGCATGGACGTAACTGACAAATATCCAGTTATTACCCACCTGTTTACGTCCACTTAAGCCATAACCGACTGTATTCACGCGAGATACTCCACATGATGGACATTTAGACATCTGTGTGCACGTGTATTTGACTATTCAGACGCGAGGAAAACTGATCGCGCGCGCGACAGACAGAGAGAGAGAGAGAGAGAGAGAGAGAGAGCGCTTCTGTTGTGTGTCATTCAGCGCAATTCCGCCTATCCCTCCTTCACTAACTGCATGTAAATAACGAATTGTGTGATTGGATTGTAATTTTGTGCTACGACGATCTTCGACGACCATTTGGCTGTAAACTTAAATTATATTCAACTCGCCAAAGTGGCTAGTGGGAGTGGCTGTCATCAAGCCCTGCATGTAAGTGTTTTGACAGTGAGAATATTGATTACTGTAAATAATTAGAGCAATGTTATTAAAGCATAAATTGGTTTAATATAATTGTATAGTCCCTTCACATATTTGTTTTTTAAAATTAATTTTATTTTAGCAACCAGATATCACTTATTAGACTCAATAATACACCTCTTTGCGGATGTCTGCTTGCATGAGTAATATAAATAACACTCATTTAATTTTTGAGAGCATAAACATAACGCTGGTATCACATTCACTAACCTGTCGCTCTTTAAATTCTCTGTACAAATCGGGATGTTTGGCAAGTTGGATGCTCCCTTCGCTTGCGTTATTTTGTAACGTATTTTGCAGACGGGCTTTGTGGTGTCCGTGGGCTTGCCCTGACTGTCGGCAATGTAAGCAAAATAATGCCATATTTTGCTTTGTGCATCTGCGGTTGCGCAGTTGACAGGAATAAACACGCACTCAATGTGCCTCAGAAGCAGCGCGCTGCACACACACTGCTCCCTGCTGTCGCACATTAGGAAATACAGCTGGCACTTAAAGTACCGGTACTAATAAAATGAAGAACCGTACCGTTTCTAAAAGCAGGGTATCGCGATACCTTTCTAGTATCGGTATATCGTGCAACACTAGTTCATAACATATGTAGTATATTCTTTATCACACATGAAATGTGTCATAAACATGGATAATCTGTTTATTTTGTTTAAACTGTTGTTTTGCAAATGAATATTTATGATCTGTGTATGTAATGTATACTGTATTTTGTGTGATTATGACATTTTGCCTTAAAATTAATTATACCTTCCTATATTTCCCTAATGGTTAATAGTATTTGGACACAAATGTAACTAAATGGTTGTTGTATTTTTTTCTATATACAAATGATTTTGGAAAAAGATTAACTGATTAACTGTTTTGAGGGAACATTTAAAAATATGCAAAGCTCTTGTGTGGTAATAAATCACACAACTATGAGAAAGATTTAAGGTCCATTTTTTTTCCTCTCATTAAAGGTTTTATCTCTAAAGAAATGAATATTACTTTTGTAAAAATATTTCTAAAAATCATTCACGGAGGTGAAATGAGGGCTCCAGTCACTTTATCTTGGTAACCATCATGTTATCTGACATTCACATGGCTGACTGGGTTTTTGTTTGTCTGTTTGTTTCTTTGTTTTGTTGTTTTTATTTTTTGACTGAATCTGTACCCAAAAACTTTTAATTTTGTATGATGCTGTATCCATGTTTCAATATGCAAGTTAAAATCTAAGACGACTTAATCTCCTTGAATTTATTATAATATATTACTTATTTTTAATAATATTTAATTGTATGTATGTTTACAGTATATAAAACTTAACCTGTATACTCTTAATGAGGACCTTAATGAGAATTCATTCATGAGTTCATCAACCTCTGAAGTGTCATGTATTATGCATATTTCCTGCAAACTCTAAACCAAACCCTAATATTACTCATAATACTTATACAAATTTTGTATGGAAGCACTGACAAGGGGAAGGAATCTAGGTGGTTCTCTTGCTAAATTGATACTTTGTTTGAATTTTGCAAGCTAGCTAGATAACATTAGCCAACATAATCAAATGACCACAGAACACAACAAAAACAGTAGCAGAACAAAACTCAGATTCATATCATAAGCTAACACTTTCAGCCACAAATAATGAATAGAATGAGGGTAGTAGACGTCAACAAATATCAGCAAAACCACATTAGCCTAATGAATGTAGTGAGTAATTGAGATTTAAAAAAAAAAGTATATAGTAGATTTCTGCACATTCACTGCAGAACCTGCATAAAAGTTTCCCAAGCCGCTCTGTGCTGCAAAATCTTGCATATAAATTACAGAAACATCTGCAAAGTGGACTGCAGAAATATGCTTCGTATAAACACACACAAACTTGTAATTTGTTCATGGCCAAATACCCATGATGCAGTGAAGTATCAGAGTCGCTGCACACGCTCAGCACTGACCGGAACCGCGTATATTCGCACTCTGAGGCATCAGCCCCATACCGGTTATCAGGGGCCCAGCACTGCTCACATTGCCACAACAGCATGAGGGGAAGTTAGGCACTGCAGAGGATTGTGGGGGATCAACATTTGTCCGTCGTCTCTCGCTGTCACTCATCATTACAGCTACCACCATCAATGTAATGTGTGTGTGCATGTGTGTCCAATGTTTAAGTGAGCCAAAGAAGGAATTGCTCGCTGAATGTGTGGTCTTGGTGCAATTGGCTTTACTGTATCCCTTACACACACAGATACAGGCAAACATACACTTTTTGCCCCATCTCTACAGGCTATTTACGGAAGCTTCGACACTAAGCAGCATTTTGCACTGGATGCTAACGCCGTAGACGGTGAGTGGGCGGGACTAAAGCCCAGAGGCATTACAGTCTTTTATGTCTATGAGAAATCAGACGTAGGCTGAGAAATGGGGGGGGGGGGTTACAAACACGCAAAATGGCCTCCAACCACTCTGTCGCAAAACAAAACTGTCTTTTCTGGACCACCAACGAGACCAACACCCCGCGTGATTTTCTTTGCACTTCCCTTTAATTGGTGTTAACCAGATTAGCTGCGTTCAAAGGCTACAAATGTTGACGTCGAACAACTCGGGCCCTGTGGCAAAATCTCCATTGCAATGCAAGAATGGATGTTTCAAAAATGCTAAACACAAACAAACAAATGGCTGAATAAAAGCTAAAATGTGCGCTAATGCTTTCACAATCGCATAAATACAAAAAACCAAGGCGTTGTGAAAACAATTCCATTTGCTAGAGCTTTATTATGACCAACAACAAAGGGCCTGGAACTGATATGTTCTAAATAACATCTCTATAACGTCTTTCAAAACCATTCAGCAGACAAAAAACATCTCGGCTTTCTGTTCAAAAGTATCTTTTTCAAGCAAGCACTGTGAAGTTCATGTTGACAGATGATCTCTGTGGAAATTGAGACAATAATTAGATAGATTTATACGATTTTCCGCCTTGTGGTTTTGGAAAAAGTTAAATGAACAAACAGAAGTAATAACCAGGACTGTGTGGGATATGAAAGTGAGACCGGGTGGGTGTGATTACGTATCTCTGAGTAAAGTGGCCTTCAAATCATGATGCTGCGGTTGGCTACAGGTCTAAAGGCCAAACATTCACACTCACAAAGACAATAAAAGTGCTAGAAAATACACATACTCATTTTTCCATGGACTGCATAGGCAAATAAATTTACTTTGAAATGCGTCAAACGCATAAAATTGATTGAAAATTTCATGTTGAATATGCAAAAATCAGAGTGAAACTGAATATGCGATGAGACAAAAACATCCTGCAGGATGTGAATCTATTTATGATGATTTTATTCACTTTAACCAGCATTAAATTACTGTTAACTATTGGCAAGGTTTTAGAGAGACAGCATGGCCTACAACAACAGCTTATAGGGTTAGTTCACCCAAAAATTTAATTTCTGTCATTAATTACTCATCCTCATGTCATTCCAAAACCGTAAGACCTTCGTTCATCTTCGGAACAGAAACTAAGATATTTTTGATGAAATCAAAGGTTTTTTTTTTTTATCCCCCATAAAAAAAGCAACGAAATTACCTTCATTCAACAATTTATTCTTTACGCTGTCAGTCTTGTACGCATTTGATGCAGTGAATGCAGTTCAGTGCTTCAGTGTTTACATCTTTACTACCTTTCTGGACCTTGAATGAAGGTAATTACGTTGCTTTCTATGGGGGATAAAAAAAAAAAAAAATCTTTCAGATTTTTTTTTTTTTTTCAGGTCTGGAACAACATAAGGGTGATTACTTAATGACAGAAATTTCATTTTTTTGGGTGAACTAACTATTTAAAATTTGTCTGACTGGCTATTTGGCTATTGGATAACATTATCCAATAGCCTGCAAGGCCTAGATGATGTCATACAAGAAGGAAAGTCGTTTCAGAGGTTATTATTATGGAGACAAACAAATTTTCCAGTAACGTGTAATAAGACAATAATTAGAGTAAATTTGATTTCATATTTAAAAAGATTTCTGCCCATTCGATCCAAATCCTGATGGTAAGAGCAGAGGTTCTAGAAGCTGTGGTGTTCCGGAGGAAAGAATGTTTGATAGCGTTTATTTAAGAATGAAACAGGTTTATATGGTATTACAAGGAAAACCTTCATTCCATACAGCTGTAGGTCAAAGTCAAACAGAAAGGGGAGGGTCTCTATGGACCAGACAAAGTCTGCCAAAATAAACCCTCGCAAAATGCAGGAAACGAGCCCCCTGTTCCACAGGAAATCAAGTTGCCTGTCAAGCAATCGCCCCTGACATCCCCATGCCCCGTCTCCCAGGTTACTACGTATTGTTTACTCGCTCTGAAAGGGTCAAAGGTCATCCAGACCAAATCTATTTCCTTTTTCGTTTCATTCTCTCTTCCCCCCCGAGCCAGGGAGGAACAAAAAGCGAGAGAAAGGGGGGTACGGAATTAAAAAAAAGATATATATAGAAAAAGAGTGAGAGAACGATCAGACAGGCAAGATAAGAACTGTGGGTAGGAGGAGGAGGAAGAGTGAGGAAGACGAAGGAGAAGCGGAGGGGGCGGCTTCAGGGGTGTGTATTCAACTCGAGGCTTCCTCCTCTTATGCTAATGCAGCCAATTTCCCCTTTTATTTCATTTCTCGAGCTGAAATCTGCGATCTTTGATAAGGTTGCCACGGAGACCGCCTCTCGGGCGGGCGGATGCGGGCAGGCATGTGATGGAGATGTGCATGTGTGTGAGTGTGTGTGTGCAGGAGCAGTAGGGATGAATAATTTAAAACGGCAGCAGCCCAGAGAGATAAGAAGCCCAGACACACACACTCACTCGCTCACTCACAAGCTCACATACACACACACACACTTGCACAAAGCTCTCTCAGAGCTCTGCGGACAAAGACAGGTGACCCCACAAGGTCGGTTGGGGGTGTGTGAGGTGGGTTGATGATAGAGGGATGAAAGATGGAGGAAGAGAGAGACACAGGGAGGACAACTCTCTCAGGAGAGGGACGAATGGGGAGTTCAAGTATTGATTTGAGACTTTGGAGTCACAGGGCCCGTTGAGTCGGTTTCCATTTCGACGATTCCTTTCCAACAATCTGCTGTTGATGTGTTCTCATTTACTGCTCACCTGTGGAATGATTCCTAGTATAACTTAAGAAACCTTAAAACGCAGACCTCGCAATTGAGATCTTTTCAACATCTCAATTGGTGAGATTGAATGAAGAGCAAATGGAGACATGTAATGCTCAGAAGTTGGTTGTTTCACTTGAGTACCAACTTTCTCATATTTTTCATCAAAAAATTATTCAGGAAAAAAAATAAATAAATAAAAATGTTAACAACTGATCAACTGTTATACAATTAATATAATGGCCTAGCTCTGATAATTTGGTCTTGTTTTATATGATGAGAAATATTTGAGTTTAAATTGATATAAATTTAATAAATAAATTGGTATATTGGTATCTAACCCCTGGTTTCACAGACAGGGCTTAAACCTAGTCCCAGACTAAAATGCATTATTCAGCTGTTTAACTGAAAACAATCTGCACTGTCATATCTTAAAAGATGTCAATGCCATTGTTTTGTCTCAAAATGCACACCAGCATGGGCGACATTTGACTGTCGAGTTGGGGGGGCAAGAAAAAAATCAGCTGCAATTAAGATGGATCTCACTCAGGACGCACACTGTCTGTGGAAGCCAAACTCAAGCCCAAAGTAATTTTCTGCCATAAGGAGGGTCTGTGGATGTCTGCACACCCCGTCCACGTGCAGCCAAATTTTTATGACGGTGCGCGTACAACAGGCCAGCACATGTGCGAGTGACTTGGGTGCTTGAAGTCCACTTGATAGTGAGCATGCGCCGAACGCATCTTCCAGCGCTCACGGCCAAAGGAGTATACTTTGAAAGGCTCGCACGCTCAACTGTGGGCGAGACAGAGTGGATCACGGAAAATGAAGTATACCCTGGCCTTAACCGCCCCAAATTGTCGCAGAGTTAAAATCGGGAAACTCCATGCCTACAATGTCGCCCATGCACATCAGTAATGTGTGTGTTTATTTGTTTTTTTTTAGGCATGTTTATAAAAACTACTTGAATGTCCTAATTGAACTAAGGCCTAATCCTGGCTTATTCTAAGCCTTGTCTGTGAAACCGGGCCTAAGAGTATAAAAAAGCACTTAAGAGGACAGAATAAAATTAAGGTGGATTGCATAACTCTAATAATTTGGTCTTGTTTTATTGGATGAGAAATGTTTGTGTTCAAACTAAGATCTTCGAATTTTATTCAATATCTTGGCAAATCAGAGCACAGTTTGAGACATTGTTGAGATCTCTTCTCTAGAGGAGACAGATGTAAGATTACTGGGCTCTTTTTTCTCAGGAGAAAAAAAATCTAAAGTCATCGGCTCCATTTGCTCTCCATTTAATTTTGTTGTTTTAAAGTGGTCTCTTATTTATGACTTTTATATTTCTCCTACGAAAAAAAATATTACAAGAAATCTCAACAACGTCTCAAACTGTTCTCAGATTTACCCAAAGTAACGACTTCAAAATAAACTCACACATTTCTCATCTAACTCAGACGATACTCTCATTGTGTGTCAAGAATTGTCTCTGTTCAGTTGCTTCTCCTAAAACTCCTTTACAGACACAAATGAAGAAAAAGTCGATACTCAAACGTAACTGGGAACTGGGAAGTTTGTATGACTGGGAACTGGGAACTGGTAAGTTTGTATGAAAGCACAACTTCTCAATAAAATTTTTCATCTGCGTATTTCCGGAATTAACTTTTAGGTTGACGCCCCCACATACCCTCTGCGTAACCCGGTGAATTAGGGTTCAATGCTGCAGTCAAACGTTTAGAATTTGTGAACACTCCCACACAAACTTACCCAAGCGTTGTGTGTGTCGTTGTGTGTGTGTGCAAGACGCATGCAGGTCCATTCTGTTCTGACTCCTGTCTGTCTGCTTCGGCACATTGCTGTTTTTTTCTTGCATAACACACACAGGTCATGTGGTGAGCGGTTCAAATAAAGGTGTATGAGGCCACCGCCTCTACCTGCAAAGCAGGCCAATCATAAACACACCACACAGGGTGAATGCTGGGAGCCCGTACGTGTGATCCTCATTCAAGCATGACTGGATCATCCGTGCTGGCGCCAGTCAGACCATAACACTATTGCGGAACCAGCACACTTGTTGCGTATGTACTGTATGTGCATGTTTTACCTCACACACAGAGTACTATAGGTTTTTTTAATCATTACTTGTTGCATATAGATATTTAAATAAAATCCATTTCATATATTATACAAATATAACATGTATTCATTTTTACTTATTTAGCTTGTGACACTGACTAGGAGGTGAAAAATGCTAAGCTGTTATGTATTGTTCACATATGAGACAGGAAGGCAAAAAGAGGACAACCTTTGATGTGGCACATCTGAGCCAAAGGGTTTTGTGCGTGTTCAGTGGCTTCCATCAACACTACAAATCTCAAAAGAAGATTTCTACAGAAAAAAATGATCACCATCAGCGTGTGTTATGTCTTCTCACATCGTGCCTGACATTCCAACCTGGGTCCTGGTACACTAAAGACACACACGTACGCATTCAAACA
This sequence comes from Chanodichthys erythropterus, assembly GCF_024489055.1. Classification (NCBI taxonomy): domain Eukaryota; kingdom Metazoa; phylum Chordata; class Actinopteri; order Cypriniformes; family Xenocyprididae; genus Chanodichthys; species Chanodichthys erythropterus. Next base: position 20,897,250 of record NC_090228.1, read on the forward strand.
CGCATCCATACACATGCATAAAGTTGTTCAACAGCAGATTTGGTGCATTGAAGTTCATACTTTGGGCTTAGACTGCTGGTACAAGATTAACGTGCTCTATCCAGTACCTGTACTAACCACATGGTGGCACTAGATACATTTGAAATGGAGCCTGAGAAGGTAGTATTTCCATAAAGTGATAAAAGCCAAACACTGCACATACTGAAGCAAACAGATACTTCAGATAACAATAGTGATACAAACATTCTATACTGTCCCTCTCGAAAATAATACAAGATGAAACTCAAGAATTGATCTGACTTCTGACAAACAGCATAATACTCAAACCGCAAATGGTGTAATGCTTAAAAAATGGTGTAAAACATATTTTAAAAACAGCTAATGACACAACAGATTTGAGACTTTTTTTTAAAGAATTAAAATATACAAATAGTGATAAATACGTCTACAAATCATTTGAAATGGAAAAACATGATGAAATATATGATGAAAGTAAACCACAAATTATATTTTAAGGTCTGTTTGAGGCAGAGACGAAAGATGCAAAAATCTCTTCAAATCAATTTGGATGTTGCATGAAAAACATATTATTGTTTTTATAATTCCACATAATCAGGGGTATTTAATCAAATTATTTCCCAAAAATCAAAATTAATTAATAAAACTGTGGAAATGTGATATTTTTTCTTCTCTCAGTAAAAGTGATCAGTCTTGGATTTACATCAAACCATTTGAATGCATTCTCATTATATTTGTCTGTATAATTATTACATTTTGCAATCATTTTCTATTGGAGCATACAGTGTGAAAAGCAATTGTAGGCAAGCAATTAAATCAGATGTTAATTAAATCTGATCTTGTGTTTGTACATTAATTAAGCTGCAATTTTAATCTAGTAAACCCCGGCAGTCTAATAAGAGATGTGGAAATGTGTGCAGGCTCAGAATTAGCTCATTTCATGCCTGTAAATGCTGCTTTTTATTTGTTCATCTCATCAGCGCAAGAACCCAGCGTGGCACAATTCGAGCCTTCCCATCGCAATTATCGGCCAAGTTAACAGAAGGTCAGCCATTATCTACCTTCATTATTTCCCGGCCTAATTCTTGAACCTGGAAGACACACAGGAAATAAACCTGGAACAAGTAGCATGCAAGCGAGAAAGTATACAAATTATACACACGGATTATGAATACGGTGGTTCAAAACATGCTCACGTTTATTAAGGCGTACAGGGGTGAGTTTGCATGGACACTTTCATTATGTTTATTTCAGCAATAAAGGTTATCAGATGAAAAGCTGGTTTCCAAATGCTCCAGTTCCTGGTAGCAGAGACATAAAAGATAAGTGTGAAAATTTCCCCCTGCGGTCAGCATCTCCACACACACTTGTTCGCTCATGCACGCACGCGTACTCGCAGGTCGGGTTTACTTGAAGACTGAATCTAAACAAATCCCACCCTTAAAAAGCATAGGAACAGCACATTAGGCTAATTACAAACTCATTTAAAGCTGGCAAAATATTGATCGTCATGCATTTCCTAGCACACCGGTGGGGGAGAATAAGAAATATGGCAGGTGTAGATGTAAATTGTTTGTTGGCAGCAGCGAATTTTAAATTACAGTTCAATCATGGGAGGGTGGGCATAGGGAGGGGTCTTTTCTCTGATCCCCTCTCTGCACGCTTAGTTAATATTTCACTGGGTGAGAATACGCCAGCCAGGGTGCATTTCACCCCCTGAATGAGAAGCAATCTCGCTCAGCCGACTCGAACAATAATTAGAATGGAGATTAAATAAAAATAATTAGAAAAAGTTCATCTAGTTTTGATGTATTAATTATTCAGTTGCGCTTTATTCCAAGTCTAATTATCTGCTTCACTGAAAATGCCGAGATTTGCGTGACTCATAAAAATTACATTCGTGTAATTATGTCAGCAATTTGCGAGGAACTCAACTAAGCGACGCGTCAGCTTTCTTTCTTTGCCTTTCCCCCCGCCAGTTTTAAGTAACTTACTTCCAACTACTTATAACTTATAAGTTAATACACTTCCATTCAACGCTGCCATAAAAAATAATGGAAGGCGAGTCAGGATTATTTACTCTAGAAATGGCGAGGCGTTCCCACTCCGGCTGATTTCCGTCTATTCCCCGTCCGCCTTCTCAGACACTTGTACCTCTCCGAGTACAATGAAAACAAGACGAGCTCCATCCATTCTTGGTCAGTAGATAATCATTTGCATATAAATGGGAAATATTTATTGTGACCGAATATTAAAAAAGGGGAAGGCGAGATGAAGTAGTGTTTTCATTTTTCAAACCTCAGGAGGCGGCCTGTGATATGTATGTATTAAAGACTTGTTGGAAGATGAAGAAAAGGAGGGAAAATAAGTGCAGGGATCTGTCGGAGGGTTTATCGCGCTGTGGGACGGGTGAATGAAGCGAGGTTGCGCTGGTGAAAGAGTGGAGATAGAGCGATCGCTCTCCTCCGTCTATCTCTGCGGCCTGAGTCTGCTCTGGCATACACAAACAAACTGACAATGACTCAAAATATCAACTCCAGCTCACACTTTTTGCACTAGAGTGTTGTGTATGTACTACAATGTAATTACACATGCAATTACTTAGTAATAATAATGAACAACATTTAATTAATATAGATAGAGTAATTTCTAATATTATGTACTACTTACTAATGTGTATACATAATATGTGTAACAGAAACACACTGGAATAGTAAAAAGTATTAGATAAATCTACATGATCAAAGCCTAAAAATATTTTTTTATTGGTGTAACCTATTCAGGTTCATTGAATACTCATTATGAGAAAAATGAGTTTTTATAGTAATGTAAACTTACATTTATTATTAAATAAAAACCTATGCAGATGTATAAATCAACTACATTAAAGATCAACCAAAAAATCCCAATGCTAAACTGTTCACATTTTTTTTATCTGTTTAAATATATATATAAAAAACAAATTTTTAATAAACACCTATTTTTATAGACAAGTTTGGATTATTTGAGTTTTAAAAGTGAAATTAAAATACAGTTAAAGTATTATAGATACTTAATACTAATTAAACAATGGTCTGTTGCCATATTAACAGGTTAAATTTAAGGCAAAAAAGCGAAAGCTAAACCTTAGGAATGAAATCAAACTTAAAATCACAAACATGAAATGTCAGGTGTACCAACAGTCACTTAGTTGGTAAAAAGACCAAAGTGTACATGGAAAAGTTATCAACTACACATCAACATATTACACATGTACACCTTTATCCTTCCCCAATCTTTCCCCCTCATCGGCTAGTTCTTTTTATATGTGGAGCCAAATCTCTTGGCATAACCACATTCCCCTGTAGGAAACCCTGAAGAGATAAATGCCCCCAGTGTTAGTCAAGTCTTGAGTCTATAACTCCTCCATCACAGATATGGAGCAACCTACACAGATGGAGAGATCCACTCTCATGCGTGTTTACTTGAGAGTGTGTGTGTGTGTGTGTGGCCAGCCGGGCACGTGGAGTGGCATAAAATTCCAGCATTGTGTTTTATCAGAGTTACGCTGCTGTGATAATAATGTTAGGAAGAGATGTAGTGGAGAAAAGGATGACAGAAAGGTGTTGACTGAAACAGCTCAGGCCGCTTAAACCAGCTTTGAAGTGCTCCCTCATTCAGACAGACGCTCGTGCTGGCTCTTTCCTGCATTATCTAAAATCAGTGCTGATGCAGCGCACAAGCCAAAAGTTATCGTGTTCTAATCAATGCCTGCCATGATACTGCGTAATACAAACATTACAAATAAACCGCTAAAGAGGAAAGCAGCCTTTTTCTTTTCCCTTGGCGGAACATGTTTACACACATACGCACAATTGTACATAGACAATATTCATAATCTTTTGCTTTTTCAGTTTATATAGTCAGAAAGAAAAAGTGATGGTGGAAAAAAAAAAATTATAAAATTATAAATTATATTGGGGATGATTCGTTAGAGCACAAAAGTAGACCAATTTTAAATTTAACTTTGTCAGACTACACAGAGGCGTGACAAATTCAGGACATTGCAAAGGATGTAAAGGTTATTTCTGAAACTAGGTCGACACTAGTTTAGCATGAATGATAATATCATGTTATAGCATAATATAATGTACACTGTAAAAAAATGAATGTGATTTTAACAGTAAAATATTGTAAAAACACTACGGAAAAAATCTATAAATAGGTTAACAGTAAGTTCCCGTACTATATACAGGAAAAAAAACTGTAAAAGCTCTTACCAGACATTTTATGTAATTCTCACAGTAAATTTCTGTCAATTTTTACAATTTTAGAAGTAAAATAGAACAAATCAATGTATAATTTACGGTCAAAAACTGTAAACTGATAATACCACAATTCCCTGTGTGACACTCCACATTTGAAAGTATTTTGTTTAAATAATCATGTTTCTTAATAGTTTTTGTTATCAGTTATGTACATTAAGGTTTTATGTTACATCTTCTGTTCACTTAAAAAAAAAAAATGTTATGCTGTTCACTTTATTTAAACAACTAATTTTGATTCAACACCATTGTATCAGGTTTCTGGTTCAAATTTAACTGCTTCATGTTAAATTGACTTGAAATGATAACTTTTTGACTTAACTTGATGATTTCATATTAAGATAACATGTTTCAATCAAGTAAACTCAACCAGGACTCAATCAAACAGGACTTTCACTTCCCATCATGCTTTGCAAAGGGGCTGATCTGGAAGAGTAAATGTTGAAATAAAGTGTTATTTTAAGCAGTTTTTAGCGACATGATAAAATGAAGAGACGTTTTAATTTTTACTGTTCTATTATGTTAGTAGTTAAAGTTTCTGTTATGTTAATAGTTTTGGGGTTACCATTGTGGTGAAGTGTAGAACATCTGCCTGGGTTGAGGACCTGCTAACAACAATTAAAGTTGTTTATAATAATAAAAAACAGCTATTTTGAGTATGCTATAGACGGAATTAAACCATCTTCTGGCAAACACCTAACAATAAAAGTCTTTACAGAGTAAAGATTTTGTAAAAGTTGTGAAAATTGTACTTGAATGCATTCACTAAATAAACTAATCAATTATGCTGGATTACTTGTTTTAATTTCTGTTTGATATTCATTTTTGGATAATTAAACTTAATGGTTTTGGACAAAATTAAGAATGCTAACCTGATACAACTAAATGGCATTGAGTTAACCTTATGTAATAAATTTAAGTTAACCAAAATAAATCATGTTAATTAAATACCTGTTGACATAAAAAAGTCAAGTAAATCCAACGTATCATTTTTCTGAGTGTTGTTTAATGAATGTTATTGCATTATGTAAGGGTTGTAGGTTACCATGATGGTGTTTTGCGTTTGCATGAATGACTCTTTGCACCTTCTATATATTAGTATATACTTCAGCTCGTGGAAAAGCTACTTGTGATGAACTCTGATTCTTCATGTGGCTTTCTCTTTTAATCTGCATTATAACGTGGTTGTCAATATGTTAAAGGTACAAAGCAGATTTTAGTAGTAGTATGCATTGTTGAATTAACTGGTTTACATTCAAATTTTCTTGTTTGTAAATTACAGTTTTACACTGTAAAATTTACAGTTTGATTTGTAAATGTGTTTACAATTTGACTGTGTCTTTTACAAAATTATTTTGGCAACCACAGCTGCCAAAATGATTTTGTAAAAACTACTTTTTTTTTTTTTTTTTTTAACAGTGTAGTAACGTTTTGTTAATGTTGTTACTGAAACGTATTGTGTAAAAAAATTTTAATATATATTATGGGTAGATTATGGGTTTGCTAATATCTTGAGTGAAGGGTCTTTGAATTGAATAAAGATGAACAAGTTTGTAAATAAGAAAAATTTAAAAAACAATGAAAAATTAAAATACAATAGAATAAAAAATAATTAAAAAAATGTGTCTAAATGTCTAAATACGACATCATGCAAAAAAAATGATTGTTTTCCTTCATGTGAGAGAATTTTATCTATTTATTTTTTCTTCATTTCTAAGAAAGAAAGAAAGAAAGAAAAAGAAAGAGAAAGAAAGAGAAAGATGGGAATATTTTGTGAGGGTAGAAAGATGAAAAGAGTCAAACACGTTAAACAACACCACACAGAAATTTGCTAATAAAATAAAGTCATGAGTTATTGCTAATGGTTAGTAATGCCAATCCGACACACATTCTAAGAAGTAATACTCATTTTACTTCTTGGCAAAAATGCTCTGACTCAGTCTGTACCTTGTTTTCCACCTATATTTTTTTTTTTTTCTTTTTCTCTGAACTCTGTTGAAAAGCGTTAGGACAGCCGCATTGCTCTAAAAGTTCCCTCTTCTCTCTTTTGCCCAGTGAATGACTGCATGTTAATGTCAAACACTTATAACACAGGTTTAATCCGAAGCACATGTTGTACTTCCCAAAAAACACAACCTCCGTCTCATGTACCTCGCTTTACACACACACGGACGCATGGACCTCTCTGCCCCGCCAACAATAACACTGCCCTATCTGCACAGATCAAACCGCAGCACAAAAAATCATTACTGAAATTAAATAGCCCTTTCCTAGCATGGAAAAGAGAATTCACTGTGCTCGCCCGATCGGCACAGCCATCTCAGAACTCTCTTCCTGTTGTTTGAACTTGCATTCTGTATTGTGTTGATATAACGCCCTCCATCCCCGGAAAATGGAAACATGCAATGAAAGAACTCCATCCACCTGGGGTTGTCATGACAAGACGAGGAGGAGGCTAGAATGAGAGCTAAAGACAGAGCGAATAAGTTGGTGTTTTCTTTAGATGGTTATTTAAAGTCAGTTTTCTTTGGCCGCCACTGGACTTGCAGTTGGGCAGGCAATCGAAAAAGGACCTATCAATTACTGACCCCTCTCCCCACTTACAATTCCTCCCCAGGGCCCTAAGGACAACAGGATAACCCTGCTAACGTGAGAAGTGTTCCCGGGGTGGACATTAATTTACTAATGCGTTTCTTGCAGTTCCCTAGGGGACAGCACTAAAGAGTGGCCCTCTTGGGACTCCGTAGCCATTCTCATAACAGGACCCAGGCGCCAATCGGAATAAGGGAGGTAGCAAACGCCGTCTTGATGGTATCACATAGACAAAACCGCCTCCGATAGAAACCTTGAACGACTACTATTAATTGGCTTGACTGTTTGTTTTTGTTTCTGTCTGAGGCAGACAGCAGTATAACAGCAAAGTCATCGATGGCTCTATTTCTGCGTTTGCCAAGTAATGAGGATTGACGTGCGTGGTTGTTGTCGCTCCACCACATAAAACGTTTTTGGAAACATTTGTCAGCCTAAATACACAAGCGTCAGTCACCCATCTGACCTACAATGGCACAGGACAGGAAACACTGAGGGAGCACTGACAAAAACGTCTCTCGAAGGATTTTGAGAATTTCAAATTTAGTGTGTGATTAAGATATTTGAGTGGCAGATGGATGGAAAGTTGCTTAGAGGTTATCTACAGGTTATCAAAAGATTATTACCATGGTATAACAAGGATATTAGGTGGTTATTACTGGAAGCTTAAAGATGAATGAAGAAAACCCTTTAACGGTTAAGAAAGGTTACTGAGAGGCTATAATAAGGTCAAATGAAGGTCATTCAAGGGATCTCATAAGGTCACATACCTCAGAGACGTCGGTACCCACTAGCCCCCAAAATTTGAATGTGTAGCTACGATAAAAATGATTTTAAGATAAATAAAAGTTTGCACACACTCACCCACGCACTCAAGACGAGTGACCCCGACCCTAATTAATGCATTAGAGAGGTCAAAGGTTACTTAAACAGCTTTCTGTCTGGGCCAAAAGGGTGCAAGTATGTGTGTGCGGCGATTTCTCTTAACGGCTAAGTACTGTGGCTGACCTGACATTGTGGTTTGTAGGATCGGAGAACGAACAGGCGGTTGCAGCCCACTTCATCCTCTCCTGTGTGGGTAGGAGGAGATGCGGCGCCTACTCACTGTTCAAACATCTACTTCTCAAGCCCTGGAACAAGGCTTGAAGTATAAATACCACTCTGAATTTTGATCAAAAAATAACACTAAGATTTTTCTTCATTGACACAACCCCCTATTGGGCCCGACCCCTAAAAGCTTCCCTGACTTCAGAGAGTCCATAAACAGTTCCTCTTTTCACCATAAATCAACTTCACCATGCGGCTCCATCTCATTCTTTTTTTCTCATCCATTTTTCCTGTCGTTTCTTTTGAGGAGGAGAGGTTGTAATTTATATGCAGGATTACAAATATACCCCCCCCCCCCCCCCCCGAAAAAGAACCCTCGTTCTAGCCACAGGGCAAAATGGAGATGGAACAGAAGTTTTGTTTAGACAGAGGCCTGTGCTGGGAAAAGTGATACAGACACACGTATAAGCCATATTTACTGAAATCGTTTCTCTTTATTTACACTAATGGTGCCGTGAATGGTGCATTATGGGGCTTTTCAAGTGCTGAGTGGAGGTGTCAGACCGTGCGTTTGTGTGCGTGTGACTGTGTGCTAGTCATTAGCGTCTGTCTTTTGCTTTGCCCCGGGCGCTATTCAACATTTACTTGGTACTTGGACATTTTTTCACTTTTTAAGCCATTTAGGAAATGTGAGTTGACCTCTCCTTTCCTTCAACTCATGTACCGCCTGTTAACAAAAGACACACAAACACACGCACACACATTGCCACACATTGTTAGGCTCCTGCTCTCATTTTCATTGTCATGAAGTGGGTGAACATTACATGACTCTCTGGAATATTTGATTCTGATTGGTCTGTTGTGGCATTCAGTGGTCAAAAAGTTTGTAATTACCATTTAACTGTTTAATTAACTGTTGCCCTAATCAAGATACAATCAACTGATCATTGTAATGAAACAAATTGCTTTTTTTTTTTTTTTTTTTTGATAATGACCTGCTGACTATACTTTATTACTTACATTTTACAGTAAATCAAACTGGTACAACATACAACTATTGTCATTAACATTGCAAATATTTAATATTTTTGGTGAGTTAACAGTATTAATTAATTGTCCTGAATTGATCACTCAACATGTTATCTCAATAGTTTTTGTAGTTGTGTTTGGACAGACTCTGTTTTTTAAAACACGAGGGTCGGGGTTAGGGTTATCTAGATGTATACGTAAAGTATGTACAGCTTCAGTGATGCACGAACGGTTATGAATTTTCTCCTAAAAACTGGTCAGAACTAGCCTGACTTCGTCATACTCATATTCTAGGCAGAATGTGAGTCTGATACTGCTCCATTGCACTTGAATTATGGGGCGTGTCTTAAGCGAACCAGTAAAAAAAAAAACTCTGCACTCAATTGGATAGACCTACAACCAATCAGAGCAACGCAGCAAGTGACGTATGTTGAACTTGTACTTAAACTTTTGCCGAATCCCGTTGGAAGGACGGCAAACACATCTTTCCCATCGACAAATGCCTTCTTTGTTCGTCTTTTAAAATGAATGCGCTGTCAATTTTCTTGCTTCTCCAGCTGCAGTCATCGTTGGTGAAAACCAATACAAACCAAGCGCTCTTTGATGACGTGGGTGGTTACGTAACCGCAGATAGCCTGTCCATCATCTATTAAAGCCCGCCCTGGCAATTTGATTGGCTCGGCCTTCTGGGAGCCGAGCATAATTACTCCACAATGGATCGAGTCCAGACCGAACTTCCTGTCCAAAAAATGTTGGGGGCGGGGTTCGGGCTGGCACCCAGGCTAGGTCAGAACTGGAATTGTCATAATCTTTGCAAGAACAAAACCAAAAATGATCAATTTTAATGTTCAACACAAAATCCTATAGTCAGATTCCTGTTTATAAATAATAAGCTCAGAAATGTTAAAGGACATTTTAATGGCAAATTTATTATAAATTAAATCTATATTTTAATCAAAGTTCTTTGCAATTTTTATTGACATAATTTAATTATCATCAAAGGTCAACAAGTATGACATATAAATCAATAAATGAGTACATCACACCAAGGTGTGATATATACATAAATATATAAGGTGTGCCATCCATCTATTTATATAAATCAATTTTGAATACCATCAATTTAATATTCTACTAAAAGATGTTGTATGTTTCTAAAATTATACATTTGTAAATGCTTTTAAAATGCGGTTGCCTATACCTTAATACTGCACATTTCAGAGTCTTACACATTATACACTTGTATCACAACTTAATTAATGATTATAATAAGATCACATTGCATAATTGAGCAAGTCAACGTGAGTAAAAATAGATATTTTAAATAAAATATAAATAAAACTTTAATGTGTCAGCAAAGAACTTTCAATCAAGGACACAGTGACAAAAAACAAAACAATGAAAAGAAGAAAGAAGAAACAAATATAAGAAATAGTGTAAAAAATATTATTATGACGGCACTACCACCTCAGGTAGTGGACAGTCTTTATTTAGGACTGCGTATAGTTGAAGTTTTCTGAAAAGTATCTTGCCCTGTCTAAATAGTTCTTCAGGTTTCAAAAACTCAGCATAGATCAACCATGTAAGAAACTTTTCTTACTTAAAACACCTTTCTGATCTTTCTGCGGCATTTAATTGGGAACATTTCCTGTATGTCTTTGAAGTGAAACCCAGTTTCTCATAGGTGGTCCTCTTGTTTTTGAACAAACACTAAACAAAGCGTGAAAAATGTGTGCCAAAAGACACACTCTCATACTCACACAAACCATGCTACGTTTCATCAAGACTGCATTTCAGTTTAGCTGTAAGTGTGTAGGTAGCATTGATTTGCATAGCCTGTAGGATGCGATCGCAGTGTAGGGGTAAACTTGCTTCCACAGACAAAAGCAGACACAGGGGCCTTTAGCACTGCGGGCCAAACACGCAATTACACGCTATCTGTTTTAAAGGAGCCAACATGCTACAGTGGGTTAGCCTGACGCTAACTCGCCGTTTGGATACATAGCTCATAGATATTTGTGTTCTGGAAGCCCCTGTGCTTTAATCACTTGTAGTTTGGTTCAAAGAGAAGAGAAATACGATGGAGAGATGGGTGAAGAGAGAGACGAAAGAAGAATAAATAAACAGCGTTGAGCGCTTAACAGTTTTTTGATGAAGAAGGGAGGGCAATGGATATTGGAGAGAGAGAGAGAGAGATAGAGAGAGAGAGAGAGATAGTTGAGTCATATTTCAACCCTAATTAGAACTGACAAAATGTTTTTGAGGGATCACTCTCTCTCCAGCTTTGTTTGCTTTAGCAAGTCAAAGCCAGATTTATAATGGCTGCAAAACATTAGAGCGATCGGAAGTGCACACAGGGAGGGCGACAGAGATGGACAGAGAGAGAGAGAGAGAGAGCGAAAGACTATGTGAAGACACTGTTTGCTAGCATCACTATTTTTATTTCTTAAACTTTGAGTTAGGGAATTTTTACTGGGGGAAAAAATCCATGGATTTACTTGGAATGATGGACTCGGGGCATATCTAGAGAACAAAATATCAGAGAAATAGACTTAAACCCAAAGTATACTTCGGTTTTACATATGAAGACTTCAGATGCAAAAGCCTCTAAGTGCCGTCTGAAATTTTCTTCTAAAATAAGCATTTTTTGGTTTGCATCTGAAGTCTTCATATATGCTTGAGTATGCGTATAAGTGCATGTGCGCAAATTTCGCCATCAGCAGTACACACAAAGCGCGTTTATTGAAATTTTTCACTAATTAGTTTCTCCACAAGGTGGAAAAACTGACCTAGGCCCCTTGTTTCCATCAAAAAAGAAAGAGAGGACACTGAATAACATCAATAACAAACTGCAACAATAACAAGATGCCTGCATTGACGAGTTAGGGGATTAAGAGATGCAAGCAATTCTAGTTTAAATGTGTACAAAGACAATTTTATCTCTCATAACATTTGGAAAGAAATATCATAGACACTGGACAAGGATGAATCTTTTTGCACCACATACTGTATGTTTGTGCATGCTATTAAATGCAATATACTGTACTTTGTCCAACTGTGTGTACAAAACTAAAGTATACTTCAGTTGCACCCTAAGCAAAAAACTGCAATTATCCACAGCAAAAGGGCTGCCCACGGCTCCAGGTGTGTGTGTTCACTACTCACTACTCCTAATGTGTGGGCACTAACTTGGATGGGTTAAATGCAGAGGATGAATTCTGAGTATTACTTGGTTACTTGGCCTTCACATGTCACTTTCACTTTCAACCACCCACAACATTCTAAAAGGAGATAGTGGTACGTCCGAATCCTATGACCGTGTCACATCCTGTCTACTGAGATACATTCATAGATACATTCTGAAATACATTTCTAGCAATTTCATTTCTAGCAAGAAATTGGTATTGCTGTATTAACACTTTGAGGTCTGAGGGTATCGCCGGCGATACCACCGCGTTTTTTTTTCTTACCAGTGTGAAAGAGACTTAAAATACTCTGTCAATGTTGCACATACAATTAAGAGTTATACACCATTTTAATCTGTTGAATATCTTCTTTCATTTGTGTACACTCAAAGTAAAAACAAAATGCTGTGCTTTTTGTAAAATAAAGAAAACTAACATGACGCGTGATCTCTCGTCTCCCTCTGAACGAACTCCAATCTGATAGTTCTCAGAAAATGAACTGTAACTTAGTGAATACGAATGACAAAAAAATTAAACTTATGTCTAAAGAAACGTTGAAATGTCAGGTCGTGCAAGTCAAATTGAAAACAAACATTTTGTGTTTATGTAATCTGTATGAAAAGAGAGCCATGTCAGAAGTCAGTGATTCAGCTCATTATCCGCTAATGCGGCCACACCCATGGAGGGAGCGCTATTCAGACGCAAATTCTGAGTTAATACATGCATTCATCATCTCAATCATGTATTTATTGTCTTGAAAAGTGTTTATCTGGATGTTAAAGCCATGGTTAGCGAACTCTAGAAGACATGCAGTTAGTTCCTGGTTCTTCTTCTTCTTCTTTATATGGATTTGTGGCCTAAAGGTGTACAGAGCGCCCTCCGGCTGCAAGTATGAATTGTATCCAGCACTCAAAGTGATGATATAAAAATAGAATAAATATTACTCCTCTGTATAGAAATTTGACATAAACATATAAGAATCCATCAATATTTCTCCAAATGTGCATGCTTTAAGCTAAAAGCCTATATGAAATGCCATAGAGGTAACATAATTGTTCAGACACTTTGCATCACAGAAATACATTATATTTTAAAGAATATAATAGAATACCATTATTTTAAATTGAGCCGAGACATGATTACAGAGGGTTTTTTCACACCCTACCTGACTGAAAGGCCTCATTAATATGCAAGTCATTTCAGGTCATTATTATTTGATTCTTTTGTGTTCTCAGGTGTAAATGGCCCATTATTCATGATCATTCATGCCTCCACGCATACTGTGTTTATTGACAAAAAGTGACTTACAAAAACTAAATCAATATATTGTTTTATATGAAGGAGTAGGCAGCATAATTTTTACATAATTCTGAAGCAAAAACTCTAGTCTACAACCTCCAATACCCAGAAGTCTTATGAACACAGATTTAATATACTTTTTTGGCTTTATTTCAGTGAATTAAGTTTTTTGTTTTTTCAATAACCATGCATAAACGTTATTCCTTCAAAAACACGTACATACATGTTCCTCACATATTATGGTAGCCTAGTTTGTGCTGAATACAGTCTAATGACACTTGTGTCATTAATGTGTTTATGAACAAATGAAAAAAGCACAAATGCCAGAGCATGTCAAAACTTCTCCAGGCCCCAAATCAGCCTCAGACTCCAGAGGGTTAAATAATTACTTAGTTATCGCCAAAGTTCTCTCTATTTTGTTGTAAATCATTACACCATTATGCTGCCCCAGAAGTCTGTTTGAACTCTTACAGTTGTTTTGGAAGGTATCTCTGTTTACAAACGCTGCCTGCAAATTTATTCCCAGGTAGGGAATTGAGACAATAACTCAAAGCATTTAAATGCAACCACAGAAATGAGATGTTGAAAAAACATTAAGAACACATCTGCAACAGCATAACACTAAAAAAAACTTTGACTCTTGCAACTGAATAGCAACATATTCAAAAGAGCACCCAGAAATTTATACTGAAAAACACAACTCAATTCTCAACCCCCAAACCATGCTAGAAATCACTCAGACATGTGCAAAACCCACTGAGAACAAGCTCAAACCACTCAGAATGCATGATTTTTTCCCTCTAAACCAGTTCAGTGCAAACTCTGCCCAAGCCAAATCTAAAAATTTAACTGGACATGTCAATCATAGTTCTAAATGCTGAAGTAACACTGAAACAAATACTAACCCTATATCATAATCTTAACCCCATAACACTGGTACAGTAGCATATCCTGCTAGATATCGTTAGGCCTACTGTTTATCGTGATCAGATCCATCTAGGATTTTTACAAACTCTGAATTGAATCCATAAAAAAATAAACTTTTCTTGACTAGTGTCTACATGATTGAGTTAAACAATACATTGTCTGTGGGGCAGGCTGGTTTGGGGGGGATAAAACAAGGAAAATCAGAATGTTAACAACATGCTAAAACCATTAAGAACATGTTAGCAATCAAATAACATGTGAAAACTTTTTCAGAACATGCTAGCATTGCATAGTATCCTTGGCAATCTTAATATCATAAAAACCACCATAACACCTTAACAACGGCCTAGAAACACTTTAACAACCACCCAGAACACCTTAGAATAAATAGTAGTTCAATAAAATTCCCAATCTATCACCCAAACATTGCTAATAACAATAGCAATGTGCTAAACCACTCAGAGCATCACACAACTCCTTGGAAATATTAAAGCTATTATTAATATTTTGCATATATACACTATATTGCCAAAAGTTTTGGGATGCCGGCGTTCGTGTGCACATGAACTTTAATGACATCCCATTCTTAATCTGTAGGGTTTAATATGGAGTTTGCCCACCCTTTACAGCTATAACAGCTTCAACTCTTCTGGGAAGCCTTTCCACAAGGTTTAGGAGTGTGTTTATGGGAATTTTTGACCATTCTTCTAGAATTGCTTTTGTGAGGTCAGACACTGATGTTGGAGGAGAATGCCTGGCTTGCAGTCTCCACTCTAATTCATCCCAAATGTGTTCTATCGGGATGAGGTCAGGACTCTGTGCAGGCCAGTCAAGTTCTTCCACACCAAACTCACTCTTGACCTTGTTTTGTGCACTGGTGCGCAGTCATGATGGAGCAGGTAGGGGCTTTGCTTTGCAATGCACTTGGTGATGTAAGGCTTCCATGAAGCTCTCTACGCACTGTTCTTGAGCTAATCTGAAGGCCACACAAAGTTTGGAGGTCTGTAGCTATTGACTCTGCAGAAAGTTGGCCACTTCTGCGCACTGTGCGCCTCAGCTTGCGCTGACCCCGCTCTGTGATTTTACGTGGCCTACCACTTTGTGGCTGAGTTGCTGATGTTCCCAATTGCTTCCACTTTGTTATGATACCACTAACAGTTGACTGTGGAATATTTAGTAGTGAGGAAATGTAATGAATGGACTTGATGCACAGGTGTCATGCTATCACGGTACCATGCTTGAATTCACTGAGCTCCAGAGAGCGACCCATTCTTCCACCTGTGTGTGGCCAAGGAAGTGATTGGAACATACATACATATATATATATATATATATATATATATATATATATATATATATATATATATATTCCCTTGCCTTTGACCTTCAATCTAGCTTAATCATTTTTCAGATCTAAATGGAACAAACAGACTACTAGAGCACGGTGCTGTTCAGGCACATAACTACTCTCACATATGTTTTTAGAGTCAATAGATTGTGCGTGTGTGTGTGTGTGTGTGTGTGTGTGTGTGTGTGTGTGTGTGTGTGTGTGTGTGTGTAGGCTCCAGTCAACTGTATTGTGCTAACCTCACAGTGACCCTGGACTTAAGCTCTCTTTTGGACAGAGAATGGGCCGTTCAGGGGTCGGAGGATGTGGATGTGTGTGTGTGTGTGTGTGTGTGTGTGTGTGCGCGCATGTGTCTGAGTAAAGCTTTGAGAGTTGTTTGGTTTGGCAGGTTCTGTTGACTATTGATGTTAGGGAGGGAGTAAGTTAAGGAGTGAGAGACCTACAGTTTCTGCACTGAGAGTGAATCATTCATCATGAGAAATATATTGACAATAAAGGCAATCAAGATGTTATCCAATCAGATTCCATTATTAGGACCTTTTGGATTATGAAATGACACTGTGGGAATTACAGCAGGTGGAATTGCGACTGACTGGAGTTAAACAGTTTCTTCAGATCTCAAGATGGCAGGTCCACCCCATAGCAAAGAAAAACAGAAATGAGATCTCTTTAATCTCTCAACTGTTTCTCCTAGACTGCAATGAGATTAAATGGAGACATTTTCTTAAGTCTCTGGCTTCTCAAATGTTTCTCCAGAGAAAAACACCCCTGGAATCTCATGTTTCACAAAAAAATCTAGTTTAAATTAAAAGTTATTATTATTATTAGTAGTAGTAGTAGTAGTAGTAGTAGTAGTAGTAGTAGTGTTTTTGTTTTAAAAATGGCTTTATTTTTTTGGGATGTTAATCTCATGTTTCAATTTAATTTACTTTGATTTAATTTCATTTTAAAGCATTATTATTATTATAATTATTAAGATAAAATAAGGTTACACAAATTGGACATAAACTTGATAACTTAACTGAGACATTTAAGTCTTATGAGCAATGAAAGTAACATCTTAGAAATACAATTTCCTCTGGTAAAAGGCCAGATATTCAGATGTCTGTCCACTCTAGACACCCCAATCTCACAATCTAATATCTAATATCTCAGAATTATACTTTGAGTGTCTGTTGGTCATATTAATGCACGAAAGCTATACAGATTACAAGGAGTGATTACAATGTTTAAAAGTGTATGAAGAATGTAATAACACTATAATGACAGGTTCATCTCATCAACATATCTGATTTCAGACAGAAAGGGCAGAGAATTGACTGCCCATATAACAACATGCACAGACATTCTTAATATTTTAGCTGAACAACCAATCTCACGCACACATTATCATAACACTGGCCTAACTCCCATATAGCCTGATTGCAATGAAAAATGTGTGTGTGTTAGTTTAAGGGGTGCGTTGTTGCAGGTCGGGGGTCATTTAAAGGACACACTATCAATGTATCAACTTCAGATTCTGGTCTTTATTAAACCCAGTAATAATAACGAATTTAAATGCAAAACAAGACTTCATCCCAGGAGGAACTACGAGTCAAGGCTGGGTTCTGGAGGAATCATTTGAGAGACAGATGCAAAGATCAGGTGCAGGTGGGATTGTTTCCTTTCCAAGGAGTGTGTGTGCATGTGTGTGAGTACATAAATGTAGAGCTATCTTTGTGAGGACCGGCTTGAGTTTTAGACCAGTGGGGTGAGAACAAAGGGAGAAAAGTAAGTACATTTTAGCCGGTCCTCACTTTCTGAGACCCCTTTAAAAGCCTGTTTGAGGGTCAAGACTTGGTTTTAGGGTCATAGTTATAATTGGGTTTAGGGTAAGGAATCGGGTGCGATGGGTGAGGTTAGGGTAAGGAGGGGACAAAATGGCGATATCCAAAATCCTTTCCATGTGAGGAAAATTGTTTGGTCCCAATGGGGGAAAAAGCTTATAAATCATACTAAAAGATGTGTTTTGAAAATGTAAAAATGTAGAAAGTTTTCTGTGATGGGTAGGTTTAGGGGAGAGAATATACAGTTTGTACAGTATAAAAATCATTATGTCTATGGAAAGTCACCGTAGAACATGAAAACACAACGTGTGTGTGTTTATCCTGAATGCTGTTAAAAAAATTGATGCCATTTGATTTGCGTTTTGTAAACCACATTTAGCAAATGTTTTTAGTGCAGGGGATTCATTTAGTTGCCATTTAAATAATCACATACAGTAACAATTTATTTGACCTATTAAAGGTTAGTTCACTTTCATATGAAAATTAAGCTTTATTCATCCTCAAGCATTATAGGTGTATATGACTTTTTTCTGTCTGATGAACACAATCGAAGATATATTAATATCCTGATGCATCCGAGCTTTATAATAGGAGTGAGTTGGATCAACAAGTATGAGGTGAAGACAGTGTCTCCATCCACATCCATCCATTATAAACGTACTCCTCACAGCTCCGGGGGGTTAATAAAGGCCTTCTGAAGCGAAGCGATGCATTTGTGTAAAAACCCCATATTTAACAAGTTATGAAGTAAAATCTCTTGCTTCCGCCAGACTCCCTTCCATACTCTACTTACGAAGAAAGTGTAAAACTCTCGCAGCTCAATGCAGTCCTACGCCTTCCCTATTCAACTTGTGGAAAAAGCTTAACTGATACGACACCAGTTCTGCTTTTTTTTTTTTTTTTTTTTTTTTTGGGAATATGGAAGGCGGTCTTGGGCATAGAAACCATGTAATTTCTCTTTTTTTTTTTTTTTTTTTTTTTGTCGACAGCCCTAGTTTTTGTTGTATGATATTTTCCCAGTGTATAAATGGATCTTTTTACATTAAAATACAGAATCCAAAGTTGTTATTGTTTTGTTTTTGAAAGGAATTAATATTTTTATTCATCAAGGATGCAATTTATTATGTTTTACTGGATACATAAATAAATATTATAAATATTTTGTACTTTTTAGTTTATTTTTGTTTGAATAAATGTTGCCTTGGTTAGCATAAGAAACTCAGAAACATTAAATCATTTTACTGACTCCAAACTTTTAAGTGGTAGTGTATAGCTGGCAAAAATGCCATCAAAAACCACTGAACTAAGATACATGTCAATTACAAAAAAAATTAAGCTACAATTAAAGCCAAAAAAAGAGAACTGATTGGATATTTTAACAGTTTTGAGTTGCTTCAAACTAAAAACACTTGAGGGGCTGTAAGAAACACAGGGGTCAATATTTTTAGATCCCTATGTTAAAGCACACACTCGTGCACACACATATATATATATATATATATATATATATATATATATAGACATAACATTCAGCTGAAGGAGAGAGGATCACAAAGCTAGTCCTGTTTTCGCACCTGCTGCTTTGAACGACATTAGGGGCAAAACCAAGACACACACAAGCGCACACACCCAGCAAAGTGAATCACCTCACTACATGAAGTTCACACAGTGGTCATGACCGTGTATGTCAGTGCGTTCTGTTAATTGAGGGAAAGAGGAGCGTGATCCACAGGTGAGCGCTGCTCAATGGCGCACCTGTGTCATTGTCAACGTCACCTGCCGTCACCCTCTGAACTCCGACCCCTGACCTGTAACCGTAGAGCTCCCGTTTAGGGTCTCAGATAGAGATACAGACCTTAAGGCCATGGGAATGACATCTGGAAATCCGCTATATCTGTTTACCACTCGTAGATGGCTAACGCAGACGCAAAGAAACAAAGCGCCGAACAGTAATGAACTCGGACAATCGCTTCAAAGACGCATTCGGAGAGAGAAAGAAAGGAAGGAGGTTTCCTACAGCTGTAGAAGTCATCAGGGTGGAAGCGACAGTGTCATTAGCTCAGGGCTGTCAGCGGCCCTTTAAGACCGCCGGAGGTTTATTGTTGTCATAATGAGTGGTGACGGACTAAAAGGGGAGGTGTGTCCAGGGAATAATCCACTAGTCAACACCTACATTACAGCCCTAACAAGCCGTCTCGCACAGTCAAAACACACACATGCATTCTTTGACCTCTGTTTGCACAGAAAGGTGCTAAATGGGCATGTCATGTCCGACGTGTGACTGCGTATGCAGTGTGGTCTCTCCCACTGCTCTGAGTCCAGTCATACCAGGAGGGTAGAGTTTCCAACCTTTAGTTCAGAGTAATGTAAATATTCTTGAATGAACAGTCAATTATGAGTGAAAGAGAAGACAAGAAAAAAAGAGAGAGAAAAAACAGAGAGAGACATAGTCTCTACTTATCTGTCAGTTAAATTGTGTTATTCATTAGGAGCAAAAATTATCATAAGCACTGGCAATCTGTATTCAAATGGTCCCTTACTAATAATATCCACTTACAATAAAAATTAACAGTATCCTCTTTTGTTTGACCTCTGATTTTCTTGCATATTACCCCAATTCTCATTACTGTAATACATGCATACATACATACATGCATACATACATACATACATATGTACGTATAAAATATATAGTATTTATGTTGTAAAGTATACATCATGGTAGCATTTTTTTCATTGCTTTTAATTTATGCAGATCTGAAAAAGTATACTTACTTATTTTTAAAAATACTTAATATAGTATTTTTACTTTATATTTTTATTACGTATTTTTAAAAATACTTTATTGAGAATCATTGTTGAGTTATATTTGCAATTTAAACGAAGGAAAAAGTTAAATGTCAGGAAGCATCTTTTTCATGCTTTATATTATCATATAGTCACAAGATTTATTAAATACTAGTATTACTGAAAATACTAACAGGATGGAAAGTAGGGCTGGGCGATATATCGAATGCTTTTGTCACGCGCATTTCGTCAGTAAAGCCGGTTCCCTTATTACCGCTAAATCGCCAACACCTGCTTTAAAATGGAGCGGCATTTAATAGACAGCCGTAGTTCACTGACAAGCCACGCAATATCGCGTTCAATATCGATTTGAATCGCCATCGATATTGAACGCGATATTGCGTGGCTTGTCAGTGAACTACGGCTCTGTCTATTAACTGTCTAATATATCGCCCAGCCCTAATGGAAAGTGAATTAATTGGCCATTAAAATAATATTCCCAAGAAGCTAGCTTGATTTGAGATGTTATAAAAATCCTATATTACATTAAATGTGATATTAGAAGGAATTATTTAAAGTATTAATATTAAATTGTTTAATTCATACATTCATTCATTTTCCTTAACATTTTATTTTGCAAATATAATATTATTTCAAATATATAAATATACAAAGAATAGGGACATCTCCTCACAAAGCTGTATTCATCCAGCCTTTGTATTTTTGTATTTATTTTTGTTTAATCATCATTAAGGCTCATTCACAACAAGAGTGATAATTATAATGATGGCCATGACAATCAAGTTTTAATAACTGTTCTAATTCTACTATAATTCAACTATAATGTTAACATTACCATTGGATTCACTTCCAAGAATGACTTTCTCCAGCTGATGAATGATAAAAGTATTGACAGCCAATCCAAATCCACCTGCTTGAGCATTTAAAGTGGCAGAAGATGTAAATGTAGTGTGCGCTTATGATAAGCAAAACATTATCGACTATTGTTGGATGCCAATATAGTTATCGTTATATGTGAACGGGCCTTTAGTCTCAAAATTTTGTCCAAGATGAAACAGGGGTTCAACAATGTAATTTTGCAGAAACTTACTGTATGAGTCATAACTATAATTAAATATTTAGAGTACTGATGATATGTAGAGTACAGATGTAATGAAAAGCATTTGGTTGGACATCTTTACTCCATCAAACCTATAGACTTGTTATATCAAACCTATTTACTTATATAAATAAGCATATATCTGTACATCAGGTTTTTGTGAGTGTGTCTAAATGAATAAGGCAGTCGCTGATAGACATTCATGTTTGTAGCTCCGTTAAATGATCCTTGAGGTTCCACTGTGGGCAATCTACTCTTGTTAACATTAATCTAAACATGAACTCACAGCACACACACAAGAGGCCAGCAATCTATGAAAATCACTCAGCACTGGACTGAAAGACAAAAAAAAGTTAGATATGGCTTCATGTCTACTGCATGTTTCCACTCCTAATCCTGTTACTCAATACTATGTGTGTGTGTGTGTGTGTGTGTGTGTGTGTGTGTGTGTGTGTGTGTGTGTGTGTGTGTGTGTGTGTGTGTGTGTGTGTGTGTGTGTGTGTGTGTGTGTGTGTGTGTGTGTGTGTGTGTGTGTTGGGGGATAAGTGAGTATACATTTTTCATATTTATCTCATCTGTGTGACACCTTACTTAATCGCTCTTTTCCTGCATGGACAAAAAAGATAACTCACCCTTACAAATCAATGCCATTTTTTTTTTTAAATAGAAAAAAAAAAAAAAAAAAAAAATTAATACAGTAATATTTTTAAATGTGTTACCACATAATATTCACAATGTTATTATGATGGTAATATCCATGGTAATTAGTTGATGAACCATGAAGTACTACATAATTACCATAGTACATGAATACGGTATAATACATATCAAAGTATCATGGTATCATCAGCTGATACCGTCACTGTGCCATGGGCCCACCATAGTACTTTTTTTGCAAATGTAGCCTTAGGGAACACGTATACACTATATTGCCCAAAGTTTTGGGACGCCGGCCTTTACGTGCACATTAACTTTAATGACATCCCATTCTTAATCTGTAGGGTTTAATATGGAATTGGCCCACCCTTTGAAGCTGCAACAGCTTCAACTCTTCTGGGAAGGCTTTCCACAAGGTTTAGGAGTGTGTTTATGGGAATTTTTGACCATTCTTCTAGAAGCGCATTTGAGAGGTCAGGCAGTGATGTTGGCGAGAA
This sequence comes from Chanodichthys erythropterus, assembly GCF_024489055.1. NCBI lineage: Eukaryota > Metazoa > Chordata > Actinopteri > Cypriniformes > Xenocyprididae > Chanodichthys > Chanodichthys erythropterus. The sequence goes on from NC_090228.1 coordinate 20,919,883, forward strand.
GGCCTGGCTCACAGTCTCCGCTCTAATTCATCCCAAAGGTGTTCTACTGGGATGAGGTCAGGACTCTGTGCACGCCAGTCAAGTTTTTCCACACCAAACTCGCTCATCCATGTCTTTATGGACCTTGCTTTGTGCACTGGTGCGCAGTCATGTTGGAACAGGAAGGGGCCATACACAAAGTTGGGAGCATGAAACTGTCCAAAATGTCTTGGTATGCTAAAGGCACTAAGAGTTTTTTTCACTTTCACTGGAACTAAGGGGCCAAGCCCAGCTCCTGAAAAACAACCCCACACCATAATCCCCCCTCCACCAAACTTTACACTCAGCACAATGCAGTCAGGCAAGTAGCGTTCTCCTGGCAACCACCAATCCCAAACTCGTCCATCGGATTGCCAGACAGAGAAGCGAGATTCGTCATTCCAGAAAACACATATCAACTGCTCTAGAGTCCAGTGGTGGCGTGTTTTACACCACTGCATCCGACGCGTTGCATTGCACTTGGTAATGTAAGGCTTGGATGAAGCTGCTCGGCCATGGAAACCCATTCCATGAAGCTCTCTACGCACTGTTCTTGAGCTAATCTGAAGGCCACACAAAGTTTGGAGGTCTGTAGCTATTGACTCTGCAGAAAGCCCGCTCTGTGATTTTTCTTGGCCTACCACTTTGTGGCTGAGTTGCTGTTGTTCCCAATTGCTTCCACTTTGTTATGATACCACTAACAGTTGACCGTGGAATATTTAGTAGTGAGGAAATTTCATGAATGGACTTATTGCACAGGTGTCACCCTATCACAGGCCAGCGTCCCTATATATATACTGAGAGTCATGAAACGCTTCCGAGAGATCGCTCTGTTTTGTTCTATCTACGTAACCTATTTATTCCTGACTTCAAATCGGATCAGTTTATTGCAGGGCACCATGGGATTCCGCTTGCTCTCTACCTTCCCCATGCATCACCTGCCTAGATCTGCTCTTCTCCCTATGTTTCCTTGCAGCAGCCTAAATTCACTTCACTGTTTTCATGTGTATTTTAATGCATTCTCACTCATCCAGAGCATCAGCAGCATAGCAGATCTAGTCCACCAAGACCAAGCTTATGTACATTCCATGTTTATTAATAAATGCTGGTTAAATTCATTCTGAGAATTGTCATAATTGAGATATATATAAGGAGATATGAGGTTTCTGCCCGACAGCGATGATAATATACTGAATTTCAATATTTTCAATATTTATTAGTGCTTCTGAGTCCAATTTCTGTGTTGAACAAACCAAAAATTACTTTTAAAAAAGTCTTTAAAAAAAGATCCCTTTGAGAAAATAATGTCTGAATGATTCATAGACATTTAAGGGGGCATTCATATATCCCACTATTCAGTAGTTTAAACTGTAATATTGTTCAAAGGAAACAGATATCGAGGGCCAGTCCCTTCTGCAGCGGTGCAGGATGTAAAGGCCAAGGCAGCTGTTCAGGGGGGCTTTGGGTGGCATTAAGGGGAGACCCCTTATGGTCCTGCAAGGTTGCGGTAAGAGACCCCTTGTGACACGTCGCCCTCACGTGTTGGTGTAAGCCGATACTGAGGTCACATCCCAGCCTCTAGCCCTCCGTCTCTTTTAATAGACTAAACACATATGTCTACCTCTCACTCTGTCAGTCTCTCTCTCCGCTCATAATGGCTCTGTCACTAATATGTGTATCTAATGGCACTAATGGAAAATGACAATATGGGACAGGCACACATAGGCCACCTAACCTCACGGGGATTCCAAGCCCTTGAGGACCCCATCGACTGTCACTTCCCACAAAGATCAAAGATCATTGGGGGGAAATGAGCAGCTACTTCATTTAAAGTAACAAAATGTGAGATATCCTTTCCCATGGTAAAGGACTCTACAAGGTGTTGTGGGTGGTTGCCAGGCTGTGACTAAGGTGTTCGGAATTGTTTTTATGATGCAGTCCATTTGCAAGAGGGTTATTTGTATGTGTTGATGATGTAAACAAATCAAAATGCCATAATGACACACCGATACGATTTTCGTTGATTAAAATAAAGCTAAAATAAAATAAAATAAATTAAAGATGAAAAACTTAAATTTAAAAAAAGTAAATGAAAATTAGAAACTGAATTAAAAATAAAGTAAAGCTAAATATAAAAATGACAAAACCACAAAACAAAATTAGAATGTAAATAATACTAAAATAACACATCAGGAGCAAGACATTTTAATTATAAGGGCCAAATTCCTCACAGAATGGCTTTCTACTCCATAGTTTGGGTATGAACTAAAAACTTTTGTTTGTTTCCCAACCTTAAAAAAAAAAAAAAAAAAAATATATATATATATATATATATATATATATATATATATATATATATATATATTTCTAGGATTTCTAGGGTTAAAAAAAAAAAGACATGCTGGTGAATATATCTGCTTTAAAAGGTGTTGGGTTTTCTGATCAGAATGAAAGGTGATCCTGCCTTTGTTGCCAGAGTTGTTAAAATGTGATTAAGAGGTTTTGATGGTGGTAATGTGGCCACCATAAAGCAAACGGGATGTGGCACACATATGCACACACCGCAAGCTGTGCTCCTGACGATGAACTTGGCCTTCCCCTCGCCATGTGGAAACATAACACTAGCCCGAGCAGACGGTTGAATGACAGAGGGGCTACAAGGGTTCTTGAGGGTCCACGGAGGGGGAGTAGATGGGCGGCTGAGAGGTCTATGGGGACCCAGAGTGCATTTCAAACCCATCAGTGTCACTTATTTCGCTAAGTGGTGACATAACCACCATCACCACGAAAAATCCTGTGGGACCAGTGGAACCGGGCCTAACCAGAGACTGACTATACCATTTAAGAATGTGGACACAGAGAAAGAAGAAAAAAAGAGAATCAGACAGATAAAAAAAAAAGACAGAGAGATGGTACATTCTACTAATTGGGTATAAAGAGTACCTGAAAACCATACTTGAGTAAAAACCAAACTTGAGTCACCAATTCCAATACGAATTAAGTAAAAGTATTAGAGTATCTGATTCTAACAGTACTTAAGTATTTTACTCATACTGAATGTAGGCTCAAAGATGCACCAGTCCTTGACACCTAAGAGACATGCCAATGAAAAACAAGAAACAATGGTTGTTTTCTAAAAGGGAAATAAAACTGAACACCTCAATATTGCAATAAATCAAGGTCGACACAACAGCCACAACAGTTAAACATCTACAAACACTCAAGTCTCAGTTAAAAGTGCTCAAAAAGGGCATAAGAAAACCAATATCCTTCAAAAAGTTAATATTAAGTAAAATTAAACAGTCAAAGTCTACTTGCACTGGACGTGCTGGTTTCGGCCTGAATCCACGTCCTGCATCTCATATATGAAACACCTGCGACACACAACTACCTGCTAATGCACTCAACATTTATGTAAATTAGCCATGTTGACAAATTTGGGTGAGTAAGAGCAAAACGCTCAATATATAGTACTTTCAATGGCCTGCAGATGATGATATCACTTCTTTTGTAGCAGAAATAAACTGCTGCAGAAAAAGTTAGGTGCCATGCAAAATGTAACAAGAAATCATCCAAGTGGATGCAGCACACTGGTGGTGGATGAGGAGAGACCCTGATATTATTGTAAATCACTTTGGGTGTACAATATAGAAAATGCGCTATATAAATATACCATTCATTCATTCAAGTAATAGAAGGTATGCACGTGACGTCATCGTTGGCTAGTGTGACTGCGGTTACGTCCACTGAGTGCTAAAAAGATGGTTTCCAGTGTGATTTTCCAGCGTCCATTGTTATGTATTGTATTGACAACTGTATTGATGTATTTGCCATCTTATATTCTGCATAATTGAATGTTTTTACATAAACACTGACAAAAACTATACAAGTTTTAGGGCTGAATGATATGACGCTATGTAAAACATTGATATAAGTGATCACCCGGATTTAGACCTACCTATATTGTATTTATATAAAACGTTCACAGGCAGATTTGCTTTATGTATTTCCCCGGTATCGAAGTTAGGCACAAATGTCAGGAAACTGGCTGCATGTCAATATCCATGGATCACTGGATCTTTGGTAAGTTGTAAGGAATACTATATCTTATTCAACCTTTAGTTTAAACTGATAATCATTTGTTTTACTTGCGTTTTCGCAGTTGCTACTCAGACCGGCTGAGGGGGCATGTTCCGGTTCCGGTGACGTCAATGCATACCCTCTATTGCATTTCTCATTACAAATGTATTGGAGTAAAGAGTACATATACTTATTCAAAAATATAGTTTTCATTTTCAATATAGCATTAATTTGTGATAAGGTTTGGAAAATTTTCAACCCTGTTAATAAAATTTAGGTCTAAATATTTATTTAGGGCTAGCTACTTTGGGGCCAAATGTCAGTTTGTAGTTATCGGAAAAACTGATATTACTGATAAATAAAGGAAAAATATTTGTTTAATAATTTTTGTCTTATAATAACTCTGGTAACAGGGTTGAATGGTTTGAAAAATGCAGCACACACTACATGGTCATTGGGATGCAGTAACAGGGCTGAACAAAAAAATGTGGGGCATAGCTAAATATTATATTTTTGGTCATTTAAATTAAATTGTTAACTAAAAACTATAAAACAAATGCTTTTACTATTTAAATATTACAACTAGTAATATCAAAAATAATTTTTACTAATAACAATTCTATACAATATCAATTGTCGGAAACAAGATGATTAAGACCCTGGGGGATTGATTTGTGCCTCAAATACCTTAAAAAAAAAAAAGGGAGAAAAAAAAGTAATGGGACACCAAAGTTTACCATATTTGTGCCATATGTGCTGTTACATGCCTTGATATTTCCTGACTACGACACACACACAAACCCCGGAGGAAGTGAAGCAGTAGATCAGAATGACTCGCTGATTGTCCTGTTTGATGAAGGTTTCACTTTGACTTTTCCTCCCCCACGTTACAGAAAAACACGTCGACTTAAGTGAGCTCCAAGAATGTTTTTCAATATTTCATTTCACTCCATTCTTGGTATTGAGTGACATGATTCATTTTTATCCTTACTAAATGCCAGCACTGCATCACAAGTAACCACATGCACAAACACAGGTTGTTTCACCCAAAAAAGTGAGAATGGTACGATTTCCACAACACACCTACACAATGTTCCTCTTTCACAAACTGAAATTTATGAATCAAGCTTTGAACGATCCTAAATCTATCCCGATTCCAATTTTGCGGCCCTGTCGTAACATCCTCAAAATGCTTTCAAGAACTAAATAATGCTTGTAGAACTGAAAAGTTTTCTTTTATGTCATCATCAAACTCTTTTTGGTTCTAACTGGAAGCTTTATGTATAGTATTGATATTAGGGTGTCACTGAGCACTAGATGGCACTAATGAATGTATATGTTTGTGTATGAGTGTATGTATAAATATATGTATAAAAATATCCATGTATATATTATTCCATACTATTTTTGTCTTGTAAGAACAGACAAAAATAGTATCTTAATCTTAGAGAAGATCTACAATTAAGCCTTTTTTGTACATATGCATTTTAATTTATTTAATTAATATTTATTATCCATGCTAATTTCATCTTGTAAAGTCTATTTTTTTTTTCTAATCCAAGCTGACCTTATAAAAATTGCATTAAAACGAACAAACAAACAGAAAAATAGTCTAATGGAGTAATAAATAGATAAACAAATAAACACAAAAAAATTATCTATGTTTTCTTTCCAGAGAATCTTTTTTTTATTATTTTTATTATTTGTAAACTAACATCTAGATTGCCCACTGGTACTTCTGGTGGTGTAGACAAGATCTGGCGACTATCTGATGGTTCTGTATGTTTCAAGGTGTCCATCTATCTAGATGCCTTGGGATTTTTTTAATGACATATGTCCTTTGTCTCTAAAGTCACAGGCTGCCTGGGAAGACCACATATGAAGTGGACACGAATACATCATGTGGGGCCATATCTGAGCAGAAAATAACATGAATTCTCTTGTCGTTATTAAAGCCACATAGCAAAGATACAATCAGAGTGCCCATGGCGACAAGTAGCTCGAACCATTCTCACTCGCCTGGCTAATAAAAGAACAAAGATAATCAGATATTGAAGATAGAGAGAGAAAAAGAGAAAGACAGAAAGAGAGAAAAAAAGGAAAGAGATAGTGTTTATCTCAATGTGGACAAATCTTTAGACAGTTGCAGACATTGTCCTTTAAGGTCAGCTAGTGAGGTGGACCCTTGATGTGGTGGAGAAAGGACACTAGCTCTGAAAGTGTGTGTGTGAATGTGTTTCGCTGCGGCCCAATGTTTTGCTATGCGTGCAGCTTTGTGGTGCAAACCAAAGTCACGAAAGCTGAGCTGTTTCTCACAGAAGCAAAGCAATACTTTATTGACACTTTCTTGACTGATAAAGTTGTTGCAGATTTTCTTGCTCTTTTCTATTTACTTATTTTATTTTAATTTCAGTTACATTTTTAAAACGAAATTGTCAATGTCAAAGAGCCAGCAATTTTCATTATATACAATTGCAGGTTTATTATACAACTAGATTAGGAAGCAAACTAAAGAATTAGATTTTTAAGTAGAAGCAGATTAGATTTTTTTTTCTTTCATAATAAATGTCCAAATTATTTTAAGACTTCCACAAAATTATTTTGTTTTATTGTATTTATTCATGTGCTGTATTACTTTGCAAGAAATAAATGGTGAAGGATAATAATTAGATACAAGTCATTCTGGTTACACTTTATTTCGACAGTCCACTTTAGACATTCCACTAACTATAAGTAACTTTGCAACTACATGTCAACTCACTCTCATTAGAGTATTAGTAGACTGCAGTAGACTGTATGATTAGTAGAATAAGTTGACATGTTAGGGGAGCATCAAAATAAAGTGTTAGAAGATATTAATCAGACAGTCGACTAATGAGATTAAGATTACATGTAGTTACAAATTTACTTATAGTTAGTAGAATGTCTAAATTGGACCATCTAAATAAAGTGTTACCGTAATTCTTATTCAGGTAACCGCAAGGAAAAAGCGCTTGGTGAGAGAATAGAGGAGTGAACACATTCACACACACACACAAACACACACACACACATGAACACACAAACTCTAACACAAGCTGGAATTTTGCCCATCGCTTTATTTGCCACAAACCCTCAAAATATGTTTACAGTCCACAGATAAGATCCCACACACACAGCATGTCTGCTTTCAATATCTGTGGAGGTAAAGCAAGCCAAGCAGGACATCTACACCATCGTGTGCTAACCATGCAGACCCTCTTTAATAAAGTTAAGCTACAAAATGAGTTGCACCATTATTCAGAATCCTTTTTTTAATACAATCCACACATTATTGCAACATATTCATGTCAGTTATACACAATTAGCTGCTTCTGAAATAAATAAATGAACAAAACCTGGTGGGGAACTTCGAGAACAAACACTGCGCACTTGCAGTAGTATCGCCACTGCAAGAACTCAATGTAGATTCTTAACGAAGGTTCAACATTTCATAACAGATATTTATCCTCCTCTGAATTTCAGAACAATTGCATCTGGTATCAGTTTCAAAAACTGTCAGATAAGGCCTGGTTTAATGAATAATTTATAGTGGTTGCGTTATAATTGAGTCATTAGGGTTGTTCAGCAACATATTATTTAATAATTAAGTCTTAAACATAAGTAATAATAATGAAAATAAAATAACTTAAAAGGTGTCTCACATGAAGAGTTGAGTTTGACAAAAAAAAAAAAAAAAAAGTGTGGTTAAGTGCAACCTCACAAAAAGTACATATTTTAATGCTTCATGAGGTGGAAAGGTGGAAAGGGCGAGCTGACAAAATCTCAGGTTTTGTGAAACAGGAAACATTACTTATGGTACAATATGCCTCATGCATACTCAGAAACACCTTTTGTCAGTAATTAATTTCATTAGAATTTAGAAAAGTATCACTTGAAGAGTCATACTGAGAATTACTGTACTGATTGACTATCCAGCATATAAAAAAAAAAGCTTAACCTAAAATATCTTTATTTGCTTATTTTATCACCAAAACACAAAGAAAACAAGCAGAATCAAAAAAAAAAAAAAAAAAAAAAAATCACACACTGCCAGCCGTTCTATTTAGGTGCACAGGAAACAAAATGTATTTGTAGATAAACCTCTCATGTCCAAAAAAAGATTTGTCGTAAGGTAAGTAAAGCATTTTTTCCTGTGAACTCAGACACAACAACCACAATATATGCTTTACGTTTTGTAGCATACTTTGTAAAAGAAAGTTTAAAAGGAAACTGCACATCAGTTGAATCTGCCAGCGTACTAAAGTCTGTTTGAAGGCACGGGTAGTACATTTTCCGTTGTGGCACACTTCAACACCCTGCCCTTCCGAGTGCATCTTCAAAGAATACATTTGACTAAAAAGTATGAGCATTACATTGATTGTTTCTTTGTCCATTTAAATTTAGGTTGCAAATGTTGCATTTTCATTTAAGCTAGAACAATGAGAAACTCAAGCAGTTACATAGTCTAAATTACATGCCAAACATATATATAAACTGTGACACTGGACCACAAAACCAGTCAAAACAATTTGCATGGGTATATCTGTAGCAATAGGCAACAATACATTGTATGGGACAAAATTATCGATTTTTCTTTTATGCCAAAAATCATTAGGATATTATGTAAAGATCATGTTCCATGAAGATATTTTGTAAATTTGTTTGTAAATTTACATTTGTGTGATTGGATTTGCATTGCAAAGTTGGACAACTTTAAAGGCAATTTTCTCAATATTTTGATTTTTTTGTACTGTCAGTTTCCAGATTTTCAAATAGATGTATCTCGGACAAATATTGTCCTGTCCTAACAAACCATACATCAATGGAAAGCTTAACGTGTTAACACATGCAATTAATTTAAAATACTTAATGTGTTAAAATAATTTAACATAAATAACAAAAATAAATTACTGAATCACATGAAATTACATCATTAACATAATTTAGATGATCTTAGTAGTCGCAAGTTTATCTACAATGGCCGAAGCCACCTGCAACAAGTATATATATATATATATATATATATATATATATATATATATATATATATATATATATATATATATATATATATATATATATATATATATATATATATATACACACACACACACACATATATATATATATATATATATATATATATATATATATATATATATATATATATATATATATATATATATATATATGTGTGTGATGTGTGTAAACATTTGTTACTAATACATGTCACATTAAGTTACTATTTAAGAAAAAATCAGCATTTGATAGCAATGAGAAACTGAAATAAATATGCACACAATGTACTGTAGAATGTTGTTGAGTGGATTTTGTTGGGACTAGGATTAAAATCACTATAATAAAAGCAATCATTATATTTGTCACTAATGACAAATGGAAGGAAAGAGAGTTAGAGAGAAAGAGAGGGAAAATGGGGTGGGGGTGATATTGTCATCCTACGGATTAGTTGGGATTAATCAGACTTGTCTTTCAGAGGGGTGAATGCTCTTTTAACGAGCTACTGCTAAAACGACAGGGATTCTTACCCATTAATTAAACAGGGTCGGCCTAGACACAGAACCACCTATCAAAAACATGTACACATTCACACACGCTTGCATATGTGGGATGTTTTCGGAATATTAAACCAAACATTTACCGTATCCGTTGGATTGAACTAGCGTGTTACCTTAAACAGGTTACGTCGCAAAAAATTTGCTGCGTCTTGGCCAAAATGTTCCGTGTGGGTAAGGCCTACGATGATGAAACAATCTGCTTGTCAACCTACAACAAGTAATTTTTAGTAATTACAGAGCTGAGTCAGCTATAATAATGAACCTTTCATTTAGTGCATTAGATTTCTCACACAACTACTTTTAGCTATTTAATAAGCTTGTTGTGAGCGTCAGGTTAACTTGTGTGTCATAGCTTTGCTGCATGTGAGCAAAAGAGCCCTGAGAAATGCCTGACCACATATCATATCTCACATCGCTACCCCAAAAGCTCGTCTGATCACTATCACACTATTTTCCATCTATTGAAATCAACTCTTGTGTGCGAACATTTCAGTGTGTGTGTTGTGCATTAGACTGTATCAGATAATCTGCAGCAAATCGCTACATTAACAGGAAGGCTGTGGAAGTTTGCGTTTATTTAAAATGTGAAATACAGCCAAATTTCAAAACCGTCTAAAGCGTGCAAAGTGAAGTGTTTTGTCAAAGTCTTTCAGGTTAAGAACGTTATTCTTTTTTTCTTCTTCAAGAGTTTAAAAAAGTTTTCGGTTCATTTTAATAGATGACAGGCTTGTGTGGAGGTTTTTACGAAGGAATTGCTTGATTTACCTATGGGAAATTAAAAATATAAATAAAAGAATTTAAATTAATGGTTTAAACAGAGTTAACAATAACAATAAGTTGCAAAAAAAAAAAGGTAATTTTCTTTGAACCATTTAAATTAAGTGAATACAGCTGAGCTGATCTGTGTGTATGTGAGACTGCCATGACTATCATAAAGAGTTTGGTTAGAGTGGGCTTCCACACATGACAGATATAAACAGTGGCTGAGATCCTGTCAGATAACTGTAACAGGTATATTGATACTTAAAATTAAAATTGAACTCACCTTGGGTTTAAAAGACTATCTAAAAATCATTGTAAAAATGGATTAAATACATTTAGAACTGTACACTTTTTAAAGGGTAGTATATCAAATGAAAGTGGGTATCTGGCATAAAATACTTTGTGATATGCAAAACTCTATCTACATCTTTTTTTAACAGCATTTTAATAATTATTGTATAATTATTATGCATTCAGCTTGTATGACCTCATTATTTGAGATACTATAAAATAGTTACACTTAAAAAAAAATACTCCTTATGACTATTGCATATGAACTTAAAAAGGAAGGGAAAGGGATGTTAAAAATATGAAGCAAACAAAATAACCTAAAATATTTTGAATATATTCTAAAATCAATGTTCTTAAAACATTAAAATATTAATAAAATTAAAAACTAATAATATAATTAATAACAAGTTTAATAACTTTACTAGTGCTGATTATACACTAAATATCCATTCGATGACATTCATCAAACATCCGTGAAAAACAGCACATTACTTCCCTTTGTGGTCTCAGAGACACCAGACATAAAACATGACATAATGCAAGAAATTCACAGTATTTTCTTATTGATGTACACACTGTAGCAGTTCACTGGCAACTGTCTAATTAAATTTATTTTACTGTACTTTTCAACAATGCGTTTTTGCTCAAAATGAAATAACAGCTGGCAAACATTGGTGTTTTGGGGGGTAAATTTTGAATTTACCATAAAAGACAATCTATATTTATATATAAATCTACAATATATATATATATATATATATATATATATATATATATATATATATATATATATATATATATATATATATATATATATAAACTTCACACAGTCTTGACTAAATGTCAAATTAGAAACTGAGAAAGAAATGCTGAAACCTTCTAATCCTGAAGCTGAAAGGCTTTAAATAACAGGGCAGGAGAATAAAAGTGAATTAAAAGGTCAATAGAAAACAGATCCTGATAGAGGGACAGATTCTGCCTTGGAGAGAAAAGAAAGAGCAGAGAGGACGGATAGAAGTTTCTCGAGTTTCTCTCGCTCATTTACGGGGACAAAGAGCAGCGAGGAGTGCAGCCCGGTGGGGCGGGGAGGGGGTGAAGCATCTTTACACGTACCCTGATAGGGACTCCATTTGTGTGTGTGTGTGTGTGTGTTGGGGGGAGGGGGGGATCACTGAGCGCTAGGGTCAGTCGCAATGCCTGACTGGAGAAAGAAGTGATATTCATCTCACCTGTGGGATACGGCGACACCAGCGCACACCTGAGATCCTCCTCTGACTGACAGGCCTTCAGAGAGGAGAGGAGAGGGTCAGGGTGGGGTAAGGTGACCACCTCACACACCAAATGGCAGCACAGCACACATTTGGATATCACAAAATTAAAAGGATAGCATCATTTACCCACCCCCATTTTGTTGCAAACTCATATATTGCTCATTTTCTTTTTCTGAGAAACACAAAAGGACAATTTTTGATGAATATTCAAGCAGCCCTTTTCCATATAAGTAACCACATCTGTAAGCATTTGTCAAAATGTTGCTTACCCACCCCACACACACACACAAAGGACAAAATCATTGTACATTGTACAGAAGTCAATAGCGTCAATCCTTCAAAGGATTTAAAACAGAAATGTCCATCTTAAAATTGTATAAAAACGCATAAATGAATTCTTCTTTTAAAACTTGTGTATTATTTGAGCTATAGAACTGTTGTCATTATTTCTGTCTTTTTTAGATGTTTGGTTTTAGATGTTACATTTTCATGGCAATAAAATTAGATATATGTGTAACTGTGCACAGAAAAGTTTAGTATGTGATTTTTCTTCTATACTTTTAAATGTTTTCTATACTTCTATACTACACTGTTTATATATATATATATATATATATATATATATATATATATATATATATATATATATATATATATATATATAAACAGTGAGTATTATTGGATATCATGGTAATCAAAATTATGCATAAAGGTTAAATAAAAAAGTGGACTTAATTAAACAAAATTGGTTTGAAATTTCAGGGTTGAACATTTCCCTTAAGTACACAGTTTTTTTTGTTTGTTTTTTTATTTTATTTTATTTTTTCAGAACTGTAAAAGTATGCCAGGAAAATCTACTCCTCTACATTCCCTTGTTGGCATAGTGTTGCATATGTGTGTTTTCGTGAGTAACACTGGAGACTATCATACTTTTTCTGCTCCTCTTCTTCTTCTTTTTAGATTCACACAAGATCAGGCCAGCGATTGTCTCTGTAATGTCCTTTGAATGCTAAAACCAGTACAGTACATCTGATAAGTGTATATGGCTCAGATCTGCTGAGATGCCAAAATCATGGCATTTTATTGTATCTGTGTGAAGGTGTGTGTTTGCTGTATGGGTCATTGTGCTTGTTTGTGTCAAAAATTACTAAGAGTTTGATATTTTGTCAATTAATTGTAACAAACTATAAAATCAGGGTTATTCTTTGTTATTAATGTAATTAAAGCTTAATATGCTAAAATTATTCAATTCTCTTATTGTTCTATATTAAGTAACGCACTGATATAGGCCCATTGATGATAACACAAGCAAAGAATTACTGACACACTGTGGGTTATGGCCGATGACTGCAGAGCCATCTTACCAATGTCGCTAAACTAGGTCAACAATGACTTCCTGCAATTGAGCACAAAACCCTACAAGATCTTACTGCTATTAGCTGCAAACCCACCAAGAATGTGTGTGGGTGTATAAGTACAAGTGTGAAATATTTTTAAAAAGTACATTTAATCTACACTATCAGGACGAGAAGCTGTGAAAGATACAAAATGTATATGATCCTACATTTCCTGATTGTTTTTAAAGCATATTCTTATAAATATTTTTAAGATACAAAGCAGAGTGTATTTGCACAATATATTGTGTAGAAGGCGAATACAGCTTCTGAGCTATAAGCTTATTTGACAGAAAAGTTGATGGGTAATTCTCAGGAAATGGTATCACTTGTGATTCATTTTCAGCATCCATGATCATCAGTTTTTAATCATAATGTTATAACAAAATCGTGTTTTAACTATAATAATTTCTATCATTTATGCTGTTTTCAAAGTTTCAAGTTTATTTCAGAACAATCAGAATTTAATTTCAAAGTGGTCCTAAAATTTCATTAACTTTTTGAATATTACAGCACATTAAAACGTTAACTTTAAAATAAAAATAAATAAAAATTCAGGCACAAATGGAATCATTGTCTGAGAAAAACATTTAAATAATTTTAAAATAAAATAAAATAAAATAAAATAAAATAAAATAAAATAAAATAAAATAAAATAAAATAAAATAAAATAAAATAAAATAATAAAATCCAGGCACGAATGACACCATCACTTGAGAAAGACCCTGTAAATAAAAATAAAATAAAATAAAATAAAATAAATAAAATAAAATAAAATAAAATTAAATTAAAATTCAGGTATAAATGACACATCACCTGAGAAGGACCCTTAAAACGACTTTAATCAAATTAAAAATAAAATGAAAAAATACATTTCAGACATAAATGCCACCATTACCTGTGAAGGAAATAGATGATAAAATTATGCATCTATATCAGTTAAACAACTTACCTTTTATCTCAGAAATGATGGTGAATCTAACCATACATTAGACATATGTTGGACATATGACATCCACCCAGTCATTTACTCATCCTTTTCACACAGAGAAAGTAATACAACACAACTTGGACAGTGCACGTTCTACTTTATTCATATTCATCTTCCACACTCAATCTGATACTAATCATCTTTCTATTATGCTGCCAGCTGGATTGAGAACCACAACTTTAGTTTTAAGTGTGGCTTTATCCAGCTTTCAATAAATGTGACCTAAGTTGGGGCAAGGGGTATGAAAAGAGCTGATGAAAACAATAAGTTTGTAAGTTTATAGAAAATGGAACCATGAGAACAGATTTTCTAAGTGAGAAGCTGGGAACAGAAAAACTCTCATAGAGTCAAACACTCTCATTCTCACTCTCTTTGAGTGATCTGGCATTGTCAGCCTGGGCCAGTCAAAATGAGAAAGATTCAAAGAATTCTCAGTATTCACTTTTCTGCTAATTTGACCTCTCAGTATACCTAAATGAGCAATAACCTCATCTATATATTCTCACATGTCAAAAACCGAAAATCAAAGACACTCTCTAAGAATTATGCCCTCCTCAATACGAAGAAACACAGCTTGGGGAGGCAGTGCAGTTTCAAAGTTTCCAACAGGGACTGTCAGCGCAATTCACCGCTGATTCTTTTGATGATGACATTTTGATGATCAGAGGAGAGGTCAGATTGGTTCAAAATCAAAATGGTGCAAAATCGTCGTAGATTGTCAAGATCTCACACACACACACACACACACACACACACACGGAAAGTACGTCGCTCGCAGTACAAAGCGTATGCATGTGGCCTCAGGAAGTCTTTCACCACATCATATGTCTGCCACCAGGAAATGATACACAAAATTGGCTGTAAGAAAAACATAGTACAGTAAATGTCAAAGCCAATATGTGATCAAAAAACTATACAATGAACCATTCTCGTGAAAATCGTTTTAAAGACACCGTGAAATCCAAATGTGGCATACAGTCTTGGTCTGTTAACTTGGAAGCCACATATATGCATACTCCTAAAATCTGCCTCTCAGTCTGTTTTTGGCTGCTTATTGCGCTTAAACAGACAAATATATACAAAATAATTTCAACATGCTGGTCTTGCGAGATCTCACGGAAACACAGTCAGTTATGTTTTAAGTGAACGTAAACAGTTGAGACAGGAAAAGCACATGTAACAGTACAACGCTGCATTCACACGGGGCGTCGGCGTTAACGCTTTTGACGGAGGACGTGGCTGAAGCTTGGTGCTGACGCGACTGTCATAGTGACAACAGCCAATCACATTACTTGCTGCTTGAACCGCAACACAACACAAAAAAGGCGCCTTTTGACTGGCTAATCAACCGGATGATTACCCAGAGCAATTATTCGTTTTTCCTCCATTTTGATGTTCTTCATTCACCGGTGTTTTAAATGAACACAATTGGCTAGCGTCTGCTCTAGGGTTGTATGAATGCAATTGGCTAGCGTCTAATCTAGGGTATTGGCATAGGGCGATCTGATTGGATGACGCCTGCGTTATCCTGCGTAATCTTCAACTTCTGGCGCTTGCAACGCGAGTGAAGCAACACGACGGAACCCACAATTCAGTTCGGCAACGCATGACGTCACCCATTCAAAACAAATGAGAAGCGTTAACGCCGGCGCCCCGTGTGAATGCAGCGTAATAGATCCGTGCATCAGGTCTTAAAGTGACAGCAGCCTAATTTATCTGCTGCCAAATTATGAGATAAAATTTTTTTAAAATTATATGGCAGATTTTCCCCATGATATCAGTCAAAATTGTGGCCAGTGAATATGTAAACATTGTCATGGAGTGGCAATTCCCTATTATTTAGCAAATAATAATAACAAAAAAAAAAGCGAATCAGAAACTCTCTGCCTGTCAATCATTCTGTGTGTTCAGGTTTGCTAATAAAGTTATATTGTGCAACCAATATGCGGCAACAAAAACTAAACAATATGGATATTATATAATTAAGAGGATCCATGCAGATCAGTGTCTCTTAAAATATCTAATTTCATTTTTTTTTTTTTTTTTTTTTTTGTATGACAAGTCAAGGCTAGTTCAAGTTGTAAAATGTTAGGTGGTGTAACTGCAAAGACACACACACAAAACAATCCCAATTATTTTATATTATAAAAAAAATTACACTCATTTATTTAAGGTCTAAGGAAAAATGTTATTGCTTTTGACTTGATGGTTACACTACATGGCATTTTAGAGTATGTTTGATAGTAAAAATATAGAAACATTAAACTAATATGAATACAAATAGTACATTTTAAACTATTTTTTAGACTTATTTAACCAAGACACTCTTATTTTTCACTAAACAAAGAAGTTTATTGATGGACAAGTATATTAACCATCCTATTTTGTGTAAATATAGTCATGGCTAAAGAATGTTTTATTGCTGCAAAACCATTTTGACCAGTCAGCATCCAGAACAGAAACTATCCATTGCATATGTTGCACAAATAACACAGTTTCTAGCGATATCAGTTTAATATAATAACAACAGAAAGAAAGAAAAAACCCAGAGCAGGTGTCGGGTTAAAAAGTCGAGTGTGGGCGTTTTTGCAACTGCTACAAGAGGGCAGGCTCTGATAAAAGCACATACGCACATGTAGTCGGTTGTACCACCGTTCCACCGCACTGAGTCTGGGGGGTTCAGATGCAGAGCTGAGCCCACAGACGGTGTAGAAGAGCTGGGTGTGGTTTGGTCTGTCCAGCACATAAAGCAAGTCTGGGCCTCCCACAAAAAAACACGTCCTTAAACACATGTGGTTTAGACCTGTCTGCCCCTAGCCAGGAGATGTGGTCATCCCTAAACTTCCTGCCCGCCCCCTAGTTACACTGTTTCCACGGGCGACTCTCACCTGCTGTGCACCTGTCAGATATATAACGTGCTGCAACTGCTGTCACATGCCGAAAAAGCGCTGCCGATCCGAGGCTTTTATGTAACCGTTACCAAAGACCTGTCTCTCCAACACGCACGCCTCCAGACAACGAGGGGAAATTTAGAGTGAAAAGGACAAAGAGGGGTGAGAACGGCAGAGAGAGAGAGAGAATGGAGGAAGCAACAGAAAGAGAAAGTAGAGTTGGAAAGTAACAACTGAAACTCCTGTTTCCAACCCACTGTGGAAAAAAGGGACAAGTGCCTGTACACAAACTAACAGTGTACCTCATCTAAATTTGACCCTGCAATCTGCAAATATAGCATACGAAGGGTCAATTAAAGCCATACAAAACCTGTGTCCAAAGTATGATTTAACATATGTCACTCCAAAACTAAAATAAAGAAAATTAAGTCAATTTTTATTGATATATGTATATATAGTAATATCATTGTAATATATGTTGTACTGTCATTATGCTAGTTTTTGCAATGTGTGCTTTTTACTGTAATAAAGTAAATGCTGTATTAACCCAATAAAAAAAACACTGAAAAATACTGCAAAAAGGAAATTGTCCTATATTGCCATGAAATAAATGTTGTTATTATTATTTTTAATATTCCAAATAAACTACCTGAATTGTTGTTATACGTGTGTGTGTTAGTGTGTGTGTGTGTGTGTGTGTGTGTGTATGTGTGTCCTTAATTTGTAAGAAAATGCAAATTAATTACCATGTTTATTTAGACAATAACCCGACGGCATCACTGCATTCTTTGTTGCTTAGATCACAATTGTATATTATATTACATTATAAACATGGTATTACCATTTGATACCACCTCTAATGGCCACTATAGCACCATGTAACAACGCTGAGAATACATACTTCCGTAGCATTATAAACTGCATTCTGACGCAGTCTCTCTTTCATCTAGACAAAGACACACATACTCAAACAAACTTTACATATCTACACAAGTGTCTCGCTTGCAGCCTTTGCTTGAGCCACGTGAGAATTACTACTCATAATTAGCTCGCAATTACGCCAGATAATGATCATACTCATTTCAGTTTAATGTTAGAAACAAGCGAGAAAAGGAACGAAAAGAGGTATGGGCGGACGTCTCAGAGGACAGTGAAACAAAAGGGGCGGAAATAAACGAGAGAGGATGATTTTGCGTTAATGAATTAAACTCATTGCCTCTTATAATTACTAAAGATCAGAAGATTTTGCACCTTTAACACGTTTCCTTCACCGCCTTCAACATGCTCTCCTACACACGCACACATAATTCTAGCACTGACTAGACTTACAACTGACACCTTTCCCACACTATTAGCATCAAAATAAAGTGTTAGCATATATTACGCAAATGCTCTACTAATACTCTAATAACTGCTAGTTGATATGTACTGTATGTGCAGCATTACTTATAGTTAGTAGAATGTCTAAAGTGGACCATCAAAATAAAGTGTTACCCAAAAAATGTACTCAAGTGCAAACTGAATGTAAATGTTTTCAGACACTTAAATGTAGTATATTTCATTTAAATTCAAATGTATTGAAGTTTTAATTTATATTAAATGCATTTAGCTGAAGAACTTTTTAGAAATGCATGATGTAGTTTGTTTGTTTGTTTGTTTGTTTGTTTGTTTCAGTGTCAGGTGGGTGGGTTTATGCTTAGTACAGGTGAAAATTAGCCATCACCATGATTGCCCACTAGAGTCAATGAATGTGTGAGAGTGTGTACCTGGTAAACGCTACGTTATGGCGACCAACTATCCCAACAAGGATAGTAATAACAGCAATTTTTTACCTAGTGGGGACATTTTTGAGGGGTTCCACACGAGGAAAACAGCTTAGAAATCATACTAAGTGATGTTTTTTTTTTTTTTTTTTTTATCTAAAAAAAATAAGTTTTCGGTGATGGTAGGTTTAGGATTATGGGATGTAATATACAGTTTGTACAGTACAAAAATCATTATGTCTATGGGAAGTCCCCATAAACCAGTGTGTGCGTGTGTGTACTTGTTTTGACTATACTTGTGAGGACCAAATGCCCTCATTTATATTGTGAAATACTTTCACAACCCTCTAGTGAGGACATTGACTGGTCCTCACTAGTTTTATCTCAGCCAAAAGAGGTTTTTATTTAAATCTAATGATGTGCACGTTTCTGTTATGGGTTGGTTTAGGAGCAATTGAAGTCAATGCAATGTCCTCAATAAGATAGCAAAACAAACCTGTGTGTGTGTGTGTGTGTGTGTGTGTGTGTGTGTGTGCTTTTGTTTATATTACATTGTGGGGACCAAATGTCCCCATGATGTAATATAAACCTGAGTTCACCTACATCGTGGGGACCAGCCAGCGGTCCCCACAATGTAAATGGGTTTATAAATCATATAGAATGAGTTTTTGTGAAAAAGTAAAAGTTTGCACAGTTTCCTGTGAGGGTTAGGTTTAGGGGTAGGGGCAGGGTAGGGGGATAGAATGTACAGTTTGTTCAGTGTAAAATGCATTGAAGTCTATGGAAAGTCCCCACAATTCACAAAAACAAACATGTGTGTGTGTGTGTGTGTGTGTGTGTGTGTGTGTGTGTGTGTGTGTGTGTGTGTGTGTGTGTGTGTGTGTGTGTGTGTGTGTGTGTGTGTGTGTGTGTGTGTTTGTGTACTTGTTTTTGTGAAATATCAGGACACAAATGTGTATAATGACATGGGTATGACATAGGTATTACAAAAAGAGGTGAAATATGAGGACATTCAGCATGTCCCCACTTTTCAAAAGGCTTATAAATCATACAGAATGAGTTTTTGTGACAAAGTAAAAGTGTGCACAGTTTCCTGTGAGGGTTAGGTTTAGGGATAGGGGTAGTGTAGGGGGATAGAAAATACGGTTTGTACAGTATAAAAACCATTACGCCTATGGAATGTCCCCACATTTCACAAAAACAAGTATGTGTGTATGTGTGTGTGTGTGTGTGTGTGTGTGTGTTTACAAATAAATTAACATGGGAAATTCAATTTATTTGCAGACATCCTTGAAACTTAGACATAAACACACATTTGCACACAAACACACACTCACATACCAATGTGATGCGAGTGTAGGTGTGTGTGTTGTGATATATTTCAGACCCTCACACATCTGGGCCTGAAATCTGGTTGTGTTGAATGAAGGCAAATCACATACACACAGAGAGAGAAGCACAATGTTGATCCATCTTACAGAGAGATGATCTTGGTGCGACAAAATAAACACACACAAATGCTTCAAGTTTATGGTTGGGTTAAAAAAAAAAAAATAAAATAAAAACTAAAAATATAGGAACACATCTAAACACACTTATAGAGCCTCACAAACATCTTTAAAATTAATAAAAATTGTATCCAAAAATGAAAATCATGTCATTATTTACTCAAACTCATGTCATTCCAAATCCCTATGGCTTTATTTTATATAAAGCAGAAAGCAGAAAACTTGTTATATAAATGTCATTGGCACCAAATTTAGCACCATTAGCTATGTTTCAATTCAAGTTGCAAATTGAATTCATGCAAAAAAAACAAAAAAAAAAGAATAACAAAAAATAATTTGCGAATTAAGTAGCGTTTCCATATTATATGTTCAAGGAAACAAAACCTTCACTTCTGTGGCAAATTAGTGTAAAATAAAATGGAAATGAAAGTTGTAGCTACTGAGGCTCTTGTAAATTGTAATATAGTACTTGCAGTTTAGAGCGGAGACAAAACACTCAGACAAACTTTATTTGCTAGCGATCAGGGCAAATGGCTTATATTGGTAAGCGACAGCATCAGAGAGTTCTAGAGGGTAATAAATGTCAATCAATTTGATTACATTTTTTGTAGTATTTCAGAATGTCAAGAAATGTGTTTTCTTATCTTATGCAAGCAAATTATTCAGTTGCATGACTTGAGACAAATTCACATTTTTTTGACACGCATTAAGAATTTCTTTGGTGAATGTGTTTCCATGGCAGTTGTCTTCTTAAAAAAAAAAAAGTAATCTCTACAAGCAAGTGTACTTCATTTGTGCACATTTTAGAAATGTTATTTGCATCTTTATGTTTCAATCCAGCATTTAAAAATATAAATGTATGAAAACCTGCCACCGTACTTTTTTTTTTGTGACAAAGCGGATGAATGAAATCCGGATGTTATAGAAAAGTAGAAGATTTGGATCCCTTCCACACATAAAGTTATCATATGGATTCAGGAAACTGAAAATAGTGACTTGCGCAGTGAAACATTTGTGCTAAAAAGGGATATTTTCGTGGCTGACCTCATGCATTTGTAAGAGTTTCCCTTTCAGATGCAAAATGTATGGGAGGAGAGTATTTAATCATGCAAGGTAATTTACTAAGGTTGGCGCTAGTCAATTCACTGGTATTTGTGGTATTATTTAGGCCATCCTTAAAAATATTCTTGTTTGTCGTAACCCGACCGACCCTGTCAATTTAGGACCGACTCAAATTTTTTATTTTTTTTGCTTCAAGTCCGACCGACTTCCCGGTCGTTTTGCGTTAAGACCGACCAATTTTTTATTTTTTTACTCTTCAAACAACTAATACAAAAGCAATAAAATAATATTAATTATATTTTAGTAAGTATTGTAAATATATAAATAGCCTAGGCCTACATACAAACGAAGGCTACGTTCTTTCTTTTAAATAAAAACCGTCATCTATGTTTACACTATTGATTAACGGATGTCACACTATGGCCGGTGCGTTCGCTTCGTCTCAACCCATTGAGAGACGAGACGTGCTGACAGATAAAATAATTACATGATTGTGACAGCCTACGTATATTTCTCTCTTTTTCTCTTTTTAATACTTTTCAATGGTTAAATATTTGCAAAATCCACAGACATATGTAAAGGGTGACCAATAGTAATGATATGTGGGAAAAAAAAAAAAAAAAGACATAGAAATGAAGAAGAAATGTAGAGATACAAGGATTTCGTCTGACAGAGACGATATGATCATTTTTGGAACTTTGAAGCTGTATGTTTTCATTGTAGGGAAAAGAGCAGCATGAACATTCTTAAAAATATTCTATTTTTGTGCTCCAAAAAGAAAGCTCTTACAGGTTTAGAATGACAGAGTACATAATTACAACCATTCATTTCTGAGTGAACCATTCTCTTAACAGTACCAACTTATGCAGGTGTGATTTCTGTTAGCATAGAAACACTGTTCTTTACTGTTGCAATATTTCTCTCTGAGATTAATATCCGGCGTCACATTAATGTTTAACAAGAAGGTCAACAGACTAGTAACTATGATCATTTTTGAAGAAAACCACTGGATCAATGTCAAACTCCATCTACTTCATCCAAGCCCTTCTGCATTTGAGCAGATACGAGTTCAATCCATATTTTCTCAGTCTCCTATTTTCTATGAATAATCATTTTAATCTAAATGGATCCATCTCTGAAAGGACACATTGGTTGTGATGATTAATCACCGCCCGGTCTGAAATAAATTAATTTACATATCTAGGAACAAAAACATTATTTATTCGAGTTTGGCACACCTGGTCGGTAAACCGCTGCCCACACCGCAACACACTGCAGGAAAGCGCAATAAAGCCAGGAGAGTTATGATTATCATCTCAGTCATAATGCCTGCGTCAGTAAGATGAATGCAGGCGAGGAAGTGCAGGGACGCCGACTCCTGCTTTTAATAAATCCCACATCACCGCTCGCCAAAGCTCGTCACCGCTGCCATGACAACCACATTTATTTTAGGACAGTTTGATAAATTAATTTGTTTTTATCGGATAAGAATACATTCACCGCCAAACTGATCTTGACTGAGAAATGAAATACGGCAAAGCAAAGAGAAGCTCTCCGGCTCGCTTTAGAGTTGTGAGGTGGTTTCGAGTCAGGTGTGTGGTAAAATTAAAACTTTTTGGTTTTGATGGTGAAGTGAAAGTCAACTTTAGACATGCATTTGGCAGAAATCATCCAACGCACCATACATTTTTTTTTCACTGTATACATTTTATGTTATGTATTCCTTGAGAATCAACTGAATCATTGTTGCGTCATCCTCTACTATTTGAGTTACATGAAGGCCCAATTTAAAAATGTAAATATATTTATATTATATATTACATTTAATTATATAAAATATTTATATATATGAAATATTTTGTATATTACAAACTATATGAATGTGTAAATTTACTTAAAACTCGTGCACATTATTTAAATAAATTGACATTTTATGTACAATGAAAAATCATTTTGCAAATGTCTTATATTCGTTCTTGTGTTTCATGAACATATTAAATATAAACTATTACAGAAAATATGTTAAAATCATACATAACCCTTAAAAGTTGCACCTACGACTAATAGTCGAGATGCCTATATACCTTGTTTTCATTCACATAAAATTAAAAATGGCACATACTCTGACTATGCTGTCTAAGGCACTTTTTAACATCTAGTCAGTTTTTTAACAAAAGCATTTAAGCATTTCCCTCACACAAGTAGTTGTTTTCAGCTGTCTGTGAGTGTTCATCAGCTATGTGTATTTGGGTTGACATCTTTATGTTTGTTCTATACTCTTAAGGAGAAAAAGAGGAAAGCTACCGAGAAAGTGATAAGAGAAAACTCCAGTGTGTTGCAAGAGAGAGAGAGAGAGAGAGACATATCTGATATCAAGCCACAGGTCAAGCAGACACACACTCGTGCACAGACACACACTCGAGAAGACAAACTGGAGGAATGTGAGCTGGTGGAACAGCCTGCCTGATGGGTATCAAATGGAGCATCTTAGATAAAGACGCTTCTGCCAGACTTCACTTACACACAAACACACAAACCAAAACATCCCCACCAAAACAGGCCGAAGTCGTCACCAGACACATCTAGGTACGTGCAAAGACACACACAATGCGTCCCCCGCAAGGAAGAAGGCACATTTTGACGTATTAGAAACCAGAATTTGCGTACCACAAAAGTATCGGTAAAGCAATCGGCAAAATCCCCGTACGAGCAAGGATGTTGGTTGTTATCGCACATCTACACCATATCTAGCTGCGATACACAAATGCTAAACATCGAAGTGGAAATGGTTGTCAGAGTGCTTAGGTGTAGTTAACCTTCTTATCATAACGCAGTGCACTGCAGAATCAATAATAACTGTGCCGCACCAATCTCCATGTCCGCCCAGGCGAGGAGGAAGCCAACATTCCTTTCAAAATGGAGGTAACGTTGAAATGTTTAATCTCTGCGGCAGTATGATAAGATTGCTTCCACCATTTTGGTTCCAATGCATCTGAACCATCTCCCCTGTGCCAGGTCTGTGTGGGATGTGGCGTAGAAGCCGTCTTTATCTACAAACCCAAGAGTATCTTAGCTTTGTATCTTGGGCCCCCACATGAACTGAAGGGGAAAGGGACGGTGGGTAATCTTCATCATCTCCAATCCAAATACACTTCTAAATGCTTGCTTGCCTGCTTCATGACCTCTTTCTTTAGAAGGTCACCGTCAAGGCCTCTTGGAAGGTTGCCTGCTGTAGGGCCCTAACATTTACTCATATCCACCCAATTAATACGGTAAATGCTGTAAATGTGTTCCATGAAGTGCCATTCACAACCCTTTGATAACATAATGGGAAGTATTTGTAAATACACAGATTATTCAATGAAAAACAAGTGAGTTTTTCCTTCTGGAATGAATAAGATTGTCAAAAGTGATCTTGATATGAAAGTGGTTGAGGGGTAGGGACTAAAATATATATATTTTTGTAATCATGTCAGTTTCATATAGTTTATACATACATATACACTTACTAGCCACTTTATTAGGTAAGTACTGCTAGTACTGCACTGGACCCCCCTTTTCCCCTCAGTTATGTCTTAATTCATTGAGGCATAGATTCTACAAGGTACTAGAAACATTCCTCAGATATTTTGGTACATATTGTCAGCTGCACAAAGGTGCTCTATTGGATTGAGATCTGGTGACTGTGGAGGCCATTTGAGTATAGTGAACTCATGGTACATTATCCTGCTCGAAGTTGCCATCAGAAGATGGATACACTGTGGTCATAAAGGGATGTACATGGTCAGCAACAATACTCAGGTAGGCTGTGGTGTTTAAACAATGCTCAATTGGTACTAAGGGGGCCAAAGTACGCCAAGAACCAAAGTGCGGCCACACACATTACACCGCTACCAGCAGCCTGAATCGTTGACACAAAGCAGGATGGATGCTTTTGGTGAGCCCATGCAAATTGTAGCCTCAGTTTCCTGTTCTTAGCTGACAGGAGTGCCACCTGGTTTGATCTTATGCTGCTGAAGCCCATCTGAGGAGACTAAGAGACTAAGAGCTGACATAACCCAACTGATATCAGCATTTATACTGTACACTCGACAAAACAACCCTGGGTAGAGGTACCGACCCGGAAAAGCTTAGGCCAAAAAGGAAGTAAAAATGGTATGACGCAGATGAAATGCTTTCCACACCATCTTTAAAGGCCAGCAAAACATTGGGTTAATCCTTCATCCTCCATTGCACCTGATGGAGACTCATGTGATTGTGTTGGTGTCCACCTGAGTTTACGTCATTTGCCATCATCTCTTTTTCAATGATGTTTGACTCATATTGACAGGGAAATATCCAATCTGTCCACTTACATTGCAGACACAAATGCACGTATCCATTTCATATCAGATTTATTTCCACATATGAATGAGGCCAGAAACCGACCTGATTATCGTAATCAATGAGCTTTTTTCCTGCTTACATGTCCGTGGGTCATATCCGACCTGTGCCACATGGGAGGAAAAAAAAAAATCAGAATTGCGTCACTTGAACCATGTTGTGTAAATGCGGCCTATAATGCTATAAAACATTTAGCACAGTGTCAAAGTACGACCATTTATAAGAATAAGATGGTATGGTATTACTCCATACTCACGTTACAGCGTCAGTCAAGAGTTTAAAATAACTTTCTTCTGTGAACTAACGTGGCTTATCACAGAATAAGGCAGGAATTCTATTACAGTATTTTCATGTTTGATCAGTCAAAACGTCATTTTATTCTCTTACCGATAGCTGATGATATGTTTGTCCATACAGTATAAGGGATTGCCTGGAATGTCATAAGTTGTATTACTCCTATGAGTCTCACTTGTGGACATTTTTGCAGAATCCAAATAACTCGCACACTGGCTAGCTTACATTTTTTAAAGTGCTGCCGCAAAGACTCTTTAAGGAATAATAATTAAGGCCATCTCTGGTAGTTGTGCGCTGTCTTCTTCTGTTATATGACAGGTGGCAAACAGCATTAAGATGCAATAATGCATCTTTGGTATGTCAACCCGGGGTGCGTTTCCCAAAGCCAACTATGGTCAAAAGTTCTGTTGTTACCAACAGAGTTCAATGGAACATGCGACAATAGTTGGCTAACATTGCTTTTGTTAAACACACCCCAGATAGTTAATGGCTCTAGATTATTTGTCATATTATCATATGTGCACTACTCATTTTTAAATATCATGGTTATCACCATAGTGTGACACCTGTAATTAACACAATAATGATATTTCCTGTTTTATATATCACGATTATTGTCAGCACTGGTATATCACAGCACCCCTAATATAAATAATTAAAAAATAATGTGCTGTAACCATCAAGTAATAACATTTTTCTTACACCCTCTATACAAGTGAGTGTAGAAATCTTAATACTTTTCTAAAAACGTTTTTAAAAAGATATTTTTCAAGGTAAAAAGTTTTTCTTTTTTTTTTTTTTTTTTTTATTACCCTGAATTTTTGATTCTTAAATATCATTACGTTTTTGGGGGGGGTTATACCCATGAGACTTTAAAACTTGTAAAATGTCATTAAGTCTTCTAGGGTTGTTTCTTTTGGCAGTTTTGTTAAAAATAAATGAAAAAAATGTGTCTACCAAAAAGTCATCCTAAAATCATTGAATGATTGCAGTAGAACGTTAGAAATTGTTAGTAAAAGAGACCTATTCTATGCTACAGTGTTCAAATCACTGAGGCGACTGGAAGGCCATTAAGTTAACACGCTCTGGAAAATAGCTCACCTCCCACCTCCCCATTCTTAATGTCATCTGAATGCTCTTTGATGGAGGCGTAACCTTATTTCAAACTGTGTTAACCTTGGCTCTTCCTCCTTCCCTTTCGCTCCGTCTCGTTTATTTACCCAGAAACTATCTGCACACGGGGCGGTTTTGCGCTCTGATGAGCGCTTTATCTCTGAGCCCACCTTTCGCCTGCGTTGGTCTTGCGTTGGGTATCGGTGTTAATTATCTCACCGTATTCCCCCTCTCCTGCCTATCAGATGGCCTCATCGCCACTACGTAATTATACGCGGCTCACGGCCGCCCGCCCCTCTCTCACGGGACCTGTGGAAGAAGTGTGGAGGGAAAATAGTAGAGACTCCATTTCATTGTGTGCAGATTGCCTAGATTTTTGTACAGGAGCAACTACAAATTGAAGAAACATACAATATGGCACGGATAAGAGAAAATCTAAATGGCTCTCACTGATTACTGTTTAAAAGGTGCCCTTGAATGAAAAATTTAATTTATCTTGGCATAGTCAAATAACAAGAGTTCAGTACATGGAAATGACATACAGTGAGTCTCAAACTCCATTGTTTCCTCCTTCTTATATAAATCTCATTTGTTTAAAAGACCTCAGAAGAACAGGCCCAATATTTGCATATGCCAGCCCATGTTCCCAACATTATGAAAGGCATTACACAAGGGCAGCCAGTAACGTCTGGATCTTTACAGGTGAATCAACAGACTAGGTAAGCAAGCAAGGACAACAGCGAAAAATGGCAGATGGAGCGATAATAACTGACATGATCCATGATATCATGATATTTTTTGTGATATTTGTAAATTGTCTTTCTAAATGTTTCGTTAGCATGTTGCTAATGTACTGTTAAATGTGGTTAAAGTTACCATCGTTTCTTACTGTTTTCACGGAGACAAGAGCCGTCGTTATTTTCATTTTTAAACACTTGCAGTCTGTATAATTCATAAACACAACTTGTGGACATTCTTTATAAATCTCTCCAACAGTGTAGCATTAGATGTTAGCCATGGAGCACTGCTTCAAATTCATTCAGAATCAAATGTAAACAATATAACAGTATACAATACTCACATAATCCGACGCATGCATGCTGCATGCATGACGAACACTTTGTAAAGATCCATTTGATCCATTTGAGGGTTATATTAGCTGTGTTTATGCACTGTTCAAGGCAAGTTATATTAACTTTGTTTATGCACTGTTCAAGGCAAGCGCAAGCTCCGTGGGCGTGGAGCACGAGAATTAAAGGGCCAGTAGCCCTGAATCGGCTCATTTATAATGATGCCCCAAAATAGGCAGTTAAAAAAATGAATTTAAAAAAATCTATGGGGTATTTTGAGCTGAAACTTCAGACACATTCAGGGGACACCTTAGACTTATATTACATCTTTTTAAAAAAAGTTCTAGGGCACCTTTAAATTGAGCTACATTTAGTGGTTGTTACTAAGGCAGTTGGCAAAAAGGCAAAAATTTTAAGTTTTCTAAGCAATTGGAGTTTTGACATGGACTTTTGTTTTTATGACCAACCACCACAGCAAACTGCACAGCATGCATAAAAACTATTTCCAATATGCCTCTACTCAAATTTTTGCAAGACTTCAAAAACATACAATTCACTTTAGTTTCAAGCTTAAATTACCACTAGTGGCAGTAGAACAACAAACTAATACATTTCGTTGTTTACATCACATAACCAGCTCCATATTTATAGCTTCTCTGATGTAGTAAACTTGCTCAGTAGCTCACACGGTACAGCACCGTGTCACAATAAAAGAGCTCTCAGACTTGTAGAGACGAGCTGAAATGGCACAGCTGCTTCAGCAAAAGCAATTTTATCTCATATTTTCATTAGTTAACACTATTGGTTAAGTTTAGGGTAGAGTTTAGTGTAGGTGGTACGTAATTTTCAAACAGGATAGAGCATTAACCTTTTAGCGCCATTGCCATGATACAACAACCAATGTAATAAAACACTGCAAGATTCACATTCATTTCTTCCAGATAAAGCTGAACACACTTTTATCTCCACTTCAATTTGAAAGTGTCACAGGAACGTTTTTCCAATGAGCTTGGGTTAACTATTTCAGAGAATTTTATCAACCACATAACACACTAGCAACCACTCCAAACACTGCATACCCTGAACACCTTAGGAACCACACAAAACACTGGCATAGTAATACACAAAAAAGCACTTGAAATGCCTTAGCAACTGCATAGCAACACCCTGGCATTGTGGCAGTGACTTTTACTCTATACAACAAATGAAATACAAAATTGTAATTTATTCAGAATATGTATACATCTAGTTATAATTATAAGCTTGTACATAAAACATTTAACCTAAACTAAAACATTTACCTTCTTGTAGTTTTACAAGTAAATAAAGACCTCATATATATTCATATATATTTCAATATTTTGGCCCCAAAGTACATTCTAAGTTTAAAAATGTGCACACACTTGTTTTGTTTTGTTGTTTGGTTAGTGCTTTAATTGGCACAGGTTTAATTTCAGTTTCTCTTGCCCCATCACCTTTGAATCTGTCTCCCAGTTTCAATTCCCTCTCCATTCATTTTGTCTCTTTCTTGTAATAAAGCTGTGCTCCACGCCAAAGACTCCATGACCTTCTCTCAACTCTCAGACTTCATTGTAGCAATGAGAGAAGTAATTAATGCGCTATCCTCTCATCTGAGTGTGTCGTCTTTTTAACAGAGGTGTACGGCTCCCTCTGTTTCTCACACACTCTTAATTAACTTGCGCTCCCCTTCGTCCAATTCTTACCACACAGTCCTTTCTTTTCTCTTCTGATGGACGTTCATTCACAATGAACAATGGTGGATGTGGACTCGCAGTGAGTCACGGATGTACCGTTCTGTTGAAGTTGTCAAGTGAGGGTGAAGAGAAAGTGAGTAGGAGTAAAGGAGAAATGATGAAAAAGGGAAGATAAAAGTAAAGGAGTTTAACGCAAATGTATGTCAGCGTTGAAAAAGGACAGAGAATATTTTGGGGCAAGAGGCAAGAGAAGAATAATCACTTTATGCCCTATTTTGCACAGCAGTTTAAAATGAAATCTCAACCTTGACATTGAGTACATAGAATTATACGGTGATGTTCAATAGATTTTTTTATTAAAAGACCTGATTTTGTTGTTGTTGTTGTTTTACAACTTAAAATAATTTAAATCTGTTTCATATCAAACTCTGGGACAATAAAGTGAAAAAAGTTCAAGAAAAACCCAAATGTAAAAAAGTTCAGCACAAATGTATGAACAGACAGATGAAGGCTTGTTACTTTAATGTCAATTTAAGTCAATTTTTAGACAACAATTTAGCAATAGATAACAAAAAAAAAATTTTAAACATTGGTGTGGAAAGTTTTGATACACCAAATATTTTATACTTTGTGTTGTTAGGTTGGATCAGACTTCGTATAAAAAGGTATACAGTGAACATACTGTGCAATATATATCGAGCTATGTAGGTTGATTATTATCTAGCGTTAGCGTCAGTTCTGGCAGGTCACGTTAGTCAAGCTTGCATCAGCTGACTCCCAGGTGACTTGCGTCTACCTATAGGAATACGACGCCTATTACGGAATCTATATATATATATATATATATATATATATATATATATATATATATATATATATATATATATATAAGCTCCTCAGTATTATCAGCAGCTATTGCATTTCTCAGGAGCAAATTACCCTCCTCCATCCCCAGCTCCTCCTCTCTTCAGTCAAGATTGGCCTTATTATTTCCCCTGAATCAGACTAATCTCGAATATGTGTACGTTAAATCATGACATTTAATGATATCTGCATGTTGGTCCTGTTCTGTTTACCCTGGGGGGTTTATTGCTGCTCTCCCTGCTCTTATCCATGCTAGGCTGCATGGATGCACAGGGAGTTCTTGCCCAGAACAGAACCATACCGCCAATACAAACTGCATAATCTATCATATTTGACGATAGTGGTCCTGACAGAAATATATTTATTAGTAATTCTTAAGTTTGGTCTTTTTTTTCAGAAGCCAATTGAGTTAATTCGGGTCTCAACAGAAAATTACTGAAAATCATCACTGGGCTCAGCATTAATAGTTTTGATGCAAAAATATTGCTTGTGAGTATTCTATGATGTGTGCGCGCGAAAACCGAAGCAAATATTCGCAATTCGTTACTCACTCTAGATTACTTGTTTTTTGCGTCACTCGTGCAAATAAAAATATCGCACGATGAGTAATGTCTTCACGCACATCAACAACAGCACCATCCAGAGGCACACACTATGTGAACTTCCTCATAGGAAAATGCGCCTGGATGACAGCCACTTCCAGCGCTCTTTGAGGCGCATATTTTCAACACTTATCAGGTAGTCCAACTTCCTTGCTTACTTTTCTCCAAACTATCTCCTTTTTTGTCCCAGTCTCTGTATGAATAAGAAGTTGTGTCAATAATTTCGGGGTGCCCTCAGACAGCTACAATAATGCTATGAAAAATATGAATATCCTCCATTTTCTGATGCAACCGGACGTGTCGATAAGCTCTTTGCTGATTGGCTTGTGCAACAATGTGTCATGCGAATTTTCCGCTTGAGCTGAAATTTTTCAACTTGCGTGGAAGACGCGATTGAGGCAAATATCACGCATTCGAGGTAACCGCGTTGCCCGACGCAAATTTGCGTCTATTTGCATCTTTGCATTGACTTTGTATGTAATCTACTCATGCAAATAATTAAATTCGCTTTTGGTGTGCACACACCATTAGAACTTTTATATTGTGAAGTCGCATCAGACCCAAACAGGCCTTTAAACATTATGCATATGTGCTTTTCTGCATGATACCTGACACTGGCCTTTTCTACATACATTCAACCCTTCCTCATTGTAAAAGGAAATGCAAATCTAGTCTCAGGTCATTGGCAAAGGGCACACGCCCCCATCGCTAACACATAGCTGCTTCATTTTACCTCACGCTGACCCATCCAGGTGCTTCTCCAACTGTGGGCCTGCATTCACTCCCAGTACAACAGTATGAAAGCTGATCTATGATCAGGTTTCTCAGTGTCCATTTTGATATGGGATTCAACATACAACAATGCTGATCTAGTGACAGCTCTCAAAGTCCCTAAGGCCAGTGCAGTTGACTATGCGGTTGGTGTGTCCATAGAAAACTCAAAATCTTATCCATCCAGACCACTGAGATGCATTAGCATGCTAAGTGACTGACAGCCTGGTGTTTATATAGGCTTTGTTCAAGTAAAACCGACCCTTGAGGGACCAAACAAGGAGCAGGGGTCTCCGTCAGGTCAAGGGTCAAAATGTGATGACCCTTAGGCTGGCTTTGTCCTCTTTGATTAAAGCACTCAGTGTTTCTGAAAGTGCCCTTCATTGCGGTAAAGACAGGGTCATCGTAAAGGCATATAAATTTACACTCACGCGAATACATTGTATTAATACAATTGTATCAAACACACACGCACTCACACACAAATACATACAAAATTATTTTTAAATATCTGACATTAAAAAGTGTTTTTTGAAGGTATATGTGTATATTTTTTGCTTATCTTATGTTTTAATAAATATGAAATATAGGTCTGAGGAAGTGGTTTTAGGGGTAATGAGTGATAGAATAAACTAAATAGTACATTTGTCTTAAAATAAAAGAAAAAATGTTTATCATCATCATCATTATTACTTTCACAGTTGAAATGTAGCCGTTTTAAAAACTAATAGCAGCTAAAACTGCAGAACATATTTTATTCCAGGTTTTAAGAATTAGAAAAACAACTTAAGAAAAGTGCATTTCAGCAATTGTAAATTTGTTTAAAGAATGGGAAAGGAGAGAATGTATCCTATAGGGTCATTCACCCTCAGATGTCAAAGATCTCATGTGTGCATCTTTCTTTTAATTAAAAACGCAGCAGACGAGTGTTTTAGGGTATAGCTATTATAAAAATCATTCCGACATTAGCCGGGCTGTGTTTGTGACATGGTTTTATTTTGCTTTTTGAACTTAGCAGTAATAAATTACACACTAGTGAAGCAAGGCTGAGCAGCTCCTATCTTTTTAATTTCCTAAATGCAATTCATTGCTCTGAACATGGGCTCAAAACATTAATTAATTTGTATTTGATAATTTGCACATTTTCATAGCATGACATGAGTGAATTTCGCCTCTCTCTTTAAACTTTGCTCTGCCTATACAAGTTTAATTAAGCAGAATCTTTCTGCATTATCAACAGCATGAATTGGAGGCTTTTTAAAACATGGTGTTATATATATATTTTTTTTAATTTGGAAAAGAGAAAGCATTTGAAAATGAAGCAGAGGGATTGCTGGAGGTGGTGTACATTTCAACGTAATTTACAGAGAATTGCAGAGACTGAAAAATAAATATAACTTAGAAAATCAGTCACACGCGCACACAATTGTGTGACTTGTAATTAAACCAGTGTGTGTTTAGCAGAAGAGTTGTTGAGCCTATAGGTACAAAAATTATTAGTCATAAAAGTGCTTGTTTTCCTGTCAAGGATGTTGGCATGAGATGTTGAGGCGGAAACTTGAGGGACAGATTGAGGGTTGTGCGTAGAAGTAGAAATGTTCGTATGTCAATCTTAAGCATAATCAGCCTCATTCCATCAGATTAATGTTCTTCAGCTACATAACACATTGCCTAACTTGTGCATAAACGCACACTCCTGTGGTCTGCATGCACTCTGGCTTTTTCAGAACATAATCCATGTTCGATCTTCCATGATCATTTACGCAACACGACAGATGAGCATCTCAGCACAATGATAAAAATGTTAAATTAATGAAACACAGATAGCAAGATCTCCCTCTCCATTTCTTCCTCAGATTACTCAGAGAAGAGACACGAGAGTCGTATAACCCTTGTTCGCTTTACCTTCACATATTCCAGCATCCTCTGCTTCTTTGTAGGCTCTTTTGCAAAGCACTATACACCTTTGTGGGGCCTTTTAGTTTGTATTTTAAAGTACATTAGGTTAATTTTGAAAAGAATTGTACTTCAAATGTTTAAGAAAGATGTAACATTATTTCTGCAAAAACACTTTTGGAAAAAGGCAATTCTATATACATTTTATGAAGTATTTTCATAAAATTGTTTTATTTTTATTTACAAATTTTGTAACACTGCAGACTCTAATATTGTGTGAGGTGGGAACTTTACTCAATTAAAACTATAAGAGGTTATTAGAAATTAAACAATGCAGTTAAATAAGTAAAAAAAAATAAATAAATAAATAAGCTTAATATTTTCTGGAGTGTGAGTAAAAAAAAAGTGTCCAATAAAAAGACTACTAATAGTGGGTTAAGACTACTTTGGATCTTATTCAGAACAAGCAAAATAATGAAAATAAAGTCAATGAAGCATGTATTACAGGGATGTTTTCTCACTATACTGAACAAATAACAGTATAAATTAGATTAGAGTATCAGAACATTTGCAGTGCTCATACAATATACTGTTCAACAAAATTCTGACAGAGAAGTCACTGACAGAGAAGAAAGAGTGAAAACTCTTCACATGCGCATATTCAGAAACGCTCATATCCACTTTATCCAATGCTCTTTATTTTCTTCATGTTCTTAAGATTCCTGTTACTATTGTATGAATGAGAAACCACTTCACATAATTCAGTGCATGTGTGAACGGAACAAATAATTCAAACTGTTTTGAGAACCAATTACCATTCTGCCAACTGCTTTGAAAAGAATCAACTCAAAAAGAGTATAGAGCATTAAAACAAAGTAAAAAGAGGAACATTGACATTGACCAGTATACTAAAATAAAAGTACATTTTGTCATTTGTACTCGAGTAAGAATAAAAAGTACACAGTAAAAAGACTTTTCGAAGTTTGTAATTTGAACAAAGGTTTGAACAAAAGAAAATAGCATTTCAGTCTTTCTAATTTAAAATTAAAAATGTATTTAATGCATTACTTGATTTCTAAGTAAATCCAACACCATTTTTTAGTGTACCCACCTTCAAATATTTTCTTAAAAGTACAAGTAATTGTAATGGAGTAAATGATGCTTGTTACTACTCGCATATATGACACATAAAAAATAAATAAATAAATCTCCATTGAGAAACCCATTTATAAACCTGAAGTAGTCCAAATAATATTCCATGTTTTCATAGAGGGATGACAAAAAAAAATTTACTTTTACTTCATTACACTGGGCGATGTCCAGATTTTGAAGAAAACACTTTCACACCGCACAAATTTCTTTACACTAAAAAAAAAGTGAACAATTTATTGGTATTTAAAGGATTAGTTCACTTTCAAATGAAAATTTCCTCATAATTTACTCACCCCCATGTCATTCAAGATGTCCATGTCCTCCTTTCTTCAGTCGAAAAGAAATTAAGGTTTTTGATGAAAACATTCCAGGATTTTTCTCCATATAGTGGACAATGGACCCCAAACGGTCGAAGGTCAAAATTACAGATTAATTGCAGCTTCAAAGCATTTTACACAATCCCAGATGAGGATTAAGGGTCTTATCTAGAGAAACCATCATTCATTAAAAAAAAAAAAAAATTATATATATATATATATAATAATAATAATAATAATATATATATATATATATATATATATATATATATATATATATATATATATATATATATATATATATATATATATATTTATATATGCGCACATTTAAACAATAAATGCTCATCTTGAACTAGCTCTATTCTTCTTCTTCTATTAGAATTCCGGCAATGTAGACACTGCTAAGTGTATTACTGCCCTCCACAGGTCAAAGTTTGAAATAATTGGTATATACTTGAACTAGCATATTGTATATGACAATTTAGTTCAAACATTGACTTGTGGAGAGCAGTATTACACTTAGCAGCATCTATACTGCTGGAATTCAAATAGAGAAGAAGAGGAGAGCTAGTTCAAGATGAGCATTTATGGTTAAAACGTACACTTTTTTTTTTTTTTTTTTTTTTTTTTTATAAAATGAGCGATGGTTTCTCTAGATAAGAACTGTACTCGATGTAAACTGTAACTTTGACCTTCAACTGTTTGGGGTCCATTGAAGTCCAATATATGGGAAAAAATCTTGGAATGTTTTCATCAAAAACCTTAATTTCTTTTCGATTGAAGAAATAAAGATATAAACATCTTGGATAATATGGGGGTGAGTAAATAATCAGGAAATTTTCATTTGAAAGTGAACTAATCCTTTAAAGTTTATGTCTACTGTTGAAAAGTTGAGGGACATTTGCCACCTCAAATGAAGAATGACCCCATCAATCAGATGTGAATATGGGCTAGTGGTCTCTAAAACCCCAAACTGAGGGTTAACATGACGGTTAAGAACCAATGATAACTCAATAAAACATTGCCAGTTGGCCCCGTTTATTCCCAATTCTTAGTCCTGCTTCAACGCACACTAGACAAATTACCTGTGTGGTGGCGTCAACCACAGAGCTAGTGAGTGGGAACACCCCTTGACACAATGCCCTCTACCTACTATCTCAATTATTCACAAACCCACCTGATAAAGAGAAAAAAGATTCAAAATGAATTGACCTGACTGACGGGGTTTCCTCATTCAGTCAAAGCGCCACAATGGCTCCACCTCACCCCTCCAAGTCTTTCCACCAAACACCTTGATAAAACCTCTATTCTTTCATTTTCTGTCTCTCGTTCCTCTCTTTCATTTGCTCTTCGATCCCGGGCCACCAGGGAACACATGGGTCTTTGTTCGCTGAATTGGTTTTCTGATGTTTCTCTTTCTTGCTTCTCTCTCTTCTCGGCTCGTCTTTTCTTCGGGGAGAGCCTGATTAATATCGTCCGTAACGCGAAGCGGTGACGCGCAAGGCCCCTCTCAGCCATTACCGCGCACAGTCACTGAGCTTAATACCCGAAATATTACAGTCACAGAGTAATGGGATTCCAGCACGGAATATGAAAAGCATGAATTTATGCATTTTTAAATGAAGGCAGAATAACTCAAGCGGCTCATTAATGAGACTCACTGTGTACAGAACTCATATAGGACGTATGATGTGAAGCTCTGATGTACCGTTTCTGATTCATGTTCAAAATTAGCTTAAAACATGAGAGCAAACAGTATGTTACTGTTCAAGCTTAGACAAGTATGAGTGCTAGATTAAAGGTGGACATAATTATTGAAAAGCCTACAAAATGTTAGCGAAGTTCAACTTTTAACCATTCAGAAAAGAATTTGTGTAAGAAAGAGTGAGAGTAGAACATGAGGAGATGGTTGACCAAAAATATAAAGAGATCAAGAGAAAGGGAGGAAAATATTACCATGGTGCTAACAGCTAACAACACATTAGCAGTTAGCAAACTGCTTCTATCTTATTACAAAAAAACTTTATGATTAAAATTGCTATTTTGTTTAAAAAAGTTTAGAGTTAAGGGCCGTCCACAGGAGGTCAAAATAAAGTATTATTAGAGTATGTTTTACAAGTACATACTATTTCAGTCTTTCTACTTCAAAATGTGTTATTTATTTGTGAAACTTACTAACACTTACTGAGTGAAAATTGTTTCTACACCAAATTCTGTTCACTTACTAAACATATACATCCAGTGGGTCCTGTGCTAACCAACCTTTAAGACGAATGTTAATGCTAACAGCTAGCTTTCTCCAGAGAGTAAAAACTGAAAGATTACTAAAGACCATTCGCCTACATTAATGCTGATAATTTGTGTGAAAAGGTTTGTTTTGTCAGCTAGCTACATTAGCTAGCTAAAGTAGCCTGAAGAACTGAACTGTCTGCTGTTCACAAACACACTCCCTGACTTTCCCGCTTTACGCTCCCCGTGCCAAAAGGTTTTGATAAATGAGATGGTTTAATTAATACTTTTCCAGTGCTTAGCGCAGAGAGCTTATAATTAGTCCTGGTTTTAAGAGCATAATCTCCTGACATCATTGAGATCTTATCACACTCACACACAAGCACACTCACACGCTCAGGAGTCTGACACACACTGCTAGCATACTACTTATGGATTGTGTGTGTGTGTGTGTGTGTGTGTGTGTGTGTGTGTGTGTGTGTGTGTGTGTGTGTGTGTGTGTGTGTGTGTGTGTGTGTGTGTGTGTGTGTGTGTGTGTGTGTGTGTGTGTGTGTGTCAATCTCATCAGATTTAAAAGTTTCTCCATTGTACACAGTAAAGTTGTTAAGTTGTTAAGTAGTTTTAAACAGTAAATCACTGTGAAACAGAGGTAAAAAGAGAGCCAAAATTAGTCACAGTAACAGAAATTAAAAATATGCTACTGTTGCAGCAGTATAATCTACACAGTATGCTTAGCATGTTAATACTGAAAATGACTTTTAGAAGTGTATAAACTGATTAACTTCTAGATTCATTATTTAATCAGATTATATAAAAATACCAAATCATATAATCAAATCAAATAATTTTTATTTTCAACGTAACTGGATGAATAGCTTGATGCCATAATGAGGCCATGTGATAAGAATATAATATGCATACCATTTCACATGGTCAAAATGGAAAATCATATAAAGTAGCCAGTATACAGTATGAATGTCATGCTAGTATACCATTTGGAACACAGCCAGAGCTAGTAAAACTGAATGCTGTATATAATTGTATGCTATAATTGTACATAACAATATCATTTTACTTAATACATTTAATGTAGGAGAGAATATAATAGAATAGAATAACTAGATGCAATAAAAACATTAAGATGAATTTAAGTTTAAGTTAATCAATTACTATTAATATTAAATTTAAACATGTTATTCATTAACCCCTGCAGTACCACCTCAAACCCCCTATTGAAGATATTTTATTGATCTGATCTTAAAGTACAAATACACACAAACCATTTGAAGCTGCATGTCTCATCATCAGAAGCATTTCGATACTTGCCACCTTAAAAACAGCAGTAAGTAAACCTGCATTGAAAAGAAGAAACTCTGCAACTCTGTATTCATTACAAACTGGTTAGCAGTGGCTTTGTGAAATGCTGTATCATTTAATTGAAAAACTAATGATCCCAATTTCACTAACTTCTAATTAGAAACAGCACAAATGTTATCATTGTCTCACTGATGCATGCAAACACGCACAAAGGCCATGCTCACACACTCCCTGAGTCAAGTACACACACACGCGCATAAAATTCAAAGGTTGCTTCTCGCGGAAGCATTTGTGGATATTTTCTGGGTATCAGTGGCATGTCTTCACAGATAGAGTCAAACACAGTGCCTCACAATGAGAAATCTGATAATACCCTCATATCTCGATACATTGTCTCCATGTTTACACAATCATAACAATGTGAGATTTTATTCCCTCAACACATACAATCAAGCTGTGAGAACATTACACATTGTGAAGTTAGAATTTCAGTATAAAACATCAATGAAACATAGAAAACTAGAAAAGCCTTGTGAAAAAGAACCCTTTAACATCCTTATAAAGAGAGTGCTTATTATAGAAATAATTTACTTTAAAAGAATAAAACATATCAATTTATTTTACAGTGTACTTGTTACACATGCTAGTTACTGTAGTAATATTTATAAATTATGCATAATTAGATGCAACTAACCCTAAACCAAGATCTAATCCTAACCCTAAAGTGCATGTAGTTAATTATTATTATTCAGTACTTAAATGTATAATTACACTGTAACAAAGACACCTTAAAATCAAGTGTAACCGAATATACTTAAGTGTGAACTGAATGTCATGTTTTCGAAATCGCAACTACATGTTAATTGGTATTAAAAGAAAATGTATTATAGTTTAAATTTTTCATGTAAAAATTTTGCAGTAAAATATCCAAAAACCACTAGGCCAGTGTTATATATTTTGTTCAGTTGAGTACTTACAATATCCCAAACGTTTCCAACTATTTGTAAATCATGAGAAAATCGCGATTTTAACCAAGGATACGGGATGTGGCCGGGAGTCGCCTGTCAATGGCGTCATATCTGCATTACCCTCGGTTTCCGGTTTTATTTTGTAGAAACCATGGAAACACCAAAGTGTTTTAATATATTACATGTTTTATTAGACAAGGTAACAACTGTTTGGTTACATTTATAGACAGAAAATTAATTATTGTTATATAGCTCAACATGTTTAGTCTTATTGTTTAAATCTAGTTTTCTGAGAGTACCATGCTTTTACCATGCCTCAGATAAAAACTATTTTGTCAAATGGCTAATACAGCACTGTCTCCATCATACAATAAGTTTTAAAATTAATTGCATGCCATTTATCAACACAAGCCACCCAGCATTTATTAATGATATTCTAAAATCGATCTAGCTTACTGCAGTGTGCAATAAGTGTCTCACAGCAGCCGCCAAGTGAACAACTGAACAAATGAAGTTGCAATTTAGTAGATTTAAAATATGTTAACTTTAAATGTAATATCAAATAACACTGCTGTTACAATAATATTAAAATCTGGTACTTCACATTTGCTTTAATATTAGCCAAGTGTAATTTTTTTAAAAGCACAACAAAAGATTGTTAAAAAACGTATTTAAAATGTACTGTTCATGGGTAGGATTGTATGTTGACTATTATTTACAAAGGGGACATCAGAACTGTTGAAGTGATGTAATGTGAGTGAAAACAGAAGTGAATGAGTAAACTGTCACTGTCAGGGCTCCGTCACTTCAGTCTAGTTTATTCTTGGTCTTGTGACAGAGCCCTGACACTCCTGTCTTGTCTTTGTGTGAGTGTGCGGTCTTGAGTGTGCTCGAGTGTGCTGTTTGGATCCTGGAGCGCTTGTCTAGTTCAATTTTGGTTTTATGTCAGGGTTAGGACACTCGTGCTCCATTTTGTCTTGTTGTGTGCGTGTGTGGTTTCGAGATCGCTCAGGCCGTATGCACTTCTGTTTTGTATTGTCCTGTGTAGCACACAGCTTGTGTTTTTCGCTGGCTGTGTGCTTTCATGTCGTCATGTTTTGTGTGAACATGCGGCTTATGAGTGTTCTAATTAGCTGCGTATTCATCTCTTGTTTTGTTTGGGTGTCACAGATCCCTTGTTCCCCGGACTCCATTTCCCATGATCCTCCTGTTTCTTCACCTGCACTCACTTCCCTCGTCATCTCCCCATCATCACGGATCACCTGCACCTGGACTCTAGTATCTGCACTCCCTTTATAATGCACTCACTCCCTGCACTCCTTGTCGGTTCTCTGTTGTGTTAATGTTGTATGTTGGTGTTCCTGCTCTTGTTTAATGAAGTAAAAGTGTATGATTGTGGAAATCCGTATCTGCCTCGTCTCTCGACCTGCATACACGTAACATTGGGCACATAGCCTGTGATTTGTGCTCGCTTGCCACGTGCTCATGTTTTTGTCATGTTTGGTTTAAGCACATGGATTGTCATGTTTTCTTGTGCCATGTCCTCTCATGTCTATTGTCTTGATCCCGCCCATCTTGTTACTTGATTATTGGTTCATTTGCCCCACCTGTTCTCCCTCGTTACCTGCCTTGTTTGCTACCTATTTATTCTCCTTGTGTTTGCAGTCCTGTGCCAGTTCGTTGTCTGATATTACCAGTCGTGTACCTTGCCTGATCCTGTCCTGCCTTGCCCAGTCCAGTTGCCAGCTTTTTTTTTTTTTTCCCCACAGGGTAGTTTTTGTTGTCTGTTTATGTTTTACTAAATAAAAGCACATTCATTCCTGCAATTGAGTCCTCGCTTCATCCCTTGTTTGTTCATAGTATCTTTTTTCAGGGACTTTCAGTTTGTTTTCATCAGTTACATGTGATTATTTGTCTTAATTTCCCACCAGTCATCAGTTGTCATGGACACTCATCTAATCACCATGCCTGTTCATTATCATCTCATTATCACTGTGTATTTAAGTTGCTCTGTTTCACCCTTCAGTTGTCGGTTGTTGTATGTGTTTCTGTTGGACACACTCTTACGCCTTATCGTCTGCTTTTGGATTAAACCTTATATAGGAATCTGCTTTCTTCTGTCTTCATCTTCATCTTTGTGACAGAACAGCCGACCAATGGATGGATTATGCAGCTAAGTTTTCTCTGATTGAAAACTTATGTTGTCTTGCTATCACAAGCCCCTTCAACAACAAGACCCTGAAGTATTTGTTCTAGATCCGGGCTAACTACCATCATCCCATAGACCTCCCAGACACCTCTGGACTAAACTGGAGGGATGCCATCATTCGGTGTTTAGAGAGTGTCTACCACCAGTCAAGAACACAACCAGACCCAGAGCATGTTTCACCACCTGCGATCACGGAGGAATCGTGTGAGCTGCCGCAACGTGTCATCAAGAGCCTGAAGAAAAGTGGACAGTGCTGACCCTCGCCCCAGAAGAGGAGTCCTCCAGTGAGTCTGACCAGGGATGAGAGCCCATGACATCTGTGGCTGAGGGTATACTGGTGGAAATAGAGACTGCGGACTGGCTGATGGGCTTTGTTCTGTTTGAAATCTGATTCATCCGTTTACTCAACCTCCATCCCGGCCTTTCCTGGAGGTTTGCAGATCTTCGCCATCTCCTGGAATGCCATGCTGTGACATTGAGTCTCAGGTCAAGCAACCACCATCAGTGCTTGAGCAAGTGGATCTTGTGGATCTGCCTCCAGTCTCTCAGTCGGTTCCACCTTGGCTCCTCCCACCTTCGACTCCACCAGACACCCTCAGCCTTTTGACTCCACTGGGTTCCCTCGTCCGGCTACCCCTTGATCAGTCGTCACTCCACTTCTCTCACAGACTTGCGGATCTTCCGCTATGCTGTTCCTTCACTTCTACGGCAGCAGAGGGATTCTCCTTTCCTTTAGGTATGCCTCGGTCCTCCATCGCACTGGCATCACCACAGCCTATGGCACTCTGGCTCCACTTCAAACACTCACTGCCGCAGCATCGCCTAGACCTCCTGTGCCAGCGTTGTCGCTCTGCTCCACTGGCTCTCCATCTGTGCCCTGGGATCCATTGGCTTCACCTCCGTTGGTCAATCCCCAGTTGACGTCAGCCTCTACTCCACCTTGGCTCCTCCCTTCCTCAACTCCACCGTGGGCTGTCATCTCTGGGCTCTGGGTCTGTACCATCGGACGTCCACTATCATTGCCGCAGGGGTCTCATCGTCATCCAGATGCCACCATTTGTCCAACGCCGCCCATCACCATTCCTTCACCATCTCCAGATGCCTGGCTGGATTAAAGATGGAAAGCAGTACTGCTTCACTGCCTTGGCACAAAAGGGCAGCGGATTTTCTACTCATTGCCTAACACAAATACAATGTATAAGGATGCAGAGGATGCATTGAATCGTACCAAAAGCTACCAAAAGTAAACGCTGTCAGGAGCCTCATGAGACAGTTTTACAGTATGTTGTTGCTTTGCGAAATGATTTGTGATGAGTTAGTAGAGAATGTCCTTAGCCCATGAATATGTGAAAGACTTTTCCTAGAAAAAGATCTTACACTGGACAGAGCTGTTACTACAGCAAGCCAGATTGAATCTTCAGCCAATCAGTCTAAATCCATTTCAAATTCCCACCAAGTTACCGCCGCCATACAAGCGGTGCAGCACACAGTAAAACGCAGAAAATTGGGGAAACCATCACATGCACCTCTTAATTCTGCTCAGGTGGGGAAGAGGAAGTCATGCTTTTGATATGAATCAGAGGCACACTTAGCTAATGCTGCAAACTGCATGGCTGCAGCTGAAATTGCAACATGCAGGAAGTGTAAAAAGACTGGACATTATGCTAAACTGTTGATCAGCACAATAAAACGCGCAAGGTCCATGACATTGAATTACCTTTAATTATTGTACTCTACACAGAATATTCAGCTTGTGCTTCAAGCATTACAAGCACATTGACTATGTCTACTTCTGACTCACAGACTTTTTTGGTGGATTCGGTGGTTGACAGCACTTATGCATGTCATATCAGTAAGACTGTGCTGTCGCCACCTACAGCCAGTGCCCGGTTGCATAAAGCACCTTAAGTTTTTCCCTTAAGTATGACACTTAAGGCGTGATTTCCCCTTAACT
Organism: Chanodichthys erythropterus; assembly: GCF_024489055.1. Taxonomy (NCBI): domain Eukaryota; kingdom Metazoa; phylum Chordata; class Actinopteri; order Cypriniformes; family Xenocyprididae; genus Chanodichthys; species Chanodichthys erythropterus. The sequence continues at coordinate 20,964,368 of NC_090228.1, forward strand.
AAGGGAATGACTTAAGGGTGTTGCATATAATCTCTTAAACTGTTCTCTTAGGTAAGGGAAACCGTTAAGTGTTTAACGACAGCATCCCAGGTTTTGCCGTTAAAAAATTCTACTGTTGCCATGGACACGTTATTTGTTAATACGTATCGTGGTAAGTTTTCACAGAAAACAACATAATATGGATAAGGAAAACAGAAAACCAAATATGAAAGAGACGAGAAACTCAAATTGATTGTTTACTCAAAATTGAGATTTCTGCCGTCATTCACTCACCCTGACGCCCTCATGTCGTTCCAAACCCATAAGACTTTCATTCATCTTTGGACAACAAATAAAGATATTTTTAATATTCTCTCATCATTTATGTCCATTTATTGAAAGACATCCATATGATTACGGCTGTGTCGGAAGCTCAAATGTGCGCGCAAGAACCAATGAGGGTTGTTTTTGCGTGTGATGCACGCACGTTTGCGCTTCCGTTTACCATATAAGATATGTTATAAGATGTTATATTTCATCAATGTTTATGTGAATAAACCGCTAAAGTACAATTTGTCTATCATATAAAGCGGCCGATCGTGGCACGTTATACGACTTGGATTGAACCTGCTCACTCTGTGTAACACTTAAGGTGAAGTTTTACGAACCTTACAATATACTTAGGGAAATGAAGGTTAAGGGGCTTTATGCAACACTTACGCATTACTTAAGTGAAAAATATATACTTAAGGGAAATTCTTAAGGGTTTATGACGTTTCGCCTAAAGAAACCCTTAAGTAACACTTAACGGTTATTTTCTGCAACACCCTTAAGTTTAAGGGAAACATAAGGGCGATCTTAAGGGAAAATTACACTTAAGGTGCTTTATGCAACCGGGCACAGGCTTGTAACATATTCAAAATCCCAAATTGTGGTGGGACATGACCATTCAGTTCCTACTATGTTCTTCATTGTGGACAAAGGCACACCACTCATGGGGAGGGACCTAATGTCTGCACTGCACGTGAGGATTGAAAACAATCAAGTCCTGCCTCCCAATGGCCTTCCTGTGCCCACTTCTCCTGTGCCAGTCTTCAGTGCACTGTTACTGAGTCAACTGAGGTTGGATGTGCCGTGTCAGAGGAACTGAATTGCTTGCAAGCAGCTGGGGTGATAGAATGCATCAATACCTCTGCAAATAGGTAGAAAAAGTCAGGTAAAATTAGAATGTGCGTTGAACTCAGAGAGGCAAATAAAGCAGCGATGGTGGACTCTTTTCCATTTCCATGAACTACTCTCTGCTCTAAAAGGTTTTACTGTTTTTACTACCATTGACCTAATGCTTACTACCAAGTACTGCTTCAAGCGGACAGTTGTGACCTCATGGCCTTTATTACTCACGATGGACTGTTCCATTTTTGTCGTGTTCCTTACGGATTGGCTTCAGCACCTGCGGCATTTCAGAGGATAATGACCATCATCATTATCTGTCTTTTCAGGGGTTGAATATTACCTTGACTACATTATCATCCACAGCCATGAAATGTCTATGCATGACAAAGCACTTCATGTGGTCTTACAGCTGCTAGAACCTGCTGGCTTGCAGCTCAATAAAGACAAGTTACTTCTGCCAAACCAGCTTTCTGTTCTTAGATCATACTGTTTCAGCATGTCTTCTTCCTGATAAATCATATGTACAGGCGATACAAAATGCCCCTGCTGATTATGTCACGTTTGCACCTATCTGCTTCTTCTCCTGTTGATTAATTTGATTAGGAGTTTGTTCCTTTTCTATCTGCCGTCTGTAATTCTCTGTCTGCTGCTGATGTTTATGCTGCATATGCTTCTTGCCTTGCTCTAACCAAACTTCATACACACATTTCTAGGGACTGAATATCGAGTTGTTGACATACTATAAATTGCAACTGGAACTGTATGTTAAGGACAACTGAACAACTGTTTTCTGAAGCTCTTGGATGATTGCCCCTGCTGCTCTTTAATCTGTGCTGGTCTTCATAGTGCACAAAGGACATCAGGGAGAGATGAGTACCAAACAACGCCTTCGTGATCTCTATTGGTGGTTGGAGATGGATGCTCTGGTTCATGATGCTGTCCGTTCATGCCACGTGTGTCAGCTCAATGACTATCAACTATGGTGTTGAGATTACATCTGCTGCTTTCGCTGCTTTTCTGGAATGAAGGAATATTCATCACCATCACTCCTCTCTCTACTATCTGGCAGGTAATGGTGCTATCGAGAGGTTAAACCGTGTGCTCAAACATACTGTCCAAATGTCCATCCAGCAACATCAGCCATGGAAACCTGTGGTAACTGACTTCTTGTAGGTGTACTGTGCCATTCAACATGCTGCAACTGGTTTTTCATCCTTTCTGCTCATCTATGGCAGGCCATTTTGCCATCTGCTCCTGTGAACCCACCAACTAACATGACTAATGTTTGCTAAAGGGTTATGTGGCTGCAACACAAAATAAAACTTTTGCTACAGTAAGCGGAGTGCTCACACTCCTTGTTTCCAGGAATGGGATAAAGTGAGGGTACGGAACCCCTTGTATGTTCCTAAGAGGGGCAAAGTTTACTGATCCTCTCAAGACTTGGGGTAGGTACATATGTTTTTAGTGATGGAAAGACATGGAATTCTCACTGCATTTCCATGCACACCAACAACTCCAATTGATAATACTGCTTACTACACACACACTCATACCACTAGACTTAAACGTGGAAGCCTATTTGGTTAAATGACTATGTCACTTAGATCTAATGTGTGTTCTGGATTTGATGTGTGGATGTGTTTTCATTGTTTGTGCATCTCTGATGTTCTGCTACTTTCATTAAAAAAAGGTGATATGTTGTGTTTGTGGGTGAACGCAGAACTGTTGAAAACATGTAATGTGTGTGAAAACAGAAGTGAATGAGAAAACAAGATGGATGAATTTCGCTACTCCAGTCATGTGTCCTTCATTACTTAATAACTCCTGACAGATACAACATGTACTTTAAAGTAAAACTTTTAATTTGACATTATTACAACGTGCACTTATGTGTTAAAGTCATGACAGTGTACTCCCTTTAATTAGCCTTTATTTAATATTACATTACCTGCAGGTCATTCTTTAAAAATATACTATTAAGATTTGCAGTACACTAAAAGTGCACATTCAATACAATTATGTGCACTTTTTCACAAGGAAAGACGTCAAAATAGGCTAGATTTTTGCATTACTGATGAAAATGCCTGTTCAGAACTTGCAGCGACGATGATAGAGTGTTGTGGGTGGTTGCTAGGCAGTTGGTGTTCATAATATGTTGCTATGCAGTTGCTAGGGTATTCTGAATAGGTTTAGGCACATTGTAAGGGTGTTCTGGGCTGTTGCTAGAAGAAAGTCAATGGGATTTTTTTGGCCGTTTTTATCTGATCGCTTTGAAAAGCAAAAGCAAAAACAAACATAAAACACGGGCAAGCTTAGTACTTTTTTGTTTTAATACCTTAAACCTTAAATACTAACAATAATAATAACATTAATAGTGCCTTACTTGCCAAAAAGGAAACACACAACCATAACATGACTTAAGCATGACTGTATTGACATCTATAGATGAAAACATCTAAACAGGTTCAAGTCAACACAGGCATCACCTTTAAAGATTCTCAAAACGTATTGCTGAAGGCATTTGGCATTCTGACTAGAAAGGCGGGCAGCGCTTTCAATTAAAGATGTGTCTTTTACAGGCAATAACTCAGATTTATAGTTTAATGGAATTAATGTATTTCAATTGGAAGATATACATAAGGGCACAGAGTTTGTTTTTTCCCTCTTGTTTAGCTTACATATAAGACTTGCAATTAATTTCCAAGAGCATTTTTTTTCTCAGAGACCTTATTGATGACAATGCGTATGATTTATCTGATTTGTCTAGACACTCCCTGTGCTTTCCCAAGGCAGAAGAATGCTTGTGTTTGTGTGTTCGGCATCTTCTGCCTCAATGTGTGTGATCTGTATTAACTGACTGTCAGGGTGAGAGGTGAACCCTGCCGTGAGGCAATAAAAGCAGAATTAAATCATAAATACAGTGTTACAACAACAAACTGTCAGCTTTAATAAATGATATTGATGACAACCATAGAAACCAAACAGATCGCATTGTAATACATTGTAAAACAGATAAATATTTTTCTGGCTACTTTACTGTCATTGACTATTAATTTCCACAAAGGTCTAGACAGCTGACCCCAATGATGGATTTTCAAACCATGTGCATATTAGAGAACCATGTATCCTTAGTGTTTATTTTCACAGTGGACAGACTCATCTATTTAGAAGATTCTCATTAAAATTCGAAAAACTAAAGCAGAGGCTGCAAAATGAAGACAAATGGGTAATTCTCAGGAAATCTCAATGTCATTGGTCAAGGATTTATATATATATATATATATATATATATATATATATATATATATATATATATATATATATATATATATATATATATATATATATATACACACATCTTTCTTTTAGCCATCAATGGCTGACATGTCTGATTATTATGTGTTTACAGCTAGCAATACTTATCGGTACCGCAAAAGTGCTACATTATTCTGTTATGGAATGTAGTGGAGTTCAAATACATAGTTCAATAACTGGGTGAATTCTGGTACTTTCAGTTTTATGTTGCTTTTAAACACTTCATAGCATTCAAGTTTGCTATTAAATGGTATTTCAAAACTTTTGTCACATTCAAAAAATAACTAATAACTGCGAATACCATTTCCTTACACCACATCATTCACTGTCAATACTCTTTGTACTTTGTGCTTTTTGTACTTTTAAAGAACCATATATTTCTGAGGGGGAAAAAAAAGATTTCTCCCATAACAAAGTTGAAGTTAAAATATAGATAAAAACTTTAAAACAAATGCCTTTGCCTTGAAATGGTTTAATATTATAATGTCATTACGCATTATTTTTAAAAGGTGGAAATATCAAAGCATAACAGGATTCAACAGGAAAATCCAGGTAGAACTCGGCTACTTTATAGTTAGCTAATATTTTGAACTCCAAAAATGTAATATGAATGGGGGGCATGCAAATTGGCTTATATTCAGATGAAAAACAAAATTAAGAGTCACATAGTTTGATATGCTTATGCTAAATAAAGGAACTTTTAGAATGTTCTTATGCTTTTACATTACAATGGCTCGGAAAAGTGTCCAAACACACCAGCAAAGAAAAACCTTAGGGTTTTTTTTTTTTCAAGTTTGTTTGGAAGACACTGCGGGATGGTTTCCTGAAGATGGATTGTCTTGAGATGTCCATTTATTGAAAGTCAGTGATCTAAAGGAGCTTCTTCTGTGTTTTCAGAGTATGAGAATGAGATTTGGAAACTAAGAGAGTGAGGTGTCATTTTGATTTACTGGCCGTCATATTCACTGACCTCATAATATATTGAGTGTATTTGTGTTACACAATGCAATCTTTCATAAATCTTAGTTAAATAAGTGCACAGGTAAGAGCCATCTGAATTACTCATGCACTTATAAACGAAGAATACAACAGATTAATGACAGTCTTGATCGATTCTCTTTCCAGGTAAAACACACACTTGGGCGAGGTGGGTGGTTTGGCAAGCTGATTCGTTTTTTAAACTGACAATCACTGTATATTAAAGGGATCATGTCATGATTGTTCTTATATTTTATAAAATAGAGTTTAATATGTCCACCACCAGAATATATTCAAATTAATGCTCAAAAATGATGTGTTTTAAATGGTTCTAATGGTTGTGATATCAAATCACATATGACTGCCACATTTACAAATCAAAAATGCCTATTCAGTGTTCAGGAACTTGGACTGACCAGTCACAGTCAGGTAATAAGGAGGATAGATGCTATAACCCCTAAACAAAATTAAAATATTATTTCAGTCTGTAATGATAAGAACAGCCTAAGAAGGAAAAGAGGACGATGAGGATAATGAGGAAGACAGAAGAAGTGAGATAGACAGGTAGGGGTGAAGAGACAGGGTGTGTGTGGTGTAACCCTAGCCCCGGGGCAGTGTAAGAGAGCAGAGGGGGACAGTAGGGCTGGCCCAGCTCCATTCGCCCGGCCTGGCCCCTAATGGGGTCCCTTTCTCTGCCTGCGTGCCACTGTGCTCCCCTAATTGAAGGTAATTGTTGGGAAGAGGCTTCGGCTGCCCAGAGCCACACAGAATTCCCACTGTTCCCCTCTCCCAGACGGGCAGACCCGGAGCGGGAGGGGGCGGCCAATGGGGCGGATCACATTTCCGACTGGCCCAGGTCCCTGCTCGATGTCTTACGGCATGCATGGGCTACACACACACACATAAGTGTATAATTGTGTCCAACCTAAATGGGCATCCTGTTCTGGAGTGACAGCTCAGAGGGTGGGTGAAGCCCGATGACAGACGGACAGAACGGGAGAATAGAACGTGAAAGAGAGAGACCAATTGTGTTTGTGCTGATTCATCGGTAGAAACCTGTAGTCACCATCCACAGTTAAACGCTCGCACACACACGCAGGTGATGAAATAATGCTGAAATGAGGATTGGACGCGCTGAATGAGGAACTGTAACCGTGTGTCAGTACGGGACGCATCGCTGCTGCAGAACTGGGCTCCGTGCCCAACTTGACATTACACCATCCACTGCGAGAAAGAGAGAGAGAAACAAAGAAAGAGAGAGAGAGAAAAAATGCCAGTAGAAACCATCATGCTGAAGCAGGTCTGAATATGAGACGCACTATATGTAATGAAACCACTGGAATTTTCACAAACACATTGTGCAACTATATATCACAAAACGTGCCTAAACTTCAGCTAATGCAGAACAAATGAACCACATGCTAAAAAAATTTTTTTTCGCATTTACCACATTCCTTACCCATTTTATTAGGGGTGTTTGATAATGCTAATGCAGTTAATACTGTTATTTAGCTTATGGAACTTGAAATGATACCTCAAATTTACATTTACATTTACTAGAGTCATATCTAAAAACCAGAACATCAAGACTCTGGAGAACCACCCAGAACACCATTCTGACTTCATAGAAATGTGTGAAAAGGCAAACATGACTGCTTAGCATCACGGTGGATATCTGTCTAACTTCTTTCTAACTTCATCCAGGATCACAAACACAAAATGGAAATCAGTTTACAGGCATTAAGTGGATGCCTATGAAGCGTATTAACAGGTAGACATTCTTAACGTTCTTCTAGATAACTTCCCCACCAGACCCAACACAATATTATTGATGTCGGCCTGAACATTACACCAAAGTTCTGTGAAATCGGCAAAACGTCATATTTCCCTCCACACCGGATTTCCGTAGTGTGAGATTCTGTCGAGTGTGCGGAGCACTGGGCTGAAATGAGAATTACCTTCCCGCTCTGCGCGCTCAGAGACACCGCGCTTGGCTGAGTTTAGCCGTACGGACGCAGCCAAGCGGGAAATCCAGATTCCAGCAGTATCAGGGAAATGGCACATATGACTGCGGTGCCTAAGTCGGCCCTAATCAGGTCAGCCTAATGGTAACTCACCATCGCCATCATTCCAGCCAGACTGATTGAGCCTCTAAGCCTAAATAGCAATGCTCTTTTCCGCCTAAAGCGATTCCTATATTACTTTTCGCCCTAAACCCAGGAGGAGAGAGCGAGAGAGAGGGGGAGGCTGAGATGGAAAACCGAGCGTCCCGTGCGTCCTTTTCTCGGCAGAGTCAGCAAACATTCTGATTCACTGACTCGCTCAGCCACGGTTGCAAAATCAACAGAGCTATATCCTCTGTGTGATTGTTCCTCAGCCAAATTCAAAGCAACTTACGATATTCATTTCCACACCGCAGGAAGAGATGATTGCGTTCATTGTGTTAGCTAGAACCGAAAGATCTAATGAAGACAGCGAACCGATGAGTTTTTGTTGCACAAAGAACTTTGGGCCTCTTATTGTCTGACCTCTCTTGCCCAATCGCGCCGTTGGCGTCTCAGATGGCCGCTTCGAACTTCTGCAGTGCCGACATCAGGATGTGATAATTAGTCAGATGAAATGAATTTGGAGTCTTTCTTTTCCATGAGAGATTTCCACCATAATTACTGCGGTTTAATTAAAAGTTCCCGTCAATCTGCCAGATTGCCGACTGGGCCGAATAATGGACGAAGACGACGAAATGAAACCTTAATCCAGAGTCAACGTTAATATCTGATGCCTGCAAAGACAAACCTCTTTTTTAGGGTTTTAGAATCTCTAATAGAGCACTATTATATCTTTTAAAAACTCATTATGGGATCTACAGGAATACTGCATGCGGGATCCTTAGAGGGTGCTGCAGTATTCTGTACCACAATGAATCTGAAGAGGAGAAGTCCCCATCTGGGAGGTGGCATGCAATTAGAGTACACTGGATTAGTTTCATTTTAAAGTTATTTAAACACAATGAGAGCACAGAACACTTCTTTTCCCACTCTTCAACTCGTCAAACTAATCATCTGCATTCTTTGGAAGTGTCTTTTTTTTTCCTTCTAAGCTCCATCTATCACATGCACTAAGCGTTAAAAGCCTCTGTTTCAAACAGGAGGGTTGAAGACACGTTACAGGTCACAATTTGAGAGGAATTAGCAAAAAACATGGCACGGAAAGCTCTCAGCGGCACTCTCATTAATGTAAGTGCTGACCTGGGAATTCACAAACTTCACCCGAGAAACTTCCCCCGACACGCATGCTAATAATGAACCTGCGTGAAAACGTTATTACCAGAATTAAATGCCATTGCTCATGACAATGAGGTTGTGTGGATAAATGTGGATGAACATAATATTTTTAGCAAGTGTGAATGAATTCTTGATTTTTCTCAGTGAAAAGATCATCTAGAGTAGGGGGTTGTCAAGCAAGGGTTGCCCCTCTTAAAAAAGTGAACATTTACAGAATTTGACATTAAGACGGTTACATTCTTCTTTGTAAAGACAGAAATAATGTTTTTTTCTCATGATTATGTTCTAACCTTCTAAAAGCTAACCTCATCATCCTTTACTCTTTTCATTTCTTGATGGCTTTTAAATGAGATATACTGTAAAATGTCACATGTACCTGTATGACCAAAACTGGTTAAATAAACACATGCCTATTTTTTTGTTTGTTTTCAATTAGCAAGTTAAGCCTACTAGCATAGTACTAACTGGTTATCCTGCTCACCTTGTAGGTACAAGATACAACAACACATAATCAGCAATATTTAATGTTAATATCTACTATTAGCTATTCATTTTTAATTATCTAGAACAAGAACAACACATTTTTGATCAGGCGTTACAAATACAAATGGCTATTCATTGGGGTCAAAAATTCTTGCAAGAGAGCAGCCCACTTTTAAATGCCAAATCCTTAGCATTAAAAAGTGAAAATGCCTGAAAAGTATTCTAGCAATACCAGTAAAAGTACATTCAATAACATTTGAACATGACTTATTATCATAGTTTAATAAAAAAAATTTAATCATAAAGAAGTTGCATATTTTCTCAAAAATACTTAAAAGATGTATGCATGTCGCTGTTTAAAAAAAAAATGTATGAATAAGTGATCTTGTATACTTACCCTTCTTTCACTTTCCTGTCTTATTCAACTCCCTCTATCTTTTTTTCCTGATTTCAGAGCATTTTTCTTTCATGAGCACTACTGAACCCAAGGAGGGATGTTGGATTTGTGAAAATCAAAAGGCCTGCGATCCGTCCAGCTCTTCCATAGCCGCAAGTACATGCGACTTATGATTAAGCGCGCAGAATATATTAAATTAAACCATTCTGCCCCCCAAAAGAGGAGAAATTAATGAGGCAGGTAGGAGAAATGCTATGATAATGAGCCGAGTTAAGATGCCCCCCTTGCAAAGATATGTTGAGCGGTAATCCAGACCCATACATATGAAAGCATATTTAAGCCGAACCAAATTCAAATGATTTAAATGTAAAGTAATCAGCAGGTAAGAATCTTATAAAGCAAAGAACCAGAACTAACTACCTTGGCCCTCTATGACTTCTTTTCATATTTCAGCTTTAATTTTATTTCATTTAACTTCCTCTCTAACACACACACATACTTCTTTACAAAAGCTAATATGAAAACCTACTGGAAAGAAAAATCACAACTGAGATCTCAATGTCTCAGTACTAAACACTAACATTATTAAACAGTAAACAAAGTTTGTGGATTTTTTTGTATGCTTTAGTATTTACTAATATTTTAGATAAACAACCTGCATCTTATGCACTAATCGTCAAACCTTTTAACTATACACTCTACTCTGTATACTAGGGCTGGACAATATATTGAATATTATAAATTCTGAACCAAAATTGGTACCTCTTAGATCCCTAAGCAATGAAAAAGCTATAAAATTTCCTCTGGAAAGTCTCACATGGCACAAACACACACAATTAAACACACGTTACATACTGTACGCTCATTACTTTTGAACTCAAGGGTAGTAGGGATTCAATAACTGATATCTGAAGACAGACACAACACACACACACACCCTAGTGTCCCGCGACCCTCCATCATGGCTGGCAGCCCCTCAGTGCAGTGTTAAGGGCCCATCACTCATTCTGTATCCTAACCAAAACAAAACGGTGTCAACTGGTAGCGCTTAGAACTGTTTACAGTGAGGCTGTTCCATACACTCCCATGATTAATGTCGACTGCACAGACAGGTAAACAGACTCTCTCTCTCTCTGTGTGTGTGTGTGTGTCTGTGTGTGTGTGTGTGTGTGTGTGTGTGTGTGTGTGTGTGTGTGTGTGTGTGTGTGTGTGTGTGTGTGTGTGTGTGTGTGTGTGTGTGTGTGTGTGTGTGTGTGTGTGTGTGTGTGTGAGAGAGAGAGAGAGAGAGAGAGAGAGAGAGAGAGAGAGAGAGAGAGTGATTAATTTGCGACATGCAGACAGGTAAACAGAAGAATATTTACATGGCTTATCCCCCCTCCCCTATCGACTTAGTTCTTCTAAGCTGCAGATATTTTATCCTTTGAGCTAAAACTGTTTATTTTTTGTGCTATTCTGTGAGGCTCTGACACTTCCTTATTCTCTGTATCCCCCCCCCCCTCCCCTTCTCTTTATCTCTCAAATGGAAAGGTCACATAATAAAATATACAGATGGAAAAAGAGGAAACAGCTGAAAGTAAATGTCCAGCCATTTTTTTTTCATCAGTAACATACAAAAATGATGTACTTGTTGACAAATTTATCTTAAAAAATTCACACTTTTAATCTTACTAAGTATCACCTCTATCATCTGTAGTTAAACAATTTGTGTTTTTTTTTTTTTTTAAATAAACAATTGGAAACCAGTAAGGGTACTGTTAGGAAAAAGGTATATGAAAATGTATATTTATATGTAATACTGGAAAACAGTCATATTAGTTCTAAAACGGAGAGTTAAAATAATGTATAAAATATTGTGAGGGGAAAAAAAAGAGAAAATAATTTCAGAATGATTATTATTATTATTATTATTATTATTATTATTATTATTTAACACTGTTTTGGTCTGTGGGAGTCTAAACATAAAGACAGTAAATATGAAAAGAACATAGGATTTGAAACATAAATCGTACTGGCAAGTGAACATGCTCTGACAAGTTGAACCATTGTCCTCTTACAGGTGACAAGTTCGAGTCCAGCCTGCGTCATTTCCTGACCTTATTCCAAATAATATTTCCTGTCCTCCTGTCTGATGAAAATAGCAAATATTCCAAAAAAAAAAGAAAAAAAAAAACATAATGTGTCATTATTTTTGTAATCACCCTAATAGATATGTTTTCATATATAAACAGGCCAAAGAAAAGTACATGTCCAAAAGGACGTTGCATTTGTGAGGAAGACATGTTCAAACATGTACTGTATGTAGTGATGTAAAAGTGAACAGATCACCTTATTGTGACCCCATGTGCAGCAGGAATGACAGACATTTGGGTAAAGTACTGAAGACAGGTGGCTGTGAAAGTTCAAACACGTGTTGTGTCAGACTACCAAATATGTCTGAAACCCATAAAAGCCTGTCCTACTAAGGATACATCACAAAGTATTGTCACACATATACACCCTCATCCACCTCATGTCAGTCATGTAGAAAATCACATAACTATCATTCCACAACTGTCACGACACTATAACCATTGTAGCGGCCAACCCAGGGTCAGTGGAAATGAGCTGCCTAGTTATCTGGCCTATTTATTTTATGATAAACAGCAAAAACACACTATTCATGTACAGAATGCCACAGTTCAGATATATATTTTCAGAGCCAGTTAATCTGTCTTTATCAGTCACTGTACTTAATATTCAATTATCTCTGTGTTCATCCACTGATCACTCTGAATAATCCCTTTTTTTTACTCAGCCATAAAAAGTAATGATAATGATAATCTCTTCATGTTGCAATCTATGCTGAATTGTGTGTATAAATTGCTGTTTTAAGCTGGGTTAAATAGTATATCTCAATCTTGAGTAGGCTCAGAAGCAGGAGAACGCAAAACAAGAGAGTGATTCGAATTTATATGCTTATTAATGCATTTCTGACATTAAATTAGTCACAAAATATGAAATTTATAAAAGCAATTTACATAAAAAAGTAATAATAATTAGAAATAATAGACAGCCTTTAAATTAAGTACTAAGTACTTAATTTAAGTACTACGTACTAACATTTAAAATAATATTTTGATATATTGTACTTATTGTAAACATACATGTTTTACATTGTAATTATATTTAGTAATACCTGCATGCAATCACATCTGTAATTAATTTTTGTAGTTACATCTAAAATTACACTGTTGACCCTACACCTTAACCAATACTTAAACCTAACCATACCTTCAAACCTGTCCCTATCCTTAACGTATAACACCTCAATAGCAATAATTACTGAGTGATATTAATTAACAACATTTACTTACTATAGATATAGGGTTAGGCAGATTAGGGTTCGGTTTTAGGTTAGTAGCTTGTGATTATGCATATTTTACTGTTATTACTACACTCTAAAAAACGCTGGGTTAAAAACAAACCAAGTTGGGTTGAAAACGGACAAATCCAGCGATTGGGTTGTTTTAACCCAGCGGTTGGGTTAAATGTTTGCCCAACCTACTGGGTAATTTTATTTAAACCAACTATTATTAAAATTGCTATATGGCTAGCTTAAAATGAACCCAAAATAGTTGGGAAATTAAAAACCAGATGCAATTAGAGACAACAATAATAGACAAAAGGTTAATGTTTATTAATAAGCTTTAATATTTTATTAATATAAATTTAATAGTTTAATTGTTTATTAATATACATTTATTTATAAGCAATTTAATAAATGTTTATTGTTTAATAATTATTCTTTGAACATTAATAAATGTTCATTTCCAACATACTTTGGGTTCATTTTAATTAAGCAATACAGTAATTTTTAAACAATAGTTGAGTTAAATAAAACTACCCAGCTGGTTGGGCAAACATTTAACCCTACCGCTGGGTTAAAACAACCCAATTGCTGGGTTAAAACAACCCAATTGCTGGGTTAAACAACCCAATTGCTGGGTTTGTCCAATTTCAACCCAACTTGGGTTGTTTTTAACCCAGCATTTTTTAGAGTGTATAGTAAGTACATGTAATATTTGTAACAAAGACATTGTAAAATGAAGTGTTACTGTGTTTTGCAATACAGCATGAAGACAATAGGTACCTACTGTAATATTTTTGTTTTTGTTTTACTTTTGCATTTTTTTTTACATAGGCAAAGAACATAAGTTATTACAGTTTTTTACAATCGTTAGGACACATTTCTCAATACTTAGGCCACTTTTTCAAAACTCTTCACACAGTTCTCCTAACCAACTTTCATCTTGGCACAGCTGTTAATTTCACATTCAAAATGCACTAAATCTACCAAAACACTTCATTCATGTCTCAAAACAACTCATTCTTCCAGAACACTAGCAAAGGTTTTCACCCAGCAAACACACTTTGTCAGTCATAAAATACTGACCTAAAAACACTAACATCAGGTATCATTATACAATGTTTTGTTTTGTAAAATTTCTTAACAAAACAAGAATAACACTGCAGTTTGTTACATGAACCTTGTTTACATAACAGTACAAAATGATTCCGAAGTTTTCCTCTTTGAATGGATGATAATGAAATTGAAAAACGAATGCTTGTGTAGGTGTTCAGTTTCATCTAATTGCTTTGATAGTATTTGATTTTTTAGATTCAGCATATATTTCATTACAATATTACTGTAGAAATGTAGCAAATTGCTGTCTTATTCAGTTTTGTATTATTTTATTGTTTTGAACATAAGTTTAACAGTTTTGAAAACAGTATGTAAGCATGTGCAAATTGGCCTGTACGTACAAAGAGTTTTGGCAGTTGTTGTGTCTGATTGAGAAAAGAATTCATGAAATTTGAGAGATGTAGTCATTGAATGCATTTTGTGCCAAAGCAATGATAACTGATCCTCAGTTTAGCCCACATAGACTTCTGTTGTGCTCACTGTGTGAAGAGTTTTGCAAAGTGACCTAAGTATTGAGAAATGTGTCCTAGCGTCTGTAAAAAACTGTAAAGGGGACCAAAATAATATTTAAAATAATTGTATCTAATAATTAAAGCAATAGTAATACTACTAATAATATTAAATACAGTATAAAATAATATATAATAAAACTTATACCATGCATGAAAAAAGAATATTCTGTTAAGCTTGTTTGTTATATATATATATATATATATATATATATATATATATATATATATATATATATATATATATATAATGATAATATTTATTTATATATATATATATATAAATATATATATATATATATATATATATATATATATATATATTTAATGATATATATTTTTATATATATATATATATATATATATATATATATATATATATATATATAATTTTTTTTTTTTTTTTTTTTTTTTGCATGTTATATACAAAGTATAAAATGAAATGTAAAAAATGACTAAACAATTTATAAAGAAGTATGTTAAAAATGTTTAATGGTAGAACAACCGCCATTCACGTGTGGCAGTTAGTATTTCCCAGCTGTCATTTCACGATACGCTTGACCTGAGGTTGAGTTTTTGAGGCTCATGGTATGATGACACTGCCACTGCTATTCAACCAATGAAAATTCTGGTAGCGTCTTCTGATTGACAGATTCCAACTACCTGTATGCTCCACTTAGAGGAACAGGGAACTGGTTTGTAAACTATACATGTGGGAAAGTGTCAATGTAATTCTTACGAAAATGTTCATTTAGATCGAGATTTTGGTGGCCACTAACTGAAGGAGCCCACACATGGTGTAGAGTAGGGTCCTGAAAAGACATTAGTATTCAATTCAATTACATCTATATACATTTCCCATTGATCAACCCAACTAACACGCTGATAATCGCACACACACAGTAACGTGGGCTCATACTTCAGAAGGTAGTTCTAATCATCTGCCTAGTGACATTTTAATTAGAGAAGTGTCGAGCTAGCAGTCTGGACTAGGAATTAAAAGAACACATACACACACACACACACACACACACAAAGGCTCACACCGAATGGGAAGACCATTAATGCACCTTGATGGTATGTCCTGTGTATTTGTGTTTATCTACAAGGTGTATTTAACGAAGTCTTATCATTTCTGCGTATTTGTGTGTGTGTGTGTGTGTGTGTGTGTGTGTGTGTGTGTGTGTGTGTGTGTGTGTGTGTGTGTGTGTGTGTGTGTGTGTGTGTGTGTGTGTGTGTGTGTGTGTGTGTGTGTTGCACTCATGTCTCTCATGCTTATCTGAGTGTGAGTGATCTGTTTATCAAATGTGAGTGTCCTTTAAGTATATGTGTATTAGATGTACTGCAGTAAATATAATATGGCATGATGGTGATTAGGC
Source organism: Chanodichthys erythropterus (assembly GCF_024489055.1). Classification (NCBI taxonomy): domain Eukaryota; kingdom Metazoa; phylum Chordata; class Actinopteri; order Cypriniformes; family Xenocyprididae; genus Chanodichthys; species Chanodichthys erythropterus. The sequence continues at coordinate 20,980,324 of NC_090228.1, forward strand.
TTAGTTATCAGATCTTCTGATTGATCGCAATTCAGTTTACACCAGTTGCCATGCAGTACTCTGCAGGTCAAGCTTAAGAAATTGTGAATATTAGGCAAATATGTCCAACATGATTAAAAAAGTGAAAATCTGGACTGGATGGTTTGTGTATGTGTTGAAAGACTGATCAATGTGGGTAAACAAGGATAGAGAGAGGTTTGGAATGATGCACAAATAAGAAAAATTATCTAAATAAATGCAATTAGCCATGAAAGAAATGATTAGATTACGTCATGAAATGGCATGTTAATATAGAATTCAGCTGATGTGATGTATGTAGATTTTTGGACTACAATGTCTATTGTGTCTTTAAATGCATTCGAAAGTTTATCGGTTGCTCCCAAGTGTGAACTCATGAACTAACAAATTTTGTCAAAAGAAAAAAGAAAAGCAACTAGCAAATGGATTAATAAAACTGATTGTAATAAATTAGTAAATGTAAAAGTAGAAACATGAATTACATAAACATTTTTCAAAATATGTCTATATATTTGTCAGTTTTAAATTTTTTGAAATTTTAATTTATTATTGCTACAGTTGACTATGATTTTGAACATGAATCAAATACATAACCGTTTTTAAAAAGTTAAAGGGATAGTTCACCCAAAAATTAAAATTTGATGTTTATCTGCTTACCCCCAGCGCATCCAAGATGTAGGTGACTTTGTTTCTTCAGTAGATCACAAATGATGATTTTTAACTCTAACCATTGCCGTCTGTCAGTCAAATAATGGTAGTGGATTGGAACTTCTACAATAAGAGTAAATAAAACTTGCATAGACAAATCCAAATTAAACCCTGCGGCTCGTGACGACACATTGATGTCCTAAGACACGAAACGATCGGTTTGTGTTAGAAACCGAACAGTATTTATATAATTTTTTACCTCTAATACACCACTATGTCCAACTGCATTCATCACTCGATTCGTTGGTCTGATCACGCTCTGACAGCGGAAGTGATGTCTTGCGCATATACTTCAATGAGAGTGAGACATCACTGCCGCTGTCAGAGCGCGATCAGACCTTACTAACGAGTGCTGCACGTTTCGTGTCTTAAGACATCAATGTGTCGTCACGAGCCGCAGGGTTTAATTTGGATTTGTCTATGCATGTTTTATTTACTCTTATAGTAGAAGTAAGTTCCCATCCACTAGCATTATTTGACTGACAGACGGCAACGGTTGGAGTTAAAAATCATCATTTGTGTTCTACTGAAGAAACAAAGTCACCTACATCTTGGATGCGCTGGGGGTAAGCAGATAAACATAAAATTTTCATTTTTGGGTGAATTATCCCTTTAAGGGTCAGTAAGATAATATATATATATTCATTTATTCATAGTCTATATATATATATATATATATATATATATATATATATATATATATATATATATATAGATATATGAATGAATGAATGAATACCTTCCTGGCATAGGCAAAAAACACTCATATTTTCTTCTATAAAATGTAAAAATCTAGTAAAAATTAGATTTTTAAAAAAATGGCCTACACATAGAGAGTGTTCAAGGTGGATTTATGAAGTTTATTGTTTACAGTTTATTTTTAGCACTCTGCCGTTGTTTCTGTTCTTGGGGGGATAACAGAGAGTGATTCCCTCCATTACAAACACACACACACAAACACAAAGTGTGTGATAGCACATCACAAGTTAAAGTCTTCAACCGTAAATCTCTGACAGAAGCAGGAAAAATAGAGTTCCGTTCCTCCTCTTCCTCTCTCCTCCTGTCGTTCTCTGTATGAATTATGTGGGCGTATTGTTTGTTGTTTGCAGATGTAAATGTATGTGTGTGTGTAAGTGTGTGTGTGTGTAGGATTAAGGACTTCTCTCATCTCAGAGCTGATAGTGGTGGGCCGCCCTGCCGGATTTCTTCCTGACAATGGCAATGCATCACCTCATACACACACTTTAATCTTTTATATACCATACACACAATCCCGGCCGCTGCATCTCACAGATATAACCGTGCACGTCAAACAAGTGTATATGTGCGATTTCTCATTTTCCATCTTTAAGAGTTTAAGTTTTCCTGAGATAAAGAGAAGTTTGTGGGCAGTCAATTCTTTCCATTTTACATAAAGTCAACTTGACCACTTTTTACATGGTTGTGTTGGTGAACATATGTGCTTCCAAAACACTTTCATACAATGGAAATGAGAATTAAAGAATTAAAAGCTGGTGTGATTAAAGTTTGTGTAAAACTAAAATAAAGTTTTAGATTATGCCATACTTTTTCATTAAAAAAAAAAAACGTGGCCACCTCCAGTGTAAGAGAAGCTACTTTGAAACCGTAGTTTGGTTACTTTCTTAGTGCATATTCCTGGTCCTATTGTGCATGTTTTAGCTGATGTAAACAAGATGAAAATTGTGTAATTCATTACTCATACTTATGTCATTCCAACCCAATGTAAGTACATTTAATTGGAATAACAGAATTGCATAATGCTGAAATAAAGCAACTTAATCATGTGGAAATCCTTTCCATGATTTTTTTTATGTTCGTTCAAAGAGTTTTTTTTTTTTTTTTTTTTTTTTTTTTGTGTATGGAGGGACAGAAAGCTGTCAGATTTCATCAAAAAGATCTTCATTTGTGTTCCGAAGATGAACAAAAGTCTTACAAGTCTGGAAAGACATGAGGTTGAGTAATTAATGACAGAATTCTTTATTTTTGGGTGAACTAACCCTCCTTAAAGTTTCAGGCATTGGGTCCTGGAGGAGAATAGTAGTCCACTTTTGACTGCAAACTTCAAAATAAAATAGATTTTTTTTCTTGTTGCAAAAGTACATCACATTAATACAGTACAAAAACAAATCCAGCATCAAACCTGGGGGTGGGTATCAAATTATTCTGAAAACTCCTGAGATACTGTCATGCAACTGAAAAATGCAGTTGCATTAATTAAACTACAGCTAATTACAGTCACCGCACTGTTACCATCTTCACAAATTGTGTGCTTTTTACAAAAACTCCAATTAAATCAAAGTTTTGCCTAAATATGTGCCTGTAATTGCCTCAGATGTATCCGAATTCTCCAATCAAAGCCATACATTACCTGCCTGGGTACAATGGGAATCAAAATTGGGATTAAACTATTCCAGAATATATTATCAACATCCTTACACAAACCCATCATCCTGACTGACACGTTTTTCTCATTGTGACACGTACATTGATTCAATAACCACACAATCATCATTTCATACAAAAAAAATGTATGCATACACACGCAGAAGCCTGGTTATCGGTGCAACGAGTGTGTCGTGGGATACAGAGGCATCTGTAACGAAGCTGATAGCAGCGCACAAATACACTCTGTCTCTGATAAAACGTTAAGACACTTTTCTCCTCATCAAATTTAATAAGGCACCTTTCCCTCCGCAGGTTATTCATTCCACGTGCTCGGAGAAAGGTAAACATATCCGTCCGCCGTCATTTCATTGGGCTTGACTCCAACACTGTCAGGAATTTTAAGCATGTCAAGGTGACAATAAGATATAGTCAGAATAATAGAATAAACAGATTTCTAATAAATACCTTTCTATTCTCACTCCATTTTTTCCAGCAGCTCAAAACATTTTCTTGTTGTACGATAAATGCGCGTCAGAAATACTTGAAGTGACGCTCATTCTGGCACCGTGGCTGAGCAGAGCCGTGAGCGATGTCAGCCGTTTGTTTAGCGTCAGACATCGGCCTTTGTGGCGGCTGGCTTACCTGCGTCCCGGTGACAACTTCCATTCTCAACACCAAAGGAGCTTAATAAGACCTCATTATGGGCAAAAGGCACGCCGACAGGAGTGTGTGTGAGAGATGTTCGTACAATACACACGTACAATGGGGTGAAGGGATCCGTGTGTGTGTATTTGTGCATGTGACAGGTGAAATTCTGATCCGGGGAACTGCTGTTGAGACATCAGAGGGGGGAATGAAAGGTGGATCTGGTTGGGACGTTGGCATGCCGTTTCCTGACGCAACCCTGCTGCGGAACGGTAGGATTAGAGGATGTGTGAGTGAACAATCCTGACCCTGTCTACCTTTCTCTTTGACTTCATCAGCCCTTTGTTCCTACAATCCACTTTGTTGAATTAATCTTTCTGTTTAGTTAGATTGTTTTACCGAATCCAAGGACCCATTCAGAACACCACACTAGGGCGTGTTTCCTTAAAGCAACTCTAAAATGCCAAATGCCAAACTATGGTATCAAGTTCTGTCGTAAGCAATGATTCAGTGTTTTCCAAAACCTCAGTTCCAATGAACACTCACAATAGCACTGCAAAGGTGTGTGCTTGGAACTACAGCTCTCAGCCTGTGTTTAGAGGCATAGTTTTTTGTTAGTATGACATGTGGACTTAAAGGACTTCCTCCTTTCTGATGAACATAATCAAAGTTATATTAATAAATATCCTGACGAGCCCAATCCCTATAATGGCAATTAATGGGGCCAATGAGTTTGAAGCTCAAGAAAGTGCATCCATCCATCATAAAGGTACTCCACAAGGCTCCGTGAGGTAAATAAAGGCCTTCTGAAGCAAAGTGACACGTTTGTTTAGGAAAAATAAACATATTTAGCAAGTTACAAAGTAAAGTATCTAGCTTTACACTTTCTTTGTACAGAAGGCCGTCTGGCAGAAGGTTATAACTTGTTAAATATGGATATGTTTTCTTACACAATCACATTGCTTCACTTCAGAAGGCCTTTATTAACCCCCTGGAGCTGTGTGGAGTATGTTTATGATGGATGGATGCACTTTCTTGAGCTTCAAACTCATTGGCCCTGTTCACTGCCATTATAAAGCTTGGACGCATCAGGTTATTTAATAATATAACTCCGATTGTGTTCATCAGAAAGAAGAAAGTCATATACATTTCATTTTAAAGTGAACTAGATTGTTGAACCAACATGGTTTGAATGACAGGTGTGCAACAAATATAGCACTGTTTCTGGAAATAGTTGTGAATGGCTAGATCATTTATCCAATGATGCATCAGACTACAGTAGTTCAGCAGGAAATTATGTCAGTATAAAGGAAACGCACTCCTGAACTAAAAAGGGCTGTGTTTCCCAAAAGCATCATTAGCAAACTGGTCGCAAGTTTTATTACTGTCGTGGTTCAACAATTTGCTGTTTCCTGAAACCGTAGTTCCAATAAACATTTGCAAACAGCATCACAAAGACATTTGGTTGAAACTACCATTCTTGACCTGTGATCAGAAGCATAGTTTCTTCTTTGTATGACACATGGACTTCATGCTCTCAGAAAAGTTGCTCTAACTAAAGATGACTCAAATAAGCCATGACATAAAAGAGCTGATGAGTGTTTTAAAATGGTTCACTAAACAAGCAATTCTGGGTAAATGAATCACTGCTAAGCAAGAAAAAGTTTCCATTTCAGAAGAATAGATGGTGTTTTTCACACGTAAAATAAACATTTTTATCCTGAGATGTTGGAAAAAAATAACTTTTGTGTCTCTGCCAAGGATCCAAGATGGCTCCCGCTCTGTTGTGGCTAAAGTCCAGGAAGTGCTAAGATGGGGTCAGCATTGACTGCCATGCCGCCATAGAACCAGAATGGAGCAAAAAAATTCCTCTTGCCAGAGACAGAGTGTGTGGGATTGAAATGGAGTGAATAAAAGAGAGCAAGACCTCCATTGCAAAGCAACAGATGGGGCAGAGTTTTGGAAAAGGAAAGCGGAACCCTGGCAAGATGGCGCAGAAACGTTGGCAGGAAGCAGGCGGTGTCGAATGTTGGCATTGCCACAAAGAGCTTCTTCCTTCTCTCCAGCACACAGCAGAGAGTGGACCCTCTCCATAGCACAGAGAAACGCATGCTGACGCTGCGCAGACACTCGCAGCTTGATGCACCTGGCAGAGAGCGTGTGGTAATGTACCTTCGGCAAAGATCCGGGAAAAGAAGGCCATACAGTATATGATCCTGAGTTTGTTGTGTGAGTGTATCTGCAACTTTTTGCCTCAACCCTCTAGTGTTGTTTGGTCAATTTAGACAGAAAAAAATAAATGTTTTGAAATTTTAAAAATCACTACGTCATTGGAACGGTTCGAAAGTCAGTAGTGGTGAAGTCACTATGTAACCACAAAAAAATATATAATTGTGGACTTGATTGATGGTCGTTTTTTTTTTTTTTTTTTTTTTTTGCGGTCAAAAATGACCTCCATAGGAAATAGGTAAAAATACAGAAAAAGTTTTGTGTGTACAATCTACAAATCAGTCATGATGCAAAAAAAGTGCACAGCAATGAATGAAGGGGGCTCTAAAATATCAAGAGTGAAAAAAGACACAATATGGCACAATTAAGCCAGAAGACTAAAATAAGAGGTTTAAATCAGGTTGTTTAAGCTCTGATAAAGATTTCCCGTTCCTTTGTGTTACATGTTTGTTGAATTTTGATGGTATGTGTCTTTCTTTGTTCAGGTTTGACTGTAGTAAAATTAATGCAAAAACTGATACTTCAAATCAATGTTTCAAAAAAAAAAAAAAAAATCTAAACCATGACAAGTATTCTTTGAGAATGACCACGGCATTACACAAGTTTTTCTTTTTTTTACTCCCACCAGACGGCACTAATCTGCCTTCAAAAATTGGATTTCAAAGGCATTGTCTATATTTTAACATGAAATACTGCTTCAATGGAAAAGTAATTTTAAAAAATATTAGAAAAAAAATATTTTCAATGAGAAAAATGTGACCAGATCCAGCAAAATGAGTCACAGTGACCCAAATTTCAAAACTGAGATTTTGGTATAAATGGAAAGATGAGACAATAAGCTTTAAAATGATATCCTTGTCAAAGTCATACCCTGAATGGTTTTAAAGATATACCCATTTGAATTATGGTCGTCTGCCCTCTTTTTCCAATTGAAAATATGAGAAAATCGCTTTTAAAGTTTTTTGCCCGTTTTTTGTTGATATCTTTCAAAATCCATTGCATTTAAAGGGATAAACTATTTATTTTACAGCTTAATTTGACCAAAGACATTTTTTATATATAAATGTTATTAAACAAGGCTGAAGCTCAAATTATTTTAAAGTATTTATTTGAATTAACCCTTTAAGACCTGAAGGCTTTTTTAGAGTTTTTTTTTTTCTTTTTTCTGAGCGACACACACAAAAGTAAAGACTCATAACTCCAAAACTGTAGCAAGGAGAGTCAAAAGGTAGGTATCATTTGATAGAAAACATTTTAAATTTTAAGAAAATATAAATTACATTACATTTGGACATTTTCTTGCTGAGAAACAGCTGATAAATACAAAAAATATATATATTTTTTAAAATATTTTTTTCTTTTTTTTTATTTGACATGGAATAACTCAGGAACACAAGAACACATCGCTAAAAAAATCTTTTTTGATGATACTCTCCTATATGTAAGCTGCATCTATTTCAAATTTCGTGGTGATAGCATAAACAATAGTTTGAAAAATTGTTGTTCATTTTTTCCGCAGCCAGGTGGTGCCAACGGGTGGTAAACTCCGGTTAGAGGTGCTTCTCAGCACTCGCTAGTTTTTGAAAATGGTTAGATGCATTAAAAAGATGAGATTCTAAGCTTTAAAATGATATCTATTTTGTGTTATTCCACGTTGGAAAACGAACATGGATGGGTCCGGGATCATTGGATACACACTGCATCCCGGAGAGATGAGAGACATGTTTTTAGCCAAGTATGTTAAATCATTCCATGAGTAAGATTCATTCTAATCTTGGGAATCTGCTTTAAATATTGATGTGCCATTTTTTATGATGTGCATTTTTTATGAAGTTATGAGCACGTGAAATATACATACTTGTATTCAGTTAGCGGCTGTGCTATTTTTGTTGTAAACGTATATTACTCAGACTCATTAGAGGGTGAAAACAACGTCAAATTTAATAGCCATTTAAAAACCTTTACTCAATTTTCTGGACTACGAAACTTTGGGAGATTATTTTTGAAAGTCTGTTCTTTGAAATTAGCTTAAAATAGATAAAAATAAAATTAAAAAAATAGATTTTTTTCATTGTTTTTCCACATTATCGGCCCATGTCTTAAAATAGAACGTTGCAACTTCCGACTCATTTCGCCAGAGCGGGTCACAAATGGAAAAAGATTACTGAACAAAAATATATTACATTGATTTTATTGAAAATACAAAAGCTACACTTCAGGTGTTCGATTACTTTTGACTGTGAACAACACAAGTGTGACTCCCAAATGAACAATATCAGAGGGTTAAGTAACATATGTAGGAGGAGCGGGAAATTCAAGATATTAGGGTATGTCACCCCATACAAGTTAAAATGCTGTTTAAAAGTTCAGGAGCTTTAATAGTTTCTGAATCTGGCAATCACCCCTAACATCATGGTGGTAAGTTTTGCCAATGTTGCGTCAATCACTTTTTTTTTTTAATACAGAAAATGTAAAAATACAGTTTTAAGCAATTCAACTTTGAATCACCTTCATCTCAGATGATTCTCCTAACCTTTTTAGAAGAATTTTATTAAAAACAGACAAATAAATTAAATCATGTGTAGCTGAAATAATGTGATATTTAAAAAAAAAAAATCTATGCAAAATGTTCAAGTTTATATTGAAATCTGAGTTTTTCTCTTTTTCTCAAGAAACATCTCAAGTTATAATTAATAATTGAGATATTAAAAGGATCTCTTTTTTTAAATGTTTTTTGTGAGCCAAAATCAGACAAATATAACAAAAGCATTATGAACTGTCTGAAATGGTGATGATGATAGGATGCAGAAAGTAAGAATGTGACAAAGATGAATGTAGGGAACAACGGCTGGATTAAAACACAAAATAAGCAGTCTTCACCTCTTGAGCCGACACAGATTTTACCACATTTTGGAAGGTACACAAGTGTAAATACAGTGAAAGTGTGTGAGAGCTATACAGCATTACAGCACTATGTATATACTAAGCAGTGCCATAGCAATGAGACTGTGTGTACTTGGTTGATGTAATGATGAAGTGTGTATTGTGTGTGTGTCATTTGAGAATAGAGTCTAGCTAGGTTGAAGGAGTGTGGGAGAATGGAAAGGCTCTTAGTGTAGGAATGTGAAGGATGTTATATAAACACATTATCGACCGTACCCACTGACACACACGCTCATATGCTCATACACACACTGCGCTGGCGCCAGCACACACTGCATTAGCCGACATTTTATACAAACCCCCCATGATTGAAAAAGACTAAGCCGAGAGACCGGACCTGTAGCTGGGCTACGTCACCGTGTTTGGGCTTGTCGTGTGTGTATGTGATAGGTCATGCCCTGGGCCAATAGAAGCATATCATGGTCAGACGCTCACTGATGGGATATTTAGAGATCGGTTCCTGGGGTCCCTCAGTCCAAAATCCAAAATAAACAAGTTTTTTTTTATATTGTAGAAGAGGTTGGATGCCGGACAGACATGACAAAACAGAGATCAGGTTTTCGTATCGAGAATGACTCAAGCTCTAACTTCCATTCAAATCTAAAATGCTGTTAAATGAAATCCATTCGTGAGATAGCAGTACTGTGTGTGCTTGTTCAGATGAAGATGTATACAAATCAAGTGAATCTAACTCAAGACAGCATCCACTGTGTCTACACACACAGTGAATCATGAGGTCTCTCATCCAGACTCAATAATGATCAGGTTTCTGTCTATAAACTGTCAACAATAATCTCTGAAGAATCCGACAGCATTTCATTATATAGGATGATTGACAAACCCACTGCAAACAAAACTCCATCCATCTTATTCCACCAATACTCCCCCAACTCTAGCTCTCTCTCCAACTCATTATATTTACAGCTAGTAAATTATAAAAGAAACATTTCCTGAAGTTATTTGTAATAATAATTGGGTTGCACTTTATTTTACAGTACATGCACTTACATGTACTTACAGAGTACTTACTTAAGAAAATACTGGGTAATATAAGGTAACTACATGGGTTAGGGTTAGGTTTTTTGGGTTTAGGTGTAGGTTCAGGGTTAGCTCCTAGTTATTACCCAGTTATTGCAATTACTATAATAAGTACACAGTATGTACATGGGGAATAGGACTGTAAAATAAAGTGCTACCAATAATTGCAATGCAATATAAATGGTTAATTAACTATTAACTAATGTGTTATAAATGTGTTAATACTGTTGCCAAATAACTAAATAAAGAATACAAGCAAACAGAGTTCCTTAAAGTTTTATACCATTGCATTATAATGCACTTTTCTTTTAAAAATCTGACTCTGAATAAACCATGAAGAGTTTTGGTGCAAACAAATTGTGAATATTTACTATTTTCATGTTTATGCATTGGACTTGATGTAAACATGCCACAATACACACATTTTCAGAGATATTTATGTTAAAAAAAAAAGTGCAAATTGTTACTTTTTAACTGGATAGTGTAGACTTGTGAATTAATGTACACTACCATTTCAAAGTTTGGGGTCAGTTTTTTTCCCCCTTTTTTTCAAGAAATGAATATTTTTATTCATCAAGGATGCATTCAATTAATCAAAATTGACAGTAAAGACCTTTACATTGTTATACAACATTTATATTTAATTAAACACTGTTCTTTTGACCTTTCTATTAAAGGATTAGTTCACTTTCAAATGAAAATTACCCCAAGCTTTACTCACCCTCAAGCCATGCTAGGTGTATATGACTTTTATTCTTTCTGATGAACACAATCAGAGAAATAATAATAAATTTCCTGATGCATTCTGAGCCAGACCGCCTTCCGTGTTCTACTTACAAAGTAAGTCTAAACCTCTAACAGTTCAAAAAGCTTACACTACATCCCACGCCTTCCCTATTCAACTTACGCAAAAAGTGTAAATGACGCAATGCCAGTTTATACTTTAAAAAGAGGAAGACTGGGGTAATGGCTGACGAAATCAGCTTTGCCATCACAGAAATAAATTACTGACCTCAAACTCTGAATGTTAGTGTGTTACAATGCCTTTAAAATAATAATAATAATATTAATAAATGAATATAATGAATATAAAATTGACTAAATAAAAGGCAGAAGACAAACACTTTTATAATAAGCACTGATAAATCGCTCACAATAAGACTAGGAATGTCTCTTGCTTATCCTAAGACAGAACAGATCCTAACTTAGTCTCTTAACATTTGTCCAAAAAAACAAAACCTGCATGGCGTTCCCAAAAAATTTATAGTCCCAAAAGTGTACAGTACCAGTTGGCGGTTGTGATGAAGAGCTCTGTCACGGGCCGGGACAGCTCTACATTCCCGTCCCCCTGCTCTCCATCACAGTGGTCATTCAAAATATTCATTACATCTAAACATAGTGCTACACTACAGAATGTTTTGTAAATTTAATTCAGTGGGCCAGATCCAAAATCCAAATTTACCTCCCTAAAACAGGCACGAGAAAAAAGGAACTGTGTCCCAGGTGAACGACGTGAGGAATGGAAAATCGAGAGGGAGGAAGCAGAGAACACAGCAGCTCTGAGAAAAAGGAAAGACACGTGCAGCTTCTTTCATCCTTTCTTCCTGCAATCCTTTAGTTAAAGTACTGAATGTTTTAAGGCAAAGGAATGAGAGCAGAGGAAATGTTTCACCGGCTGAATGGAGCACCTCCTCTATTCCAACACGCTGGGACTCGCTCCAGAGACAGGGAGAAATTGGAGGAGGGCAAGAGAGAGAAAACTAGATGAGAGTTAGTAGAAAGACAAAATGCATAGATGATGCTGAAAGGAGAGGAAAATAAGGAGAGGAAAGAAGAAGATAAAAAAAGCAAGTTGGGAAAAGGAAATGAGAGAGAAATACTGATTGATGGATGGAAAGAGAGAGAGAGAGAATATGCTGGCAGCGGTCGCCGTGATCCTCGCCGCTGTTGGAATTCACTATGGATTACCTCTGGACCGCAGCTGACCATGTTGGCACCCTCGCTGGCACCTGCCCACCGCGAGGATTTTCGAATCAGGCTTGCCCAAAAGCCCTCAGTGCCCAGACACCAGACTGCACCAGAGCAGACGCGGATAGCCAAGGGGCATGCTCAATACCTCATAGACACGTTTAAAACCTCACGGGCACACTCACAACCTCAAAGCATTATGGGTACCTACAGAATGCCAGAGGCATTTGGAATAGCTTACAGGCACTGTCCATATTCCGTTAAGACCGTATGCTGCTCAATACTTAACATATGCCACACTTCCACACCACACTGTCTTCTTATTCCAAAAGAAAGTAGTATACAGTATGTACACAATTTGCAAATGCTGTCTAAGATGCAGATGAGCAACTATGTTAGCATAATTTGTACAGTATAGGGTCATAGCACACTTCATGAGATACATGTATCCCACAAAGCAATGCACTTGACTTGAACTTCCTGGCCAATCAAATTCAATAGCAACCACATTAATATCAATATCAGTTGTGTTATGTTATATTATATAATAGACTGTATACATAATGATGTGCTTATTATATTATATTAATAATTTCTCATGTTACATTTCAAGTATAATACTAATACTAATAATAATAGATTCATTTTAAAAAGATAATATTTTTTAAGATGATAAGTGGACATCACTAGCTGAATTTATCATGCAATGAAATGAGGTCATGTGACAATTTCACATACTATTTTTAACATACAATTTTACTATATTTATATATTTTTCACACACACACACACATACACACAATATATATATATATATATATATATATATATATATATATATATATATATATATATATATATACACCACTATTTTAACACATGATGCAATGTAATGAGGTCATGTGCCACAAATGCACATATACTATTTTTTAAAATAGTTGCCAGACAAGCTTTAATGGAATTCATTATGTCCACATACAACAGTCTGACAGTGACAGAGAAGGCCATGAAGTGAAAAGAGAAAGTCAAAAAGAGAATGTTCCAGGCTTGACCCCTCAGTAACTTCATGTTGTAATCATTATGTGTAATTATGAGAGGAATGTCAATACTTCCTGCTTTTTGTCCCTGTTGGCATTCATAGGGGTTAGAAGGCACTGCCAATAAATGTGTGGGTGACATCAACAAGGTTTGGGGTATTTGAGACACAGAACTATAATATTAGTAAAAATGTAATATAAAATAAGTAGTGGAGACAGTGGATAGACGCAATAAACATGGGGGGTGAAGACTGATGTCATTCTAATGGGTTATTAGATTAAAGGAAAATGCTATCACAGTTTCAAGCAATAAGATGAAGCTGAAACAACACAGACACTGAGTTTGTATAGTTTGATGTAACAAAAAATACTTATGCCTGTACATCAGCAATACACACATTAACCTACTGTCTTTTCTAATAAAGACATATCAAACACTGTTTTATATAAAATTATACAGACTAACCCTTACCTTTTCCATTTTCTAAAATAATATGCTAATGCTATAGGTGTATGATGATTAAAGGCAAAAATCTGAAGATTAATAAAGGAAATCAAACAAATAGAATGACAGAAAGATGGAGAGAAATACAGAGAGATAGAGAGAGATTCTCTGCTGATGATTCTTCAGTAGGGGGCAATGCAATGCTATGCACTGTGAGCAGAACTACACTCACAGAGACAGGTACTCTGATATTAAAATATATCAAATTATTACATGATGTGCTCTGGAATACTTGATTCTGATGGTAAATTGTAGAATTCTCTGGTAAAATATTTGTCAGTGCCCAATAAATGTTAATGAATACAAAGAAACAGTTTCATCTTAGATCTCTATGTGGCCTCTTTTTGTCAACGTGATTAAAATGATTGATTATTGATTGATTGATTTAATTCCTTCATTAGTTAGTTAATGAGGAATGAAAGGAAGTTGTTGAATGTTAAAATGTAAAAAAAAATGTTGAATGTAAAATAAGAATCTACCTGATTTTTTTTTTTTTTTTTTTTAATGTTTAACTTTAGTTCCCAAATTTACTTAAATGACAACTTCATTGAAGAACAAATTGGATACAATTGCAATGTAGCATTAAACTTCAACTTTTGGTAACAACAGATCTTGGGAAACAGATATTGGGAATAAACGTACTTACTTGTTTAAAAAATGTTTAAAATGTTTAAAAAATGTCCTTGCTGTACACAAACTCTGCTATGCAATGTTTTTAAACAAGTTGCTGAATTTGGAAAATTTGCGGCTAGAATCTACTGTAGACTTAATTAAAAGTTTCATTTAGATCAACGGCCTGATTAAAAGTGCCATCAGGTTTGATTGAGGAACAATAGGAGGAAGAAAAGCGCAGAGTTGGCGCTTTGCGTTCAGAATACATCAGCAGCTTCTGAGTCTTCACATGCAATTTGCATATTCAAACGCTCTTCTAATGACTTTTCTTCAGTTCAAGGTAATTCCTTTTCAACTTTGAACTACGTTGAATATGTGCAAATGGATACAGAACAGGTATATATGTATGTGTGTGAAAAGGCAATTAATCCTATAAAATGATTTGTAGATACATATTTGTCTTAGTTATATCATAGAGAAGAGTCATTTAACTATATGAAATGTAAACTTTGAACTGGGATGGTGCAATTGTTCATTTAAGGGAAAAGGGCCTGGAGAGGTTCTTTTTAATAGCATATCTGAACAGCTAATGTTGGGATGAGTCGAGCATTGACAGAATGAGAGAGAAAGAGAGCAGGAGGGAGTGAGAAATCAAACACATGACCATTATGAATGCATATTCTGAAGTACAAAACAGCTTTGATGTGTCTTCATGGCCCGCAGGTCAAGAGAACAAGTGCTTCTTTATCTTAATTGAAAAAATTAATTCATTAACCTGATGCCTCAATATTTCCGCTGAACTTTCTCATTTTCATTTTATTTTAACAACTGAGAACGCGAACATGTGAGCTGAGGGGAAGAAAGACGGGACGGGATGGACAGAGGCGATGAAATGAAAGAGAAGACGTGAATTAAAGGAGAGCTGAGAAAGTTTAGCAGGTGTAATTTGATTAATAATAGTAAATGGAGACAGCGAGGGAGAGATACAGAGAGACAGACTTGAGGACAGACAAACACAAGAGAGATGATAGCATGCACAATGAGCAAGGACAAGAAGCTACTACTGCGCTATAAAAGTCAATTTTCTTTTATTGTTATCAAAGAGCCTTAGGCTAATTGAAAACTAGTTGTTACAGAAATTCATATATAATATGCACACAACTATATATATGAGTATTATGAATGAACTATTTTACTTGGTGGTAGGAATGTTTATTGTGATTATTATTGATAATAAATGTAATTAATTTATTGAACATTGGTATCATATCACTGTTGCCTTTATAAAAGTCACCTAGAGGCCATTTTACAAATTCACACAAATAAATTCTGCTTGTGATAAATGAGCCCATATCTTCCCAAAAAATAAATAAATAAATAAATAAATAAAAACATTAGACCCTATAGGTAAGTTTTTTTGTTTTTTTTTTAAATAAACCTCTTATGCTCAGCAAGGTTGCATGTATTTGATCAATAATACAGTAAAAACAGTAATACTTAAATATTATTATTATTATTTATATTATTACTATTTTAATGTAATGTATTGAAAATGTTATGTATTCTTGTGATGGCAAATCTGAATTTTTAGCATCATTACTTCAGTCTTCAGTGTCACATGATCCTTCAGAAATGATTCTAATATTCTCTGTCTCCCCAAAAATTTCCTGTCCCATTTGAACCTTTTCTATAAAAAAATGTACCAAAAATTTACAATTTTATTTCTTAACCAGACTTTCAATAAAAAGGAAAAAAAAAAAAAAAATAAAATAATAATAATAATAATAATAATAATAAAGAAATCAAAAGAATACACAGAAGAAACTACTTTCTTATGTAAAATGAAACGACATTGCACTTCACTGGCACCCTTTGACATACTGTTTGACAGATCTTTAATGTATTAATCTTTCTGTCTGCATGTATGCGGGTAGCTAAACTAGGATATGTTCCAGTGTCAAAACACAGTGCAAGAAGAAAGACGTGAGAACCACTGGTGTGTTTGGTGTTCTGCCAGTTAAACAACTCACTAAATGCAGGCTCTGTGAAAACCATGATGTCTGGATTTGACATGAAGACTATATAATATTTATAATTTATAAATTATAAAGTTTAGAAACTGTGAATCCAAAGAAATTAGAGAGAAACAAATTTGTACACTCACACTACAACCATGCCTCACTGTTTGTGTGTGAGAAATGCAAGAGATTTTGGTAATTTGCACACACAAAATTTCTTAGCTATGTAAATTATTAAGCTAAAAAAAAATACTATAAAGCTACTTATAGGAATACAGGCTAACCCTAACCTAACATTATCCCTTCATTAATATAAAATTAATTTTAAATTACATTTACTAATACATTATTACAAGGGCTTGATATTAACTTTTTTGCTCACCAGACACTGTGGCTAGTGGTTTTCCCAAGATACTATTAGCCACTCAGCATGTTCACTGGCCACAATTTTGTTGTTAGGAAAATACATTTTATTAGGGGTGCGAAGATAGATTCACAAGATGAGACGGTACAGAATACTGGATTCACAAGACAATATTTTAACATTCATTTAAGAAATCTTCAATGAGGGCTGTCACCAATGAGTATTTTGGTAATCAAGTAATTAGGTTTTTATTTCTTTCTTTTTTTGTGTGTGTGGGTGTATATATATACACCCACACACACACACATATACAAGGAGGCATTAATAATTTGTTCAAAAAAGTATCAAAAGGAAGTAACTATTTGGTTTTCTTGAACACCACAATACATAATGTAATATACATACAATGAACAATCAACTTATGTACATTATGTGATATAACAAATGCCTACAGAGGGCATCAGCAGCCTAGTGATTGTTGTTGTTACACTTTTTAGCATGATCAAATCCTTGTTTAATATTGGCCAAAAAAATTGGTAACACTTTATTTTAGGGTCTTTTAACTAGGTTCTTATTATCATGCATATTACTAGAATATTGGCTATTTATTAGTACTTATTAATCACATATTAATGCCTTATTCTGCATGACCTTATTCTACATTCTTTATCCTACCCAATACCTAAACTTAACAACTACCTTACTAACCATTAATATGCAGTAAATTAGGAGTTTATTGAGGGAAAAGTCTGAGTTAATAGTTTATATGTGTTCCCTATACTAAAGTGTTACCAAAACATTTAATTCAAAAGTCCACTTAATCTTGAATATTTGGTGCTTCTTTATGATAGAAATGCTACAGCCACTGTGATTTCTTGACCATGAACATGTGAACATCAAAACATATAAACACAAAGAGCAGGTTTAAACATTTATTTTGAAATCGGGATGAAGAACAATTTGCATATTTAGAAACATATTGATGTATTCTCCTGTGTTGGTGTAGGTTTATAAATTATTTATGTTACAAATCTGGTGAAATGACGCACGTTGCATTCGAACGTCCTGATCTTGCCAAGTTAGACACGTTCAACGTTCCGAAAATTTAATCTTAACCATATAACTAACCCTATACCTATAAGTTATCCCTAAAATCAGAGGGAAATGATAGATGAATAACACTGATGTAGAAGCACCTAACTCTGGTTCTAAGCTTAAACTTGACATAAACTGTAAACTTGTCCCTCAAATCTGAATGTTGTTCCAGGATCAACAAAAAAAATTGCTCCAGGAACATGTTGTACTTGGTGAAATCAGGTTCTGCATTTGCGTTTCCCAGATGAACGTTATAAACAACCCAAACTCACAGCATATGTAGAGATGGAGTTTGTTAACCGAGCTGCTGCGACGCACTCCACACAAATAAATAATAACACAAAGCGCGTCAGACTCCATGTGTTCCCAAATGCATGTTGGAAACCCAAAAAAACAGTGCATGCAGAGACACGGTGACTTAATTAAAAAGTGTTACCAAAACTTTTATGAAATAAAACATATATGATAATGTATTAATATATAATATACATTCAGACATACATAAAGAAATATTTACAAATGTTACACTATAAATGTCTTTACTGTCACTTTTGATCAATTTAATGCATCTTTGCTGAATATAAGTATTCAATTATTAAAAAGTCTACTGAGCCCATACTTCTGAATTGTAGTGTATATGACTAACTTTTATAAAATTTTTATAAAAACAAAATTTCTAAAATAAAATATTACATTGAACAATAAATGAAAAAAAGGAATTAAATTGAAACCAAATTAATAAATCAAAAAAAAAAAAAAAAGTAAAATCCCCAGTCTCTTCGGGGGTTTAAATATCTGGTTGAGAGAGAAAGATAATCTGCAGATGAGATATAGAATAAAGGAGGAGTGCTAGGTAAAGGGGGGACAGGGCGAAGAGGAGGGCTTCCACACCCTTATCAGGTCAAGCACAGGAGAGAGGAAACGATTACCATCAAATCTAACCCAGCTCTTCACACACACACAAACCCTTTTGACGGACAAATATATTTCCATTTGAAAAGGCCGTCTTTAAAAGCTGATTTTGTGGCTGAATTGAGGGTCGTAATGTTTGAGCAGCAGCCAGAAAAGCTGTGTGTCTGGGTGCCTGCATGTGTGTGTGTGCATTTATATTTGTAAATATCTACGATTCAGAAGCATGTTCATTCAAATAAAAGCACACTCGGACTTGAATGCTAAGATTTCACAAATCTCACTAGCGCCATTCATGCATCGATAAACTATGTTGACACCAGCACAGCCACAGAAAGAGCTTGAATTTAGAACCGCTTTCGTGTTATAACACTTTCATTTCAATCATTTCAATTCAATTTAATGTCTGAAAAAGACATATTTTGAAGTTTTTTGGTCCGTGATAAGTGTGGTTAGGAGAAAAGTATATTTGTCAGTGACTGCGCATAAATGTTAAACAAATATTTGTCCCAAAAAAAGAAAATTGTCATTACTAACACACCCTCATGTTGCTCCAAACACGAATGCTGGTATTCTTTTTTCCCTGTGGGAAACGGCAATTTTTGAAGAATCTTCATGCAGTTCATTTCTATACAACAAAATTTCATAGTGGCTATGTCTTTAAAGGGCCAAAACGGACCATACAAGAACAAAGATTACTCCATAAAACTTGTGCGCTTCCCTAATTTCTGTATTCTGAAACAAGCAATAGATTTTGCTTTTTTTTTTTAAATATCAGGTTTAAATATCAGGTTAGTTCAATTTGTAAAACGTCATGTGGTGTGACTCAAACATAATATAGTGTTGTCAAAAGTACCGACCGCGATACCAAGTCAATACTGAAATTGTAAAAATATGATGCTTTGAGCACTGTTGAGCGGATTTGTAAACACCTCTGATTGGCAATTGTGTTTACGCGCTTACCAGATATGTCTCTGATACACACGGGAGTGTGAAAGCAGGCATCTATCAGCGGACCAGCCAGTTTTTTTTAAAACACTTTCAAATTCAATAACTTCCGTGTCCTTTTTAAACTCTCCTGTGCATTGATCATTGTAGCCAATCACAGACATATCTGATGAGCGCATGAACACAAAGGCCAATCAGGTGTTTACGAATCCGCTCAACAGCGCTCAAAGCATCACATTTTTTAAATTTTAGTACCAACTTTGTATTGCAGTTAGTACACAATAAGCATATATAATAAGCATATATAATAATTAGTGAATTTAATTACAAAAAAAAATCATACAGATATTTAAAGAGTATGAAAATGTTATTATTTTTTAGCTTTTTTTTCTTGAAAATGGTACATTAAAAAAAATGTAAAAAAAATAACATAAAACAACAAGAATACATATAATATATAAATTGAATGCCATTTAAGAGTTTGAAGAAGACATTTTGGGATATAGTGCACAAGTCATGTGAACTAATTTTCTTGTTTTGTTGTTGTTGTTTTGGTCACTTTTTTTAAATGAACTGTTATTGTATGTACAAGAAGAAAAAAAGTCTCACTTTGTGTTCCATTAAAAATAACAGCATACACATTTGGAAGGAGATTAGGATTAATAAATAATAACAGAAATTATTTTTTGTGTGTGTGTGAAGTATTTCTTTTAATGCATAGGAAAGTCTGTGCTGGGCCGCATATATGTCTACAGTGACTGTATTATGAATTCCAATGCACCTGCAGATCATCACACATACACACACATACACACTGTGTGCCAGCGGCTGGGTGGGTACTTTTGACAAGGTGAACTTCACGCATCGTGTAAATGATGAATAACTTCATAAGAACCAAGAGTGAAGGTCAAACTAAGAGAAAGGATACTGTCTTTCTCCTTCCCTCTCTCTCTCTTTCTCTCTTACCTACCACCATTGCCTTTATCTTTTTCTTTCATGTTCATAAAACTAGAGGTCACTCTTTCAACTGGTTATGGCATAGCGGCAACATTTTTCAAACCACTGAATGTAAAATAAACAAGAATTATTTAAAACAAAGTCTTTGACCCAAAAATACACACACTGATATTGAACAGTTCACACATTGTGTAAAAGTGAGGGAAAAAGGACATTTAAAGGTCGATATGAAAAAGTATCAGACATGCTTTTGTATTAAGGTGTGGCCACAATGACAGTTAGGTGAATTGTCGTGGACTTATTGGTCTTTTAAATGTGTGACTGGGAATTTCGTTTGAGGGCAAAAGATTTCCACATGCAGATTTCCACAAATTTAGTGCGACCAACATAGAATTCATACAATAGTGTATGTTCATACAACATTCATGTAATAGTGTATGAAGTACAGCTCATATAGAAGATACTTTCAAACCAAGCCGCATTCTGTTGGTCAACATGGTAATTTTTATTATTTTATTTATTGCAATTGATGAAAACAATTTTATATAGTACAATAACAACTTCATTTTTGGATTTTGACATTTGGGTATTCCAAATTCACATATTGTTCACAGTTTACATACTGCAGAAATAGAAAGAACAATATGGTAGTATGTTATTCTGAAAATAGCAAGAGTGTTCATGAAACTGGGTGTGTCAGACAGGTGGAATGTGTGTGTGTGTGTGTGTGTGTGTGTGTGTGTGTGTGTGTGTGTGTGTGTGTGTGTGTGTGTGTGTGTGTGTGTGTGTGTGTGTGTGTGTGTGTGTGTGTGTGTGTGTGTGTGTGTGTGTCATTAGACGTGCGTCAGTGACCAAAGCGCAGATGAAAGGGTGGAGTTGGTTGGCTGAGAGGCAGGCAGGCAGGAAGAGGGCAGCTCTAATTGGCTAAAGAGGAAACGTGTAATGAAAGGCTATTAGCCCTGCCAAGAGCTGCAGTGCAACAGAGCACAAACAAGCCTAAATTACCATTATTATTTCATCTCTCTCTCTCTCTCTCTCTCTCTCTCTCTCTCTCTCTCTCTCTCATACAAACACATTTCATCCATATCGCTCTCTTGTCCATCTCCCTTAACTCCCATATCTTACACTGTAAACCAAATGCTATTAACATTTGTAACGTTGTTTGGACACTGGGCTAAAGATAAAGTGGTACATTTTCTTAGAGAAAATGTGAGATACTTGCTCAAACGCTCCACCGGTGGTTGTCAGGGTGTTGCTGTGCAGCTGCAAAGATGTTTTTAGAGGTTGCTAGAGGGTTGCTTACTGTCCTATCCTTGAGTCTCTATGATATTCTGGTCTCTAGATTTAGCTTGGGTCTCAAGATTTTTTTTTCACTTCTTTGATCATTTATCAGACGAAAACAAAGTCTCCCTTAAAAGTAAATGAAATACACAAAAATAACAATAATAAAAATAAAAACTAAATAGAAATATTAACTACAAAAATCTACTCAAGTACATAAAAAAGCATATAAAATTACTTAAAAAGTGTAACTAAAATTTAAATGAAAAACGAATATATAAAAATAAAAGTTCATTTGAAATATAAAAAAATACTAAGTATATAAAAAATACTAAAATAACACTGCTAAATCATTCTGAACACAACCTTGTTTGCCCCACATGTATATATTTTTATATTGGTAACATTATTACATTGGGCTTGTGGTTTTTTTCCCCTCTTTTCATTAATTTCTTGTTCTTTTTCAGTGATTTTTGCTGTATCGTTGTATGTAAAAAAAAAAAAAAAAAAAATTATGCAACGTCACATTGTGACTGTATTCCTATTGTATGTGAGTGTGTGTGAGTGGGAGAATACAAACTTTCCATGTGATGGCATCATAGTTACGGTTACTGTGTGTTTATTTAAGTCGTGACTTCAGCTCACACTGATTGTGTTAATGTTATTTCTAGCACCGCCCACTTATTGAAGTACATAGTGACATCATACATTCCAAGTGTTAACTGCAAAGGAATTCTCCACTGACAGCAGTAGATAGCAATGCATTAATCATAAAAATGTGAATTTTACTAAGATTGCAGAGTGCTAATTAAAGTTAAAAAAATAACAATAAATATTACTACTAATAATATAATAATTGTATAATTATATAATTGTATATAATTGTATTATTTCACAATTATATAAATACAATAAGTAAATTTGCTTCCAGAAACTTTCTTTTTCATAAACTTTATTTATTTATTTATTTATTTATTTCCTAACAGAAGGTTTCTGTATATTAAAACAATATAAAGTCACTGGAAAGTCCCAAACATGAAATAAAAACAGATGTGTGTGTGTGGCTGTAATAGACATAAAATGTTAGGGATCTCTCTAATGACTTTTAAGTAAACTTAAACCAGTTCTTTAAGTCACTTTGCCAGAGAAATTCTAAAAAAGGAAGTGACATAAGAGGAAGTAGTAGAAAGCTGTTTTAGTTTTTCTATTTCTGAATAAAAGGAAAGGGAGGGGGGGGGGGGGGGGTGATAGTGTGATTAGGGTGGTGAGGTGAAAAAGTACAGTGTTAATAATAGATGTGCGTGTGTGAGTGTGTGTGTGTTTGTGAGACAGAGAGAGAGAGAGAGTTTTGGTAAAGGGTGATCTTCACTAATGACAGTTTTGTAACCCAACATAAACCCGTTATCTCCAACACACAGATTTCAATCACACCGGGACCCCCATTACCATACTGCCCCCTTCACACACACACACACACACACACACACACACGCACGCACAGAGCACGTAGTCTCAGAGGGTCTCTATTAACATACTACCCCCTTAAAACTGGGCAGGGGGGTTAATCTAGACAAGGGGGGATTCTTTAGCCCAAGGAAATAAACACACACACTCACGCACACACACATCCATCTTAATAAATACAACATTTCAAAGCTGTGGGTTTATCTGTCTCCCTCTTTAACAGGCCTGTACATTTTAATGGGATTTAATTTGTGATTGGAGTAACAAAATGTGCAGAGTCCACTGGGATTCACGCTGACGTGTGTGTGTGTGTGTGTGTGTGTGTGTGTGTGTGTGTGTGTGTGTGTGTGTGTGTGTGTGTGTGTGTGTGTGTGTGTGTGTGTGTGTGTGTGTGTGTGTGTGTGTGTGTGTAGAAAAGTGTCAGTTACAGTGTATTTTGTTAGTTGTGCTTCATTGTTCAAGCATCATTATTATTGCTCTTTTAAGAAACTCATATCCTTAAGCATTAAAATCTGGCATGTACCGTAACTCATCTTTTCAAACAAGTAACAAGTTCTTAGAAATGTACTCTTTGTATTTATGTTGGTTTCATGTGCCTTATAAAAAATAAAAAATAAACTTTCAGTAAAAGTTTGCATTTTGTGATTTTGACTTTATGGAAGTTGCACCACATGACATTTTTACAACCTGAACTAATCTTGATTTCTGACAAGAAGTCAAATGATCTGATATTTTAATGGGGGAAAACATGGCTAATTATTATTTATTTGTTTGTTTGTTTGTTTGTTTGTTTGTTTGTTTGTTTGTTTGTTTGTTGTGGTTGCCCCACATGACTTTGATTAGGTGGCCAAAAGGGTTAAGGTTACTGAAATGAAATATTTATTATAATGTTCAAATAAATAGAATGTTAACAAAACCAAGAAAAAGAAAAAGAAAAAAAGAGTGTCATGTTATATAGACTTACATTGAAGGAGGGACCCAAGCAATAGAGGGCAGAATGTCATAGAGACTTGTGAGTCCTTCTGACCTTCAGTAAGTAACCACCTAGAAACCACTCAGAACATGTTAGCAACACCCTGGCAACCACAAAACCCTAGCATTTTGTTGAGGGGGTTTGCAAGTACCACTCACATATTCTTTAAAAACTGTAAAATTTAGTTTATTACAAATATTATCCTCTGTGCTACATAACTGTATGTTAATAAACCAAGCAAAGAACACCCAACAACTTTTGACATAACAAAAACTTTTCTCTTGTCAAGAATTAACAATAAACCCTAAACCCATCTATTAAAAACATTACACTTTAGCCAACCCTTATCTTGTGTGACAGTTTGCAATTTGAGTGTTATAAGCATTACTTCAGGCTTAGTATTGTTTCCTAATAGAAACATTATATGTGCCATCTCCTATTATGTTGTTGCATGTAATCCTAAAATTGCAGGATACTTGTATCCACTCGTTGCAAGTACACACATACACACACTCACGGCTCAGAAGGCTGGTGCTGAGCTGTATGGAATGCAGGTATGAGTGAGTGAGTGAGTGAGTGAGTGAGTGAGTGAGTGAGTGAGTGAGTGAGTGAGTGAGTGAGTGAGTGAGTGAGTGAGTGAGTGAGTGAGTGAGTGAGTGAGTGAGTGAGTGAGTGAGTGTATGTTAAAGAGACAGAAAGAGAAAGACACAAAGCAGGTGTTTACATTATAAGCAGGTCTTCCTAACAGGTATGTTTAATGACAACATCACCCCCCAGTGATCCAGCTAATGAGGGGGACGAGAACACAGTCAGCAGAACATTCTGCCCCTATACACATGCTAGATGTGTACATATCTATCTACCTGTCTGTCTATCTATCCATCTATCATGTTTGATACTTATTAAGGCAACACAATATAATATACTGTAACATATCCAGTTTTCTTTCTTAATTGTTTAGTTCACCTAAGCCATAAGCAACTGTGTTTATGAGGATACTCAATGTTTTGAGTGCATTTTGCAACATACTAAACAATGTTTTATAAAAAATGTAAAAATGCAGAATGTTTTTTGTGATGGGTAGGTTTAGGAGTAAGGGTAGTGTAGGGGGATAAAATGTACATTTTGTACAGTATAAAAACTTAATTATGTAAGTATAAGTATTATAACTTTATTATTATAAAATTGACTTAAATTGGGTGCTTGCCTGTGTGTAATCAAACGCATCATTTTCATTTTATTGTGGAGACTGAACTTGCGCTCTGGTGCCACATTGGAGCACACTCACCACCAACTGGACAGGGGTGGGAATTACAGTTACAAGTTACATCAGCCTCAGTGTAATCTGTCAAAATAACGGACGGCCTTCAGATTTTTCCGTCACTGCAAAAAAAGTTCCGTCAATGACGGAAAATTTTCGGTTAACACAACCTCTGGTGTGTGTGTGTGTGTTCAGAATTGAGTTCTCATTCGCATCTTTTAATCCGAGAATCACATGCGCTTTGAATATATATTTATTTATTTATTTATTTATTAGGGATGTCCCATGATCGATCGTCGTTTAAATTAACAATCATGCGTCTACTGCAGTGGCATATAGCCAACAGCATGACAGGGTGTGCAAATGCTGCTCAAAATGCCATGTTCCTCACCAAATGAATGAGAAGGGTTTTTAATCTAAATAAAGGGCTAGTAGGATTATAAAATGAGATGTTATTGATCATTTATTTAATTACTTATTTAATGATAAAATAACGACTGATACATGTCACCAACGCTGCCTCAGATGCGTGCTTGTCAGAATGTGTTCTCCTGTTGTGGATGCGTTCTTCCTGGAACAACACGCTGAAAACAGCAACTAAACCCAATGAATTCACAACAATTTATTAAAATAATGTTTTCATTAATGTTGACAGTCCCAATCATAGTTATTATTAGTCGTGCATTGCTGCACGAGCCGCGCACTGAATGAACACCGGTAAACTAGAGCATTTTGCTAGCGCATTATTTAACTAAAAGAAACACATCCTATATGAGTTTAATCAGATATATACAAAATAAACATAATATTACAAACTATTTCTGCAAAAAATGGCACGAATATACAAGTGAACTTGAACTTACGTGCTATTCAGAATGTCATGTTGTTGACACACTCTTCCTAGAGCAACGCGATGAAACATCAAAACGGCAACTAAACCCAAATAATTTACAATGTTTTATTACAATATTGTTCTCTTTATTATTTTATGTAATATGACAGTCCCAATCACAATCTTTATTAGCTGTGCATTGCTGTTTGAGCTGCATGCGCTGAAGCTGATCACAAGCACGCTTTACTACAGCATTAATTCTTAACCAAATGCATCCTATATGAGATAAATAAGATATAGATAGGCCTACACAAAACAAAAACAATATTACAACATACGTTTGCACAAAACAAAAGGCTGTGAATGCACACACAAACTTATAGTCATGATGAAGGTGTAAAATGGTCCCAAACATAAGTCCGGCGTGCTCGCTTCATTTTTCCTCGTGCCTGCTTTACTTGATTCGCGGTTGAGCAGCACGCACATGAACCTTGTTAAAACGATGATTAATCGTTAACATCTCATATTATATACATACATATATATATATATATATATATATATATATATATATATATATATATATATATATATATATATATATATATATATATATATAAATTGGAAATATATTCAAAAACCTTTAAAAAAAATAAAATTGAAAATTGAGCAGTCACTGTTGCTTGTCATCAATTTGTAGTGAAATTTTATTCACAAATCAGAATTTTCTTTTACCGAAGCCCATGTTTTTATTAGAAAAGTATAATAAAGTTAAAAAAAAATTCATTAATTAGTGAATATATTATTTACATATTGTACATATACATTTATTTAATATTTTGTGTAATTTGATTTGGCTATTTGATTATAATCTATACAAATAATTTTATTTATTTATTTATTTATTTTACTTTTTTGTAGTGATACATATTGTAATATGATGAATTGGAAATGTATATAAAAACCTTTTTTTATTGAAAAAAAAGGAAAAAAACAAACAGTTACTGCTGCTCATCATCAGTTGAGATTTTGTGAGATTTTATTTAAAAATCTTATTTACAAATTCACAAACCAAAGACTATACTGTATATGTTTTTTATTAGAAAATAATTACATTTTAAAACATATAACTAAATTAGTACACATATTATTTACTTTATAAATGAGATTTTGTCATATTTAGCTAACCTCTTGGGACAATTTTGATCCTAAATGTTAAATAAACACACACATCCATGCAATATAAAAGCACAATTATCTAATAATCTGCAAGCAGGGCTTCCAAAGTCTCTAATATTGAGTCAAAATGTACAGTTTGCTAAATAAAATGTAAGAGGCAGAACAAAAATAATCACCTGAGAAAACTTTTCAGGTTTTGTTTCTACCTGGACATTCCCATGCTGTTTCATAAGGTCTGTTTGACTCATTGGCAAATCACTAGAAAACTTCAAAATGCCCTAAAGTCAGTGGTGTCACACACACGTGTACGTACACACTCACAGATGATTACCATACTCTACATTACTGCTGTACAGATAAGTGCTGTCTTCCTCAGGGAACACACACTTAAACACTAGCACACACACACACACACACACACACACACATACTTTTACAGATAAGTGGTTGGCTCCTGAGGGCCTGCCAATCCAGAGTAATCCTACAAACACTCTGAATTTTCATTTCAAACAAAAGGCAAATCCACACACAGACACGACCAAATCTGTTGCCCTTCTCCCCCTTTCTCTCTCGCTCTTTTATTGTTCCCGCTTTTTCCCTTTCCCTTTCCTTCAAGCTCAACCACTTGTTCCTCCTGCTTTATTTTAACCATTTTCGTAAAAGAATGAAAAGCGATGAACAAAAAACGTCAATGACAGAGGAAGGAGATTGCTAAGAATATTTAATTAAACATATTCTTCAGTCAATTGGGTTATTGTTTCTAGACCATTCAGTTCAAAAGTTCTTAGCTACAGCGTATGTGCAAATTTGAACTGTTGGTGGCGCTAGAGAGTTTGAGATAGAAAGCTCAAAATTGGTATAGTATAAGATGAGATTCCTGTCTATTAGTGTACTAAATTGCACAACTATTTACCATATGGTTCTAGGGGGTGCCATACAGAGCCAAACTAATAATGCTTAGTATGGGAAACAATTCTCACTTTTAACTAGTTGCTTATTAGCATGCATATTGGCTGTTTATTAGTACTTATAAAGCACATATTAATGCCTTATTCAGCATGACCATATTCTCCATCCCCAAATCCTACCCCATATCTGAAGTTAACAACTACTGTACCTTACTAGGGCTGGGCGATATATCGCATGCGAGTGTCGCGCACATTTCGTCAGTAAAGCTGGTTCCCTGATTACCGCTAAATCGCCATCACTTGCTTTTAAATGGAGCGGCATTTAATAGACAGAGCCGTAGTTCACTGACAAGCTACGCAATATCGCGTTCATTATCGAAGGTGATTCATCTGTGATAATGAACGCAATATTGTGTAGCTTGTCAGTGAACTACGGCTTTGTCTATTAAATAAGTAGGACAGTTAAAATGAACACGTTAATGCGTTAACACAAATTCATTTTAATGGCACAAATTTTATTTAACACAGCGCGCATTTTCTGTTTGACCTGTGGTTGGAGAGATGCAGCCATAGTTCACGTCACTTCAAAGAACTTTTTTTTTTTTCCTGGACATACCTATGTTTTTTTGTTTGTTTGTTTGTTTGTTTGTTTGTTTGTTTTGGGGGGGTTAATCTTTATTTCATCATACTAATCTGTACTTCACTAGAAAAAGGTGAAATGCTTTAATGTCAGCAGTGTCACGCACTTATATTTTGGTCTGTCCCTCTCACAAAGATCAATTCATGTGGAATACTTTCGATGATTTTTATGTCATTTTTGATGCTTAAAGGAATTTCTAGAAGTAAAATTAAACCTACCATCTAGGGTGATTCATCTAGTACAACTCAAATTGGTGCCTCAAAACAGTTAGCTAAATGTCAACTATGTTAAATCATTTTAAGCAAAAATATTATTATTATAAATCTTGCAATTCCACATTTTAGTCAATTTAATGGCATTGTACGTAAATATTTCAGAATGCAGCTGCAATGCAGTTACTGAATTACAACATTAAAATTGACGTCTACAAATATACCTTATCCATCATCACCACAGAGTAATAAACCCTTTTTTAGTCTTTCTAGACAACATATGAAATTTACCTTACTTGCCGACTACAATGACACTAGAGACACACAGCTAACTGCATTCACAGACAGGACTGTCAACATGACCATTAGGTATGTCCACTCCTGTCACTGACTGGCTGAAGGGCCCGTTGTTTGGTGGGGGCCCGGGGCCGGAGCTCTGACCCCTGGCTCCATACTGCTCCATTAGAGTAATTATGACTGGGGACAGGGAGCGAAGCAGGGGCCAGGTGAGGGCAAATTACAGCCTACCGGCCCTACATGAGCACAGGTTAGAGTTACACACACACACATGCATCTGTACTGACAGAGAAAGATTTATGCAAATCAATGATATACTTATATACCATAAATCAATAATATGCAAATCAATACACACACACACACACACACTTTTATATTGTTGTTTACTTTGTAGTGAATGTATGCTTTTTCCTTTGAGATTTTTGTTTTTCTATGTTTATTGTTTGTTTGTTTGTTTGTTTGTTTGTTTGTTTGTTTTGTTTTGTTTTGTTTTGTTTTTTTTGGGGGGGGGGGTAGTAAAATAAAACCTGTAGCTCAACTTTTTTATTACAATTTGAAATATCTACATATTTATGTATGATATATTAAAATATTATGTTTAATTTTACATCAACATTAGTAATTTTCACACATTCATGTTACACTGCCATTGATACACAGACGTGCAGGTGCACTTGTTATTCCTGGAATGTTCCCAAAGTGATTAACTTTGAGAGATAAAGCCAGGGGTAGCGATGATGTCACATCCTCCACACGCAACACAGGCGCAACACATTACCCAGGATTCAGTGCTGTCAGCACACGCTGATAGAATCTCCAGAGTCCTGACCTCTCACTGTGAAAGGTCAGCAGATAAACATTACAACACACACTTCAAATTAATAGGAAGTGTTGCAATCTCTGCTTAACAAACCAATAATTATACAAATCAAAAGTTTTTTTTATAGATATTATTGATTTAGTTTCACAATTTCAAAAATACTTATATTTTAAATTATAAGAAACTTATTATAAATAAAATATTATAAATACTTATAACTTATTATAAATTATAAGAATTAACATTTGAAGAACTGGCACGTTGTAGTCAGTATTTATGTAATTGTAATTTTATTCAATATTTTGTCACAATTAATTTTAATTCATTGTACTCTGACTTAAATGACAATTTTTAGATGACCAAAAGTAACATTTCATTTGCTCCACCCTATAAGTTCTAATATTATGTATAGGATATTTCTATTTTTGTGGATATCACTGATAAATCTCACATAGAATGTGTTCTCGTGTGCTTAATTGTAGTGAATGTGCATTTGTATGGTACTTCAAAACTTAAAAGAATATTTAAAAAAAAGAAGCACTTGCAGATAATATAACATTCATGTAATAAAAGGTCACTCAGGTGTTCCATAATGTGCATAATGTTTACTGTATACATGCAATATACTAAAGAAATAGACCTAGTAGTATTCTTTTCCAAACATTCAAACACATACATCGTCAACAATATAAGTGGAAGCTACTATCCACCAACACAGACACTGATGTAATGATTTAGAATGCCAGAAGATGACATAATTAATGGTAATACATAGAAAAGTCTTCAATTCAAGGAATGTCATTATTCTTGCTAATTAAAAAATGCACGCTATTTCTGTATTTGTACATACATTTGCATGTTTGAATGTGTGCAGGAGTGTGTTTGTAAGGGTGTGCTCTAGAAACCTGGGCAATCATAAAATTAGTAATAATACAAACAAATTATTATTTGAACAATAAAACAAACATATGTATGCATCCACATCAGTTAACCACAAAGGTGCACTGTGTACTGTACATACTTGACGTGAGCTACACCAATTCCTTGCAACTGTCGCCTCTGGCATGCTTAATTGGGGACACATAATATTCAGCAATATTATTGATTTGACTGTACTGGGACAATTGGATGAGAGCTGAACTGAGCTGGACAATGACATCACTGTTTTCTACTAATCTGAATTTAACTAATTTCTTTACAAAGTTATTGAACAAAACTAGATAAACACTGAGCTGAACAATGACACATTTTCTTTTTAGAGCTGCTTTACTGCAGAATTGAATTCTGTTTGCATCACTGAATCATTATTTTCCTGTAAAGCTGCTTTGAAACAATCTGTATTGTATAAAGTACTATATAAATAAAGGTGGCATGATGAATAAGTACAAGGTTGTCAAAAATAGCAGTTGATATTGCTTCTTTTTTCACTTATTCAATTAGGTCGCACTGCATTGTGGGATGCTTGACCTCATGACGGGTGCTCTACTGCACACTGTACTCTACCCTGTATGTATTGACAGTTCTAGTTGGTGTATTACATGTATACAGTAGTAAGAGTAGTATGGTAGGTAGTATGCTGCTAAGAACAGGTTTTGGTATTTGTGTTTGTATTAAAGTCAACAGCAAATTGAAACCGGTTTAAAACTGCACTCAAAGATTTTATGAAAGATTAACTGCTTCTCGAGAACATATTAAGTTGATAAAGATTTCAGATGTGTATGCATGTTAATACAAATCAAACTAACAAAATCAATTGTTAAAAAAGATCAATGAAATTTTTCATTAAATTAAAATCCAAATGATGATTCATCAAGACATAAGGGGATGTATTTCCATGCTTTACTCTAGATAAGATATTAATCAGGCATTTTAAATTAAGATGCAAATGTACAACGCTAAATTCAGATTGACAGATAAGTAGCTAATGGAAGATACATCCTTGCATCTAATGAAAGACACATCAATACATGATGAAATATGTATGCAAACTGATATGTTTGGATTAAAGATAAACTTTCCCTGTTTCTTAGTGTAGCTGGGTGAATTAGGTTCACCTGGGACTTTTTTCTTAAACTTTAACATAATTAAAGTTACATAGCAACAGCATAGTCATACAATATGGTAACGTTAATGCAGATTTATTTGTGATGAAGCAACAAATGTACACCTAATGTAAAGTTGTTCCATATAAACATGTATAAATGTATAATGGAAATAAGTCATACTTTCATTTTTAACAATTGACAGATATTATGTAGTGTTGAATAATCTGTTAAGAATTACAAAACAGTGGTCTGGTCCTGGCTTTTGATTGGTCAATAGTGTTTCAACCCTGCTAAAATACAGCTATAACATATACAGCTATAACACATTAATCCCAAAGTATACTTCAGCTGTCCGCGTTTGTGCACCATCCACATGATGTAATTTTCCTCATCCAGAGGGCTCGCGGACGTCCGCACACCGCGTCCACATGCAGCCCAAATTTCAAGACCGCGCGGACGGTGCACATGCAACAGCGCATGCACAAGCAGGACAGAAGAGTCCACTAGGTGGCGATACGCACAGTACTGAGCGTGTGAGCGTGTGGAAAGAGCAATTCAAAAACAAAACTAGAGATGCACCGATTGATCGGCCAGAGATCAGAATCGGCTGATTTCCCTCATGATCGGCCCGGATCGGTGAACGGCCGATCAGTCTCACTTCTTACCGATTCCGATCCATTTTGTTACCAGCGGCACAGTCAATAACGTCAGCTGCACGTTCTCGCTCTCTTCTCTGTCACGGTGAAGTGACACACACCCGCGCGGGCGCCTCCTCTCTCTCACTCGTCTCATTCGCTCCGGTTAAGTAGTGCTTGTATTGCACATAATTTTAGTCATTCCCGCAGGTTTCGCACTCGCACCAAAAGCACGCGCGCTTCTGATCTATATAAGTGGAGCGAACAAGCCACGCTCAGTCTCAAACACAGACAGAAGACAAACAGAGTCACAGTTACCAAAATGAGTGGCTTACTGCGCTTAAACTGTCAAATACATACAAAAGTCTGTCAAAACCAGCGGCACAGGCAATCTTGTCGAGTATTCAGATAAACACAGTCAGTTTTGAATAGTTAGCTAAGAAAGTGAACCCATGTTATGTGTAACAGTATTGGGTCCGCTGAACACAGTTCATAAATTCTTAAAGGGACAGCAGTCCAATATTCTTGCTGCTGTCTGTCATGTTAATCAAAGAACAAAAAGACAAAGAAAATCACTTTCTGCTCTTGACTGAATACGTTTTATAACTTCAATGGTAAGAAATGATCTGTATTAAAATTTACAATAAAGATTACAGAAAGTAATGTAACCATTATAAAATAACACTGAATTTGTTATTTTACATTTGATTACTTTAATTTCTGTAGTATTTCTTACCTGAATAGAAACCCAGTTAACCTGAAAAACAAAGCTCTCTTTATTCTATTGCATTTATTTGAGCTGTTTATATTTTATTACTGATATTTACTTGTTTTTTTTTGTTTTTTTTATGAAAAAACTTTGCATTGAAGAAAAGAACATTTTTGTTTGTATATGTTGTCAATTACAGTTCTTAGAAAGAAAATCAGCAGATCAAACTAACGAAAAATCGGAAATCGGAATCGGCCAAGAAAATTGCAATCGGTGCATCTCTAAACAAAACACTTTAAACAAGGAGGAAAACACGACAATGGACGCGAACTTGAAAAGCATTTGTGCGAAGAGATCAGAAAGTACGTAGCATATCCTTCTCCATCGTTTTTGATTCTTGTTCTTTTGGTGTATCTTCTGAACTATGTTGCAATGGTGGATGCAGTATTTTTCTTCTCCGATCCTGCCCAGCGAATGTTCCGTTGATGACACGACTCAACACTGCCCTCAGATGTCTGGTACAGTATAGAAAAAAATGTTACTGTACATGTGTCGAACTCGGTCATTTGCGCGCATCCGCGGTTGAGTATATTTTGAAAGATGCACGGACAGGACTGCACATGAGTTTAGAAACCAAAATGTACGGATGACCTACTGCTTTCCCCAAGTTCCCTGTCTTGTTATTGAATGACAACACTTCAACTACGATCAGAAGGCAACAATCAGAGCTGCCTACATAAAATATGAGGGGCAACTCACCTCTCTAGCCCCCTGTTGAGAGAGTCTGCCCTGACCTCTCACCCCTCCACCCCCTCCATTCAACAGCTACCTGAACTCCTGCGAACAGCACCTGATATGGCCTTGCCTTGACAGGTATGTCTGACGCTTGAACCCCCCTCTTTCTTTTGCCACAGCCGTCTGATCGGACATGCAGAGAAGAATGGAATGTCCCTGCTGTGCTTTTGCATCTGAGGTGGTGTTCATTTCGTTTAGTGTCTGTGCTTAATGCATTCATAAATCAACCTGGTTTAACATGTCATCTGTACTGAGAAGACAAATCCATTCCGAGCCTTAAACACACAAAAGTATTGTACACAGACTACTAATAATGTTTATCTTTGAGTGTGTTGTCACTGTATGCAAACTACTGTCTGACCTAAAATGAATGTAACCTTTTGTTATGTAGATTTTAATATCTATAAAAAGCAGTTTCATTTTGGAGCCATCTTTGTTTTCCTTTCCGTTTAGTTTCTTAATGTGTGTTTAATAGACTAAATATACAATGACAAAATTTCTTTAGAATCTAAAGGTGCTTTTCCAGAATTGAAGATAAGCAATCAATTCTCAATAAGCTCTTCAAAAGTAAACTGTTTTTAAATGTTTGCATTCTTGCACATATGCGGGTGGAACAAATTCTGCAACAGTGTTCCCTGCAACACCATTCAGTGACATTTTCACTGCTGCTGAATCTGAAGTACCATGGGAAAAAAACAACAAATTGCATGATTAATATAGTCTAATTCTTTTAAATCAAGGTCTTTATATACTATATACTGGTCTTTATAAAGAATCAGTCAAAATGTCTCATGAATCAGTCTCAAAAATCACAATATGTCTGAAAAGTATGCATGTGAATACAATCATAGTACATAATACAAACAGCACATTTGCCATATTGCTACTGTCTCAAAACCTACAAATGTCAGCCTCATTGCCATTTCCCAGCCTTTTACAGAATCATCTCCTATGGCCTCATGAAAAGTGCTCACTGAATCATATTCATACATAATTTTGTTTTTCACATACTTTAGTAGGAAAGTAGGGATAATTGGACGTGAGGAAGATATCAGTTTGAGTTGGTCTAACGACTCGCTCACTAACTGAATCATTCAAGACTTTTGACATAACCAAATATACAATTCTAATTCCTGGTTGCAATTTAAAAAATACAACAATCTTAAACATAGTACAACTACATGTACTATAGAATAAAACAAATTGTATCTGGAACTGTAATGCAAATACTGTATGTGTATGTACAGAATGAGACACACAGACAGTGAGAGAGGAAGAATAGAGTACTTGTACAGCATTGAGCTGAGGTGCCTGCAGGCAAAAGCAGGATTTGTAAGCTCTTTGTAAGTGCCAAGGCCACACTTAGAGAACAGAGAATAAGTGTGTGCGTTTGTGTATATATGCAAGTATGTGTAATCCCTGATGGACATTTTAATTGAAAGCGTCAGACCTTTCTCTTGCGGCTGCTTTCAGAGATTGTGTCAGAAGATTCCATCACTTTTAGTCTAAGCTTTGATTGACAAGTTTCACTCTTACACACTACAGACTCACTTAACTAACCTGAATCAACAAAGAACACTAAATGACTAACAGAAATACTTTATATTGTGCTAAAATATTCTCGGCTCACTAAATAAAAAGTCCATTCATGGGGGAAAGGGTACAACAAATGGAGTTGGTCCAACTTAAATTTATTAAAGCAAGCAGAACATGCCTAGTGTGACAAAAATCATGATTTTAAGAAAAAAATTAACTTTAAGAGATGAACTTGTATGAACTTTTTTTTCAGGTACGGTGTGACAAAACTTGGGAATTTGGGAAATTCAAATTAATTTTAGCATAGTACTTTCTTTGGATGATTTATTTCATTGAACCAACTAAAAAAACTGATTCACTAGTTTATTCAGTCAGTCCCAGTAATCCCTTCATGTCAATTTTTTATGGCGATTCAATTTACGAGAAATAATGTTGAAATTGTGAGATATAAAGTTGCAGTGCATAGAAATGTCACAATAGTGAGATATAATCACAATTGCAAAAAATTAAGACACAAGTGTGAGATATAGTCACAATTACAAGAAATTAAGTAATAATTGTGATTACGATTTGAGATTGGTGCGGCCCCAAAGTTCTTCTGAGCAGACTCAATCACTCTCAAACACAAATCACACCACAGGAAAGTCTGAAGTCAGAAATGCTGATCTCCGAGCACTCATTCGTCTCTGCTCCTCGACATAATGGAGCAGCTGTATTTGCAAATGCAAACACACAAGAAGAGTTTGCACCAACATAAATGCGACTGCTACTCTAAACGCTTCCATGATCACATGTAAACATAGGTCGCACTTTTGACATAGGTGCGAGCTCTGGCGCATATTGTGATGTTGGCTGCCTAAACACCCGTTTGTCTCAGTTTACATGCAAAAGTGCAAACGAAGATTTTCAATTTTTCAGATTTTTCAATCTAATTGCCAAAATAAGCTAGCACAGAGTTTACATATGAACGAAACCAGAGACGAGGGAAAAACATAATGAGAGCAGTAGCTTTTGTTTCTGCTCTGACAGCCGCAATACCATGCCGAACGCAGTGAGTGCATGTTAAAAATCAGGAACGGTGAGAGAACACAGTGCTTGGTTTTTTGTCTTCAAACAAAACTTGGGACTCCAGCCAACAAAGTTTAAATTCTGTCTGGCTAGTGAATTTCTCATAATGTTTAAGCATTAGTTCAGTAAGCAGAGTGGAAGGTCTTTCGTGGCTGTTCGAACACATTTGACCACATAAACTACCAAAGCAATCCAGAATGCGTTTTCAGTACCTCTAAAAGTGGTCGAAAGTGGACAAGCTCATAACGTTTTAGGCCACATTTACACCTGTAGCATCATCCACTTGTCATCCGATCAACCAAAACGCATCTTAATACAAGGTGTAAACAGGGCCTAAAGCCGGGGACACACTTAACGACTAGCTAAAAACATTCTAAGACTGAGCTCAACACACAAAGACTGTTTCCTTCGACTGGAGCAGATTTAAATACACACAGAATTTAAACACCGACTGTAAACACAGACTGAACGCAACTGGCTTTGACTTAGCGTGTTTGGGCATGATCAGTCGTAAGTATCAAATTACATTTATAGTCGTAGGTATCAAATTACATTTATAATCGGCGTTACAATCGTTAAGTGTGTCTCCATCTTAAGAGACGGGTTCAAAACACAGTCAGTGCACAAACCTGGAACGCTGCTGCTCAAACAGTGCGCGAGAACTTTTCTTACTGGGTTTGAATGGTCAAATGCACACTTAATGTGTCAAAATGCCCGTCTTTGTGAGCATCTTCGTAAACACAGTTATGTCTTAAGTGAACGTGAACAGTGCATTCGGTGATAAAGTGAAAGCAGGCCAATAAAGCTGCTGTCGTCCATTCCATTCATGTTAATCAAACAGTCTCACTTTTGTGAAGATCATGCACTGTTTTTGTACATTTTATTACTTTATACAATTTATGTTTCTCTTTCTAGTGCTTGAAGTTTAGAGCTCGAATGTTGATGGTGAGCAACTATTTAGTACAGCCGCACGTTTTGGATGAAAATAGGAATAGACTCCCCAAAAAAACAGAAAAGGGGTTGACACTGACATTCAACAGAGAGCTTAATTACTACTTATATATATACTGAATGATCAGGATTGGGATTGGTATCGGCCAATCATGATGACAGAAAAAAACGGTAATAGGTATCGGCCACAAAATCCTGATGGGAGCATCAGTTTCATATTTCATATTTCATAATCTTTTACTGAGCAAAGTATGAAACATGGAGTCTGCAGTGGCACACACAAACACAACACTAAATTATGACAGTGCTGACAGGGGTCAGAGGGATTGGCCCACCTGACCTGTGGAGCTTAAAAAAACATCTCACCAGTGGCTTAAATCGGCCTCAGTTTTAGCAGCTTTACCCACAATTCACTTTACATTAAATCAGCACATAGCAGCCCCTCACTCATTCTATTTACACACTTCACAAGCCTCTCTGTCATTTCCTCTCTGTCTCTCCTTCGGTAGCCCACAACTTACTCGACACATCATCTACTGACAACAGCACTTAATTAAAAAATGTTCAAATAAATAAAAACAACAAAAAATATACATAACTTATTGAATTTTGAGCTTCTTTGATAGATTTATCCCTCAAACCAGAATAATGCAAAATAAGATTTAATAACACCTTTCATATTCACAAGTACAAAGACACAATATTTGCATAAAAGTGTGTGTTTGGGTGCTGGGGAGGCCGTATGGCTTTAAGCTCATTGAAGTGTGGTTCAAGGCAGCGTGGATGTATTGTTTCATGTTAAAGCCTGATGGAAGTCAAGGTGATTATTAACACGGGTGGCTCAGAAGACGAGGTTTTGAAACGCCAAAATACAGACAGGCTGACACAAAGGCCTTCACATGTTTGTTTAAAAGAAATCCTGCAGAAAGGAGAAAAAATACATCATTCACTGTCACCGCGCAGTCATCCGCTCAGAAAAAAGGGATAACCATGCTGCTGTTGTTCAAACAATTCTAAACTGAAAGAATTTTGACGTACCGCATGAGATAGTGTGGCATAAACTATTACCCGCCGGTGGAAAATAAATTATATCTGTCAGTTTTAACCGGATTATAGTCTTTGTTAACGTTTGTTTGTGAGGTTAACTGTGTGTATGTTTGGTTCTTGTATTCATGAGGTTTTACCTGCATCTTTGGCTATGACTTCATATCTGTATTAGGCATGTCAATATAATGATTCATTTAGTTAGTTAATTGTACTAAAAATAATACTGTTCAAAAAAAAATTAATACAATTAATCAGTCTATTCCATAACGAGGGATGCATCGAGGCAATTCTCATGTCACGAGATCTCGCAAGACTAATATGTGACGAGATTTTTCATCGAGGCGAAAAGTAGCCTCGTGATATTGGTATGACAGAGTGGTTAGGATGATTAGAAAAGAATATGCCACCGCTAAG
This sequence comes from Chanodichthys erythropterus, assembly GCF_024489055.1. Taxonomy (NCBI): domain Eukaryota; kingdom Metazoa; phylum Chordata; class Actinopteri; order Cypriniformes; family Xenocyprididae; genus Chanodichthys; species Chanodichthys erythropterus. The sequence goes on from NC_090228.1 coordinate 21,019,794, forward strand.
TTTACTTTACGCCTCCACTATCGTTTTGCTTTGCATTTAAATAAAAATAATTTAATTCAGTTGGATAACAGTCGTCGGCGCTCCATATTTACAGAGTACGAGCGATCCCAAAAGTGAAAGTAAACGTGAGGGCGCATTCAAACGCGATTTCAATACCCCGCATTTTGAAAGCGGCTCCCTGATGCATGCAAATATCTCTCAATATGAAAGCTTGTAACCATCTCTTAGCTCTGTATCAATTAAAAATTTGGTCTTATTTGCACTTTGAATATTGAGAGAGTGTGATTATGGTTGCACTTATTATGAAGTGTTACCATAAAAATTAATAACAGTTTTCTCTTAATCTTATTAAGCACAAACAATAAGGTTTCATTTGTTATCAACAAATGACCACATAACAAATAGTTATCAACTATCATGAATTAACAATGAATGACTATTTTTATTAACTAACATAAACAAAGATTAATAAATACTGTAGCAAATATATTGCTCATTGTTAGTTGATGTTGGTTAAAGGTGCCATAGAATGGAAAACTGAATTTACCTTGGCATGGTTGAATAACAAGTGTTCAGTACATGGAAATGACATACAGTGAGTCTCATACACCATTGTTTCCTCCTTCTTATGTAAATCTCATTTGTTTAAAAGACCTAAGAAGAACAGGCGAATCTCAACATAAAACCGACTATTACGTAACAGTCGGGATCATTAATATGTACGCCCCCAATATTTGCATATGCCAGCTCATGTTCAAGGCATTAGACAAGGGCAGGCAGTTAACGTATGGATCTGTGCACAGCTGAATCATCAGACTAGGTAAGCAAGCAAGGACAACAGCAAAAAATGGCAGATGGAGCAATAATAACTGACATGATCCATGATATCATGATATTTTTTGTGATATTTGTAAATTGTCTTCCTAAATGTTTTGTTAGTATGTTGTTAATGTACTGTTAAATGTGGTTAAAGTTACCATCGTTTCTTACTGTATTCACAGAGACAAGAGAGCCGTCGCTATTTTCATTTTTAAACACTTGCAGTCTGTATAATTAATAAACACAACTTCATTCTTTATAAATCTCTCCAACAGTGTGTAATGTTAGCTTTAGCCACAGAGCACTATCAAACTCATTCAGAATCAAATGTAAACATCCAAATAAATTCTATACTCACATGATCCGATGCTGCATGCAGCATGCATGACGAACATGTTGTAAAGATACATTTTGAGGGTTATATTAGCTGTGTGAACTTTGTTTATGCTGTTTAAGGCAGTCGCGAGCTCGGGGGTGGGGAGCACGAGGATTTAAAGGGGTGCATTTTTAATTATGCCCCAAAATAGGCAGTTAAAAAAATTAATTTAAAATAATCTATGGGGTATTTTGAGCTGAAACTTCACAGACACATTCAGGGGACACCTTACACTTATATTAAATCTTGTGAAAACGTGTTCTATGGCACCTTTAATACATTAATGTTAATAAATGAGACCTTATTGTAAAGTGTTAGCATTTTTATTTATACTGTTTTCTATTTCTATGATCAGTTTGTGGAAAGGAGTTCAGTTAGGAGGTCAAAAGTTGTAGCTCATAAATCATGTACAGTACAGTCTTTTACTGCATATGATAATTCATACTCAGAAAGTAGAACTAAAATGACATTCATTACAAGATGATTAGTTAAAACATTTCAAATACACCTGCAGAATATTTTTTCTAGTCATGTATTTCGCCATTGAGGATTTCTTAAAAATAGTGTGTAAAAATCATGTCTTATCTCGTCTCGTTCTCATGAACTCAATCTCGAGTCTCGTCTCGTGAGCTACCTGTGTCGTCACACCCTTAATACTTACATATGTAAATGTAGTTTTTCCATTTTTTTCCCCAGACTTTCAATCTTTAAATATGTATATCCATTCTAAAAATATAAATTATTACTTTTAAAACTATGATAATCTAATTTTTAGATCCAATTTTTCTACAGGTTTTTAAAATGAGCATCCCACAGGATTAATTACACAAATTTGGAATAAAGTTGGCCTATGAATTAAATACAGCTGAGGTAAGGAGTTGGCTTTTATTTTAAAAAATATGCATTTCATAAACATTTAAAAATATACAAATTTCCACTACAGGCATTTCCATCACTGGATGCTATTAAACACAATACATAACTTGAGACTGGTGAAAATTGTTATTTCTTTATAAAACCACTTTTCATTCCATGTTGTCTATATTCAATGTTTTCATCTGCCACAATTATGTAATGTCTTTGAATTATCTTTATTTGGGGAATTTCCCAGCAAACATTGATATAATGAATAATTAGCATATTATTTAATTAATTTGATTAAAATTTTAAATCAATTGAGAGTCCTAATCTGTTTAAGTATGTGTATATTTTTGCCTCCCTGGCTCAATTCTAAGTTCAAACATGTCAAAAAGACCCTTCATTCCAGCTGTAGAGCCCTCTAGGAAATGTTACTTGCACACTTTGCTCACTAAACCTCTTTTCCATCAGGTGACATTCTACAATAAGATTTATGGATACAATTAGGCGGAACGAAGCAGGAATCTCCCTAATTCCATAAACACACAGTGTGTGTGTATCTTTGTAAACATTATAAAGGGTAAGGCTTGTTATCTGATGCCACTGTCATAAGAAAGCCTGATTGATGTATTTCCGCAATTTACTTCAGAAAGATGGAAATCCATTGTTTAAAGAAAAATGTTCATATGCATATGTACACACACTCTTAGGGCAAGTGGTTGTTTAGACATTTAATTGCTCTTGAACAGGTTAGATCAGATATTTGATTTGATGAATTGCTCTTTTAATAAGATCAGAAAAATCCAATTTGCAGAAAAATAAGTATGGCAGGTGTTTTGGTTGATTTATGTCTTTAGCAGTATGTCATACTATTGTATATTATGTCATACTATTGCATACTAAGTAATTTTGTGCTAATAATAATTAAAAACCAAAATGTGCAGTATACAACCAGAAAACACAGTACTAAGTACTATATCCGGAAGGTGCAATGTGTATCTGGACTATTTGATTGGACTTGCGAATCTGGATTAAAAAAGCAAAATAATCATTTTATTTGCAAAATGGATACCACTTTCCAAAGTAAATACAGTGAAGTCACATGAAGTGCCATTTGAAATGTTAATTGTTGCATAAAGTGCATACTGTTTTAATGCGCTTTTGAAGAAAATAAAAAAGTAATACACATTAAATAAAATATGTAAAGTATTCCATTCCAAATATAGCCTTTCTGTGTGTCTAGAATGTATGGAGAAAGAGGTTGGATCAAAGTCATACATCAGAGAAAAAACTTGGAAAGCTTGGAGTGTGTGAGTGACTTACAAGTCCATCATGCAGGTTTGTGCTTGTTTACCTCTATCAGCATTTTACAACAGTAACATTTAAAGCACCTGAGGAGTGAAGGTTTATATTTTTGTTAAATTTGAGCAGTTAGTCATACAAATACATTCATTCATATCAATGCAACCATCCCACAACACACATTAGCTGAATTAACATGAGACCAGCTGTACGCATGCGTGCACACACATATGCAAGCCATGCCCTTACAGTTTTGCTTAGAGTATAACACCTTTTGCGAGGCAAGTACTTCAAAACAGTGAGAGGGATATTGACAACTGAATTTAATATATGGGTCAGTGACAAATATGGTTTGGCAAGATGAGAAATTCAAAAATCTTTTAAAAACTTCAATTACATCAAGTAATTCAACATCAGGTATGTTAAAATGCAATGTATGTTAAAATGTATATAGTGTATTTATGTTAATTTTATGTAAATAAAAATGACATTCGCACCATTTTTTACTGAAGTTAAGAATGAATGTACCTGAAAATGTCAAATGGTGTAACTGCCAAAGAATGAGAAATATTAATTTTTTATCCACCTAGATGGCATATAAGCGTACTCAGAGAAATAAATACTTTATTTTAAAATATCAAATGAAAAATAAGTTTGTTAGAGTTATCTCTAAATGTAAATTTTAATGTGTTTTTGCAATATTTGGTAGGACATATGCTGAAAGCACCTCTGTTTTCTAAATAATCTTTGACAATTTACGTAAAAATTGTTAAAAACCTTTTTTTTTTTCATCTAGTTTAGTGTTATTACACTAAACTAGATGATTACAGCACACATTAATTTTTCTCTTTATAATTATAATTTTTTGGAAAAATACTGGTTACGCCAATTGACACAAACCAGTTACACCACCTGACCATGTTGCTTCTACAGCCAAAGGACATTGTTTGTTGAAGAACTTGACACTGAAAATCAAGCATGACAGTCAACAAGTTAAGCTAAAGTAGTTTCAGCGCTGAAAAACAACATCTGGCAACAAGAAATCGTCATTGTAATGAATAGTAAAATCATGTCTTGTATATTTTACAGTTAAAGGGTTAGTTCACCTAAAAATTAATTTCTGTCGTTAATTGCTCACCCTCTTGTCGTACCACACCTGTAATGGTGCGTTCACACCAGATGTGAATGAAGTGTTAAGCGCAAGTGATTTACATGTTAAGTCAATGCAAAGACGCGAATAGACATCCTGTGGCGCGATTCGCACGAATGAGGCGGCGCAGATTAAGCGTTTCGGCGTTTGACACGCATAACGCGTGATTCGCACGAATCGTACAAGTTGAAAAATCAGAACTTTGGTGAAAATTCGCGCCGCGTTAACCAATCAGGAGATTGATCTAGTAGTGACGGAGGCAGAAATTCGAAACAACAATGGAGGACAAAATCTTCGTCGCTGTAGGATACATCTTCAAACTTTTATAGAAACAGGAATAAAAAAAGATCTTGCTTGGAAGAAAGTGAGTGAGGACTTCGGACAATCTGGTAAGTTGTAAAAAATGGTCTTTACTCAATTTGAGCTATAGGCTATATTAATATTGAGACTACAAGCTATATAGCTAAAGCTGGCAAATTGAGCTCATTCACTGTATTTTACAAATACAACGCTGATGAGTTGTGTTTATTCAGAGGAAGTGTGTGGAAGAGTCTGGGACACATATTTAAAGAAGGGGGAGAGCCCCTCTCAAGGCGCGAATTTGCATCTGTTGTGAAGTGAATTTCACGCGTGAATGAAGTGAGTAAACTCAAAATGTTCAAGCGTCCAACTACGATTTATTCGCATCTGGTGTGAACACCCCATAAGACCTTCGTTCATCTTCATCTCCCATAGAAAGCAACGAAATTACCACATTCAAGGTCCAGAAAGGTACTAAAGACCTTGTTAAAAAAGTCGACGTGACTACAGTGGTTCAACCTTAATGTTATGAAGCGACAAGAATACATTTTGTACGCAAAAACAAAACAAAAATAGCAACTTTAGTCAACAATTTTGTCTCTTCCCTGTCATTCTCCTATGCTGTTGACGTAGTGTAAACAGTGCAGAACCTCCAGGTTCTACGTCAGAACACCAGCTCATTATTCGCCGGCTCCTGAGTCAGCATCACACGCATGTGTCATGCTGATCACATGATCAGCTTTGGCCAACACTGAGCCGGCATTCAGATGTAAACAAGGGAGCCTTCACTGTGCTTACTGCTTTACCTGCATAAGGATAATGACAGGGAAGAGAAGAGACTGTTAAATTAAGTTGCTATTTTTGTTTTGTTTTTGTGCACAAAAAGTATTCTTGTTGCTTCATAACATCAAGGTTGAACCACTGCAGTCACGTCGACTGTTTTAACAAGGTCTTTAGTACCTTTCTGGACCTTGAAAGTGGTAATTTCATTGCCTTCTATGGGAGATAGAAAAAAGCTCTCAGATTTCATCAAAAATATCTTAATTTGTGTTCCGAAAATAAACGAAGGTCTTACATGTTTGGAACGACATGAGGGTAAGCAATTACAGAAATTTCATTTTTGGGTGAACTAACCCTTTAAGGAACAATATCTGATAACAAGAAATCATCAAAGTGATAAACAGTGAACTCAAGTCTCGTATTGTAATAACAGTTAAGAAAAAAATATCTGATGGGAGGATCAGAATTCAGCTCTGTGATGAGCCACTTGTTTCCTTGTTTGAAACTATATCAATTCATCTTTTGGGGGAAAAAGGGTTCTGTTATGTCATATTAATTATAAAATATTTCCATAGGATTGAAAAAAACGCTCCGTTTCAGGGGACACATGCCATCAAAGTTGTTGCCTTTTTGCCGCGATCACTACTGAAGCTTTTCTGACAGTGTACATGACAAGCTGCTTCTTCGGCTTTTGCCTTGATACTCAACATGACCGCAGTCACCGCCTACTAGCAGTCTGCATGCACATCGGAGCGGACAACGGCACAGAAGTGTAAGTGAAAATAGACGTATAGCCTATGGCGTAGAGGCTCAGACGTAGGTCCAACGCAGAAGTATAAATCAGCCTTTATTGTCTCTTTATGTTATGAACCATAGATAAAATAACCGCTGAAAGTGAGCTGTTATGTCAGATCGCTCTTTCAATAGGAAAAAATATCCCACCTTTAATAGCCAAGCATATTTACAGTACAAACCTTGTCAGTGAACTATGAGGGCAAAAAAAGAAAAAAAGAAACAAAATAATGTTCAATTAGTCGAGGTATTGATTTTAGGCCATAATCGTCCAGCCCTATAAAACAGCGCTGCGTTACCCCACATACGCTTGACCGGAAGAAGCAGAAGTGGCGACTGAAGCATAGTAAAACCTCCACTGCTTTCGAGACGTGTGTCGTGCTCGTCTCTCATTAGCAATTGCAGTGGCCTCGTTCAGCTCTAACTGCTTTAAGTCACACCCTGCTTCATACTTCTTACGGTACAGACGGCACGGAGGCAGAAGTAAAAGCGAGTAAGGTTGTTTATTGATATTCAGCAATGAGCAGGTGAGTAAATGGTGGATAGAGAGTTCAAATGTGATGATAGGGAATTGATACTGTCCTTGTTGCTTGTAGATGGAAGTTATGGTTGGAGAGATGGAGAATGGCTGACGAGGAACACTCACACACACAGAGGGAGGAACACAGGAAGAAGACTGGAGACGCTGGAGAGACTGGGATTGCTGGTAGCAGGTAAGTAGCAAGTTGGAGTCCTTGAGGTAGGTATACATGAGTCTGTATAACGAACGAGACCGGACAACTTCTGTGTGTGTGAGTGTGGGCTATATAGTGCTGGTGATTATGGGGATGATGACGTGCAGGTGGCGGTGATTAGAATTCCGGTGATTGAGTGCGTGGGTATTGCAGGGAGGTGGAGCCTGACATGTCTGTGACAGTACTCCCCTTCCCACAGCCTGCTCCTGAGGGCCGAGGACCTCGAGGGCATGGGACAGGTCTGTCCGGGTGACTGGTGCGGAAGGCTTGTAGCATGCTGGGATCAAGGATGTCGTTCCGCGGGACCCACGATCGCTCCTCTGGCCCATAGCCCTCCCAGTCTACGAGGTATTCCAGGAGACCACCAATGCGCCGGGAGTCCAAGATTTCACGAACCTCGTATGCAGCTCCATCCTCCAGAAAAAGTGGAAGGGGGGGCTCGGCGGCTGCCACGTCAGGCTCTGTGGAAGGAGAGAGAGAAGGGTGGTGAGGTTTCAATAAAGACACATGGAAAGTGTGATGAATCTTATATTGTGGAGGGAGCTGAAGACAATACGTGACTGGGTTGATCTGCTGAATGATGGTGAACGGGCCAATGAAGAGGGGACTCAGCTTCTTGCATGGCAGACGCAGTCTGATGTCCCTGGTCGACAGCCAGACCTTCTGCCCAGGTTTGTAGTTGGGAGCGTTTGAGCGACGAAGGTCGGCTGTCATCCTGCGTCTGCGCAGGGCCCTCTGCAGCTGATGATGGGCTGAGTCCCACACCCTCTCGCTCTCCCGGAACCAGTAGTCGATAGCAGGAACGTTGGAGGGTTCCCCGTCCCAGGGGATCAGTGGGGGTTGGTAGCCGAGTACGCATTGAAAAGGTGTTAATCCGGTGGAAGGCTGACGGAGGGAGTTCTGGGCGTACTCGGCCCAACCCAGGTACTGGTTCCAGGAGTCCTGGTGGCCGTGACAGAAGGTACGCAGGAAGCGGCCGATCTCTTGGATCTTCCATTCCGTCTGCCCGTTCGTTTGAGGGTGGTGTCTGGACGATAGACTTACAGTCACACCCAGGAGTGACAAGAAGGCCTTCCAGACCCGGGAGATGAACTGGGGGCCCCTGTCAGATACAATGTCCTCGGGGATTCCATAGTAACGGAAGATGTGGTTGAACATTAGTTCTGCAGTGGTGAGAACGGTAGGTAGACCTTGGAGAGGAATTAACCGGCAGGCCTTGGAAAATCTATCCACTACCACGAGGATGCAGGTGTGACCGCTAGAAGGTGGGAGATCCGTTATGAAGTCAACTCCAAGGTGTGACCATGGTCGCTCAGGAATGGGCAGAGGATTGAGCTTGCCGGCCGGCAGATGACGAAAGCTCTTGGAGATGGCGCACTCCCTGCAGCCCTGCACGTACCTTCTGACATCCCTGGCCAAGTTGGGCCAACAGAAGCGCGCTTTAAGCAGCGAGAGGGTCTCATTGACCCCCGGGTGACCAGTGCCAAGTGATGAGTGGGCTGCGTGGATGAGTTGAGTGCGTCGTGCTCTGGTGATGTACTGTAGACCCTGTGGGCAACCCGGCGGAGTGTGGGTGGAGGCATTGGAGGAGGGCAGAGTTTCTTCAGACCACTGGATGGGATTCATGAAGATGGATTTTGGAAGGACGGTTTCTGGAGTTTCAATTTTCTCATCGGGAGCATGGAGATGGGATAAGGCATCAGCCTTGAGATTCTTGGAGCCAGGACGATAGGAGATAGTGAAGTCGAATCTTGAAAAGAACATGGCCCAACGAGCTTGACGGGGGTTTAATCTTTATGCAGCTTTGAGATACTCAAAGTTTTTATGGTCGGTCAGAACTTGAAAGGGGTGTTTGGCTCCGTCCAGCCAATGCCTCCATTCCTCCAACGCGAGCTTGACAGCCAGGAGCTTGCGGTCACCGATGTCATAGTTGACCTCCGCCGGGTTGAGCTTGCGGGAGAAGAAGGCGCATGGATGGAGTCTACTTGGTTGCCCCTGCTGCAGTGAGAGGACCGCTCCAACTCCTGTGGTGGATGCGTCCACTTCCACGACGAAAGGCCGGTTGGGATCAGGGTGGACGAGGAGTGGAGCGGTGGTGAAGGTGATCTTGAGGGCTTCAAAAGCTTGAGTGGCATCTTCGGACCAGGACAGAGACTTGGGCTGATGGCGAAGGAGGTTGGTGAGTGGGTAGACGATGGAGCTGTAGCCTTTGATGAAACGACGGTAGAAATTGGAGAAACCTAGGAAGCGTTGGAGTTCTTTTACAATAGTGGGAGTGGGCCAGGACCGGATGGCATCCACCTTCCCCTCGTCCATCCTGATGCCACTGTGATCAATGTAGTATCCAAGGAAGTGGATGGATGACTGGTGGAAGGAGCATATTTCCACCTTGAGGAACACTTGGAATTGCTGTAAGCGCTTGAGGACCTCCGCAACGTGGTGGCGATGTTCGGCCAGGCTCCGGGAGTAGATGAGGATGTCATCGATATACACCAACACGAATTTATGGAGAAACTCCCGGAGCACCTCATGAATGAAATCCTGGAATAAGGAGGGGGCGTTGACTAGTCCGTAGGGCATGACCAGATATTCGTAATGGCCGGTGGGTGTGACAAAGGCGGTCTTCCACTTGTCCCCCTCGCGTATCCGGATGAGGTTATAAGCGCTGCGGAGGTCCAGCTTGGTGAGCACAGTGGCACCACGGAGATATTCCAGGGCCGCTGGGACAAGGGGAAGTGGGTAACGGAACTTGATGGTTATCTTGTTGAGTGAGCGGTAATCAATACAGGGCCGCAAGCCTCCGTCCTTTTTGGCCACGAAGAAGAAGCTGGAAGCAGCAGGGGAAGTAGACGGACGGATGTATCCTTTCTTTAGGGCCTCTTCTTTGTAGTCCTCCATGGCCTTCTCCTCCTGCACAGATAGGGGGTAGATCCTTCCCCGTGGCACTGGTTCACCCGGTAGCAGATCTATGGCGCAGTCCCATGGCCGGTGTGGAGGTAATTTGGAGGCTCGTTGCGGGCAGAAGACGTCGCTGAAGGGGGCGTAACAGGATGGAATGTCGATGGATCGTTTCTCGATGGAGGTGGAGGAAGACAGAGATTTCTTTAGGACGTGGAGATGGAGGAACAGGAAACCCGGAGAAGCAGTTGGAGAAACAGTGTTCGCCCCACTTCAGGATCTCGCCCGTACGCCAGGAGATGGTTGGGCTGTGTTGTTCAAGCCACGGGCGCCCTAGAACCACGTCAGCGGTGGATTCCTCCAGAACCAGCAGGTGGATGTCCTCGACATGAAGGATGCCAACGCGGAGTTGCAGTGGTCCAGCACAGCGGCTGATCCCCTTGCAACCTAGGGGCTTTCCAATGATGGAGTGGGCTTGATAGATACGAGGCGAAGGCAAGGTTTTGAGCTTGAGTTGATGACAGAGGGTCCCGGAGATGAAGTTCCCGGCTGACCCTGAATCGAGGAGCGCGACAACTGGAACAGACACATTTGCAGCAGTAAGGTTTACAACAGTGGTGAGTGGTTTCATCTTGAGTAAGGAGGGAAGGATGGCACTCACCGGAGGTCTTGGAGGACGAGTTGGGCATGCTGAGAGTACATGCACAGGAGAGGCGCAGTAGAGGCACAAATTTCGCGTCAGCCAGCGCTGTCGTTCAGTGGAGGAGAGTCGAGAATTTTCTATTTCCATGGGTTCGTTGGCTGGTTCTGGGGAGCTTACGGGTTCGGATCGACGGAGGAGATGTTGAGGAAGTGGCTGGCCCTGGTGTTCTTCGAGACACGACTGCATACGAGTGCCTACGTGGATGGCGAGTTGGATGAAGCGTTCTAGGCCGATATTGTCCTCGTATGCAGCGAGATGCAATCGCAACTTCGGTTCCAACCCCTGGCGGAAGGAAGTGATGAGGGCTTGTTCGTTCCATCCGCTGCTTGAGGCCCGAGTACGGAACTGCAATGCATAATCACTCACAGTGGTAGATCCTTGTTTTAAATTATAGAGTTTCTCACCGACTGATGAATCCGAAAGGGGTTTTCCAAAGACTTCGCGGAAGTGAGAGATGAAGGCAGAATATGATTTTACCACGGGGCCTTTCTGAATCCAGAGCGCGTCTGCCTAACGGAGAGCTTTTCCTTGTAGCTGTGAGATTATGAAGGCGATCTTAGAGGTGTCTGTGGGGTAAAGTTGCGATTGCATCTCCAGGACCAGCTCACATTGCAGGAGGAATCCGCTGCAATCCTCCGCCGATCCTGAGTAGGGTGCCGGCCGGGCCATGGGACTGGCGTGCAGGGTTGGAGTGTGAAACAAAGAAGTGAACGAGGAAGTGGTGACAGGTGCTGATGACGTGACGGTGGTTGTGGCGGAGTGAGTGCTCGGCGCAGCGCGCTCACAAGCTCCTGGAACAGGTCTGGTTGGCTCATGCTGATATCCTGTCGTACTTTGCAGGTCCGGTCTTCTGTTACGGTACAGATGGCACGGAGGCAGAAGTAAAAGCAAGTAAGGTTGTTTATTGATATTCAGCAATGAGCAGGTGAGTAAATGGTGGATAGAGAGTTCAAATGTGATGATAGGGAATTGATACTGTCCTTGTTGCTTGTAGATGGAAGTCGTGGTTGGAGAGATGGAGAATGGCTGACGAGGAACACTCACACACACAGAGGGAGGAACACAGGAGGAAGACTGGAGACGCTGGAGAGACTGGGATTGCTGGTAGCAGGTAAGTAGCAAGTTGGAGTCCTTGAGGTAAGTATACATGAGTCTGTATAACGAACGAGACCGGACAACTACTGTGTGTGTGAGTGTGGGCTATATAGTGCTGGTGATTATGGGGATGATGACGTGCAGGTGGCGGTGATTAGAATTCCGGTGATTGAGTGCGTGGGTATTGCAGGGAGGTGGAGCCTGACGTGTCTGTGACAATACTACAGTAATGTTAACAAATCTTTAATACATCAGCTCATCCACGAACATGATTTCTGCCTGAGTCTCATCGGATTCTTTTGCACCAGCTGTAGATGTGAAGACAACACCTCCCATGAATCTGTGAAATCACAGCATCATCAACCTGCTCCTTTAACAGTGAAAATCACATAATGTGCCTTTATCATTTCTTTTGTGGTTTCAAAAACACTAATGTTGTCCAACATAATTATTTTATCCTAGACTTACAGAGCTTTAATAATAAAGTTGTGGATAAAGCACCACTTTCTCAAAAAAATAAAACACTGAACACTTGAAAATAGTTCCAAATAGTAGGTTACTTTATATTACATCTTTAATCAGCATCATAAACTAATGATATTTGACTAAATTGGCCCCAAACAGAAAGGCTTGTATTAGGCTTGTATCAAATGCTTGTATTAGGCTTGTATCAAATGGTGTAACCGGTTACACCATTTGACTATTCAATTTTAAAAGAATTTGACAGTTATTACCATGGACACCTATGTAAGCACATGGCCTTGGTGGAAATATTTCAAATGTAATTTTTAAAGTCAATACACATTTTTTTTTTTTTATATATATATAATGATGAATTATCAATGTATTCATGGGGTCATACCATTTGACATGTATACCTAAGAATGCCTGACCATACCCATAAAAATGTCAAATTATATCATATTTTAAAGACAGTTACTAACCTTTGCATGCAGCACTTAGTGTCACCAGGGGCCCTTCTCTGTGATATAATTTCCCGTCACATGGTCTTCTTGCACAATATTAACAAAATGGCTCCTTGAACGGTGGTTACACCACATTAACACTTCAGGAATTTGACTTGACTCACATGATTCCCCAAATTATTCCCCAAAGTTCCATTTATTTTTATTTACTATTAAATTGTTCTAATGTAAGATTATGCCAAACAAGCTGATATGGTGTTTCATTGAGAATTTCACCATTTTTAAACAAGATAAATTATTTGGTACAAAGATTTTACGGTTACACCACATTGACATTACAATCAACCTTCTAATATTCTTTCAAAATTAATTAAAACCAGAAATTTTAGACTTGGTCCTCAGACTGTGGCAACATTTCTGCAAAATGATATTACATTGCTTCTTGCATGTTTCGCATCACTTTCAAAGGGAAATGTCTAGTGATTGGTAGTAAAAGGGCATTCAGTTTTCAATGTTGGTTGGTGGTACGTACCACGGCAGTTGAAAAGGAAATGTCCAGTGAGGGGTGCTAAAAGGTTAATGTATCTCAATTAAAAATAACATAACATTGACACTTAAACCTACCCTAACCTACCCTTAAACCTACCCTATTTAACTGATAGTGTTAACAAAAATATATTTGCTGAAGATAAAAATGCATGTGCTGAAGCAACCACAAGTCTTTGAGCTCTTTTATCATGACTCGTGCAATGCAGTACCAGGTGAGCTACCAAGCAAGTTTACTCTCTCAGAAAAGCCAAACATATGGAGCTGGTTATGTGATGCAAACAACAAAATGTATTAGTTTACAAATAATGCACTATGGTAAAAGTGTTTTGAGGTAATAACATGGTATTTAAAAAAAAAACATGCCTTTAATAATTTATTATCTCCCACTGCACTTTATTTTTGGTTTTTTGTTTTTTAATGATGGTTCCATGAAGAACCTGGAACTTTTCCATTGCACAAAAGGTTCTTAATCATGGAAAAGGATTCTTTAGATTTTTAAAATGTTCTTCACACTAATTAAAAAAAAATAGCTAAAAGGTTCTTTGGGGAACCCAAAATGGTTCTTCTATGGAACTGCAGTGAAAACATTTTTAGAATGTGTATTTATAATTTATGTGAAAAGGAATAAAATGTATTGGTGTTTTACTTCCACTAGTGTTCATTTCTGATGGAAACTGCAGTGAATTGTATGTATTGGTAGGTTTTATCTAGGTAGAGGCACGTTTTTCATTGAGCTTACATGGGCAAAAAACAGTAGTAGTATGTCATTCTAAACATTCAATGAGGAACATAAAATGTAAATGAGATGAGAAGGTAATGTCCAGAAATTGAGGTGAGATGATAACAGGATGGGGAAGGGTGAAATTGATTGATGTTCATGTGCATTAGGTGACCAGGTAGGGTTGAGTCAAAGGTGAAAGGTCACACGGCTGTTACAGATAAGACGAGACACACAGAGGTTGAGTGAAAGGCCAATCTAATGTTTGACAACTACACGCATAAATAATCAAACACAATTACGCTAATGCTAATGGCTAAATCACATTAATCCAAATGGAAACCACAAAAACAACATGCAATAAGCTTCACACCACACAGAGATGTGCAACAAGTGTAGTGTAATGCGCTATAGCACAATACTGTAGCCTATATTACAGCACAATGCAATAATCGCAAAACGACAATATAGTGAAAATGCTGACAGGACGTGCGTTTATGAGAGTATTGGAGTGTTTAAGTGTGTGTGTATACAAAGCGAGAGGTTTAGCAGGATGAGTAAGATGCGGTATTGTTTGTTTCGACTGGCGGGCGTTGCCGCTGAAAAGGCGTCGTGCTAGCATCCCGCAGGCTAGTGCCAGACATCAACAATCGCACTTCAATCGCTCTGCACTGATCCAGCGTGCAGACAGTACTTAATCATCTGCTCTTAACGGAGGCATACTGCTAACACACACACACGCCTGAGGAAACAGCTGAGCTCTGGGTTAAAAAGCAGCACTATAGCCACCAGTATAAAGGGCCTGTTGGCAGAGTGATTCATGCATTTAGCCAAAACGCATTACATTTGTCTCATGCCTTCAACTGAGTTTTACACGTCTTTTCGCATGTTTCAGAGAGCTTTGCACCGATACGACTGCCCGTAACACCATTTCCTCCAGTTAAATTTACATATCCTCCTCAGAGTTACAAAGCATTTGCAAACTGACATTATGACTTCATTAGTCTCTCACTAGAACTTCCCATGCTGATGTGTATACAGGAAGATTTACTCATACCTCACTGTATATTTAGCACATGATCATGGCATGATGGCAAACCTAATAAGACTTAGAACACATTTTTTCTCTGCTACAACCACTTACCCCATATATGATGATGATTTTCAATGTATAAAAACCATTTATATTTTGAGAAAATAAGATAGATCGATCAACAGACAGACAGTAGGGATGGGCATTTCAAGCAAAAAAAATATTCGAAAATCGCTGGGAATTATTCGAATATTTTTCGAAAATCGCACACCTCCCCCGCATGCAAGCATCACGCATGTATAGGCTAATGTACACACACATAAACGGAAAGAGAAAGAACCTTCAAGCTTTCAATCTTTTTTTCACGGTCATTCATAATGGTGAAGAGCAGACTGAAAACGCTCGCTCTCTGCACCATTATTAACGCACGTGTGGCCGTGAGCCTTTTACTATCACTTTCAAATTAGCGCCAATTCGGTAGCGGCGATTGCTTGAATGCTGGGTTCATTATTATGTTTAATGTAAAACACAACAACAAAGCAGTACAATGACAAACCCGCTTAATGGACGCTTTTACATTTCGATTTGAAACCAAAACTTCCACCGTTGTCTTGTCAGTCAAGAGTGAGGCGAAGTGAGGTCAAATCTGACTGACTGTCGCTGATTTGTGCTGTGACTCTCGTTCGGCTCGCACTGAATTGAATAGACACATTTATATTTTAATTGTAGTGTCTGTTCTCTTATTGAACTAAATGATTTTTATTACTATTAAAAAAAATCAAAACGACGGTGGGTGGCGGTGCCGCAGTGGGTGATGATACCGGTGTTGTGGCTGAACACCGCCTATCGCAGCAAGCCTATCTCAAGCCAAAATGATTTTAGGCTGCCTAAACGCGTAATAACATATTGTGAACAGACTGAATGACGGCACTTACGTTAAAATTAATTTTAATGTGTCTGTTCTATGCCGCACAAGTCTAGTGTTTGTGTGGGGCAATGTCTGAGCTGATTGACAGCTTTTAGGTGCGTTATTGGCAGCGTGCGCCACCCTCTGGTTACAAGTCACCACTGCATCAAATGGGGAATTTTATTAAGACGATAATCGCACAACCTATTCGATATTCTATAATTAAATTAACTAATCGAATATTCGAAAATCGTGACACATCCCGGATGGATGGATGGATGGATGGATGGATGGATGGATGGATGGATGGATGGATGGATGGATGGATGGATGGATGGATGGATGGATGGATGGATGGATGGATGGATGGATGGATGGATAGATAGATAGATAGATAGATAGATAGATAGATAGATAGATAGATAGATAGATAGATAGATAGATAGATAGATAGATAGATAGATAGATAGATAGATAGATAGATAGATAGATAGATAGATAGATAGATTTAATTAAAACTTCTGATTATTCCTCAGTTTGAAAACCTTTTCTGCTTTTTTGTTTTGAGTGCTAGTTCACAACATGGGATGCTGGTATGCTGGTTTGCCCTCAACAGGCTACTTAAAATGAGCTTAATCAGCAAAACGCCCTGAAAGACCATACTGGTGGACTAGTTTTACCAGATAGACCAGCATAAACTAGCACACACCAGCATAGAAATTCATACTGGTCTTTTCAGCAAGGACAAAGGGGACATCTTGGAAGGACAATTCATAAAAGTAAGATATCCAACCTAATTGTAATTTTATATCAGATGCAACTATGTATCTCACAATGTGACTTTATTTCTCTAATTTGGACCTTGGTATGTAATCTATGTTAATCTAGTTCATATAGTGATTTTATAGGTTCAGCTAGTCGAATCAAAGATGTCATCTTTGTCATTGTAACAAAAACTGGTAAATCTTTGATCAATGGAAATATTATGGCTAATTATTTGTACTGATAGCCTGAAAAATTAAACAGAGTATGTGTTCATACAGGTGGCATAGACCTGATATGGGTGCAAAGTAGTAATATCAGTTCATCTTTAATCAAAACATGAATTTTTAGATTAAAGGACTGGGAGGGAAAAGAGAGAGCAATGCGTTTTCCATATAAGAAAATTCAAGGGGGAAAAAGGAGAGAAAAAGAGATGGACAGAGAGCCAGTAGGTGGATGATAAAAGCTTGCCCTGCCGCTCAGGGATTTGACTCTCTCTTTTCCCAAATGTCAGCAGACATCTGTTTCATATTTATGATTATTATCCTCCCCTCCCTGCAAGCCGGTTAACACTTAAATGATTCTATCACTTTGCAGGGTCACCCGCTGCCTTATACTGCATAATTTATGAAGCTAATCTGTCAGTTAAAAAAACAGAGAGCCAGCAAAAGTGAAGATTTTATGCCAGATGAAGTGTGTAAGTGCTGTAAAATGTTCTATGGGGAGCTGAGTTAAATGCCTGTTACTGTAAGAGCTATCACGATGGAATTAAAAATGGAAGCGTGAGAACTCAACTGGATGGTCACATTAAGTGGACTTAAATTTTGTAACTAAAGTGAACCACTGGATGAAGCTGACTTGAACTGAGTCCTCCGTTTACATCCTAATTTTCTGAATCTAATAGAGATTGAATCAGCTGTTTTGGGGTGTTCAAATGCTTTAGCTGCTTTTTCCAGAGGTTCCAGGAGATTCCAATCTTTTTATTTAATTGGCTATATGAACAATACATTAAAACTTACATGGAAACTTTTTACCATGCCTTCATCAGACTTTAGCTACTCTTCAAGTATCTTTTATGTGTGTTTTTTATTGCTTTAGCCTTGACATTCCAAATAAACATATGCTTATTCATTATTAAAATATTATTACATTTTGAAGCTATGATAAGCTAAGGTTAAAATAATCATAAAACATTAAGTTTCAATTAAAAAAAGTGTTATTCCCCCCAACACCAGAAAACATTTTCAGTGAAGAGAATAATTTCATATTTTTTTAAATGTTGTTAAATTATACACTATGCATTATTATGTGTGTATGTAGGTTTAGCCTTTAGCGAGACAAAGGAGCGGGACACTTTGATTGATTGATTGATTGATTGATTGATTGATTGATTGATTGATTGATTGATTGATTGATTGATTGATTGATTGATTGATTGATTGATTGATTGATTGATTGATTGATTGATTGGTTGGAGAATATAATTAAACAATTCATTGTTGGATATAAGGTGGAAATGACTGTGTTGAGAATTTTCAATACTTTCAGAAAAAAAAAATTACACAAATTAAAATAATTTTTTACACAAATTAAACAAAGTAGTGATGGTTCTGTAAGAAAGCTTATTTCCTAAAGTGCAAATAATTCATTTTCTGACAGGCCACTAGTTGATACAATGGCCAAATCTGAGGAAGAGCTAGTTTCTGAATTTTATACCACAGTTCTGGGTGTTCCTATGCAGTTGTTGAGTGGTTGATAATGCATTGCGAAGTGTTTGGTGGATGTTCCAAGCAGTATATGATATTAGAACCAACCCTCAACCTGTAGTCTCAATAACAAGAGTGACTAATACTAGTGATGCTTGAATTAGTAAACACCGCTAATTGTTACTATGGATGTTAATAACTTGAAAAAAAATCCAATTATGCACTCAATTATCTAAGATCTCCACTCAGGTCATCTGATTTCAAAATCAGTAATTTTATCTTATCAGTTTTTCTGAGATTTCTACATCTCCCTTGCTCCAGGATGAAGAAAGTGTGTAAACATCAAGGATAAAACCTCCATCGTTGTCCTCGCAATTGTTTGCGATTTTACGCCAAGAACGTGACACAAAGTGCTTGCCCTCTTCTCTTCACCCTCATCCTTGCACTGTCCGTTCAATCCATCATTTCACCTCTGTCCCTCCATCCTTCAGGCCCGACGTGTTAGCCGCCCCTCCCTGCACTCGCAGCAGCCCAATCCGCACCCCGCTCCCGTAAGCGTTATTATGAAAAGTACACAGTTTCGATAGAGTGCCCCCTCTGACATTTCCCACTTATTAGCTAGTTTTCATACAGGCTTCAATCAACCTTCCTAATCCTCCGAGGGGCAAGAGCAGTTTTAATTCACCGATCGACCGATAAGCCAAGCACGAGCGAATGAGCGCCTGCCATAGCAATGCAGGCCTGAGAAAAAAAGGAGGGGAAAAAAATGCAAGAGGGAGAGACAGGGAGAGAGAGAAAATGATTTACACATAGATGAATCGTGCTTACAAGATGGAACCCTGGGCATTAGCCGCGGATCTGAATTTCCTATCTGCCTCTCTCTCTCTTTCTGCCCCATTCTTTTTTCGCTCTCTCTCCTTCTCTTCCACCATTACCCTTGCTGATTGCAATCTTTCAGCGCCATTGGGTCCTGTGCCTGGGTTCTGTTTAATCTGCCTTTAATCCGATAGATTTTAAATATTCCCCCTGCTCCCGCAGACTGGAGGCAATTAACTAGCCTTCTGATGCTCTTCTTATCAGTTGCCTCCTTGTATCTGCGCGAAGCAGCCTCCAGACACTGCCAGACTGACGAATAATACCCGCCATTTACCGCCGAGACCAGCCAACACGCTGCCGCTCCTCTGCATTATAAACAGGTATTTGGTAAACATATCATATACATGCGCACGTAAACACACAAACAACGACACCCTGCAGATTTCACGTGGCCATGCGTCGGGCAAACAAAAGGTGTGTTTTAAGTGTAAAGCGCTTTGCTGTGTCTATTCGAAATGTGAAATTTACGCAACTGCACTCGTAAATAAACACATCTTGATTTTGAGTGTAGATAGAGACAAAACAGTGTTAAACTGTGCACACAGCATTTTGTCTTTTGTTTTGAAATGAATTGTTGATTGAAGTCTGAAAAAGGGAAATATACATGGCTGCTGGAGCTGTGGTGTAGCAGGGAGCACAGGTACTCGTGACATAGGTTCCCAGGTTCAAGCTGGGACTGGTTCATGTCCTGATCCCATTCCACCTCTCTCAATTGTCCAGTCTCTCATAGCTTACTTATAAAAAAAGGCTTAAAAGTATATGGAAAAAAATCAGCATGTCCATAAACAGGCAGAGACTTGCCAAATCCTCTGTAATTTTATATATATATATATATACATTTTTGTTTCTTTTTTTTTAATAATAAGGTATTTCATTGTGTCTACAGAGCATGAAAAAGTACGCAAAAATACACATGCATGTTAACATGCTGTTTGTTATGTCTATGTGGAAGGTGAAACAGATACAAAACATTATATATATATATATATATATATATATATATATATATATATATATATATATATATATATATATATATATATATATATATAGAGAGAGAGAGAGAGAGAGAGAGAGAGAGATAGATAGATAGATAGATAGATAGATAGATAGATAGATAGATAGATAGATAGATAGATAGATAGATAGATAGATATAGATATAGATATAGATATAGATATAGATATAGATATATATAGAGAGAGAGAGAGAGTGTGTGTGAGATATACATAGATATATATAGATGTAAACAGCAATATTTGGTGTAAATATTTTACAAAAATTTTTTCAAACAGAATAGTCTGGGAAAAACTATTTGCATCAGGGAAGTGTATTATCAGTGAGGGTTTTGCGTCGGAATAAACATGGCGATAAACAGGCAAAATATGCCGATAAGACTGAAGAGAGTGCAAGGATCTGCTTGACACACACACAAATATGAAATCACAATGATCCAGGTCGGTGTAAAACACGCACACTCTTTCTCTCCTCATATCTGCTTATTTTCTTGATTGTTGAGAAACAGGGATAAGATGTTTTAATCATCTTGTTCCTGGGAGGAGTTTGCAGTGACTTATTCTTTGTATCTGCACTAATGCTGTATATCAGTGATGACAGTATCTATCTCTGTGTCTCACACACACAGGCGCACAAAGAGAGAGTGCACTGGCTCAAGTAAACCTCTGATAAGGATCGGTTAAGAGTTTTATGACATCATCAGACCGTGACAGGTTTTTGGTTCAGAAAGCCTGCATCTGATTGGTCATTTACACTAATGGTGCCAAAAGATCAATAGATTGGTGCCAAGTACAAGGCCCATCATAAAGGAACACTCTACTCTATCATACTTTCCATCACACACACACACACAGACACACACACAATCACCATAAAAAGCTTTTTCAGCTATTAGTGGTGGTTGCTAAACAAGTATTGTTTTGTTGTTTTCATTATTATATTTGCTCATTAATCATCATGAAAATAATGTCACAGTGGGAAAATGTCATATTTCCACTTTTTTTTTTTTTTTTTGTAAATCAACTGTTTAAAAGTTTGGGGTCAGTAAAATGTTTAATGTTTTTGAAAGAAGTCTCTTTTTGCTCACTAAGGCTGCATTTAATGATATACAGTAAAAACAGTAATATTTTGAAATATTACAATTTATAACAATTTTTTTTCTATTTTAATGTATTTTAAACATTCTTCTGTGTTACATGATCCTTCAGAAATCATTCTATTATGCTTATTCGCTGCTCAAGAAACATTTCTTATTATTATCATTATTATTATTATTATTATTTTGAGGCACGTTTATTCTTATTACTTGCCCTCATGTCATTCAAATCCTGTATGACTACCTGTCTTCTGTGGAACAGAAAAGAAGAGTGTTGCTTTTATGTCCATATTATGAAAGTCAAAGGGGGTCCAATGTTGTTTTGGACCCCACTGACTTTGACTGGATGGACAAAAACAGCTGAAACATTCTTCAAAACATCTTCTTTCATAACCCATAGAAGAAAGAAAGACATAGTTTGGAACAATATGAGGGTGAGTAAACTATGACAGAATTTTTATTTTTGGGTGAACTATTCCTTACCATTTCAGTTATGGCCAGACCATTATTGGTTTTAAAAACCTTTTTCTCTCTCACGCTTGGTGTCATGTTTCATTGCACACATGCCACTTGCCATTAGAATCGAATTCAATTACTGTTACACTAAGCAGATTGGCTACAACCTTTCTATTAACAAGGAAAATATGCACACACGTACACACACACATGGAGTGGTACTGAATCCTTGGTTTCCACACATATTTTGATAATGATTTCATGGTATTTGCGTAGAAGTGAATATAGTTTCCCACGACAGATCCTTGGGGATTTAGTGTACATGGGCAATTCCAACATTGTGGACGTGACATTTGCAGTCTAAACTTGAAATATAAATTCTCAGAGAATGCATTTAATACAAACACATTGAACCATCTGTTTAAATATTCATAATCCCTTACTAAAGGAGTCCAAACATTAGAAAAATGTCAGTCTACACAATCGTTTTAAATTTTAGATGAGGGAAATAAGCATGCATTACGAATGTGACAAAAAAAGTCACTAAGTTTTGGGTGACAACATATATTTTAGGAATTCTGTGAATTCTGCATCTTTGATCCCTTTTTTGAAAGCATGAAATATGTTTGGTCAAAAATTTAATTTAAGCATTGTTGCTTACCTCGTATGTTGTGGATAAACAAGGCAATTTTCTTAAAATTTCTGTTAGAGCACATTAATACAGTATATTACAGACCTAAATGGACAACTTAAAAAGGGGTTTGTTCTTTTGGTAGAAACTTTTTTTTTCTTCATGGTAAGGATGACCTTTGCATGGAATTGCCCACATACAAAATGCACATGTAGGCCAAATATAGCTGATTTAGATTAACCTTTAATGCTAAAATTTTCTATCAAACATAGGGTTACACTGCTATTAAACAGGTCAAATGTTACAAAAAAAATTCAAATGATTTCAAATTTCGACTTTATATCTTATAATGTGAGGTTAAAATGTTGTTTCATTCGTAATTGTGACTTCATAACTCACAGTGTGAGGTCAGCCAATCACCATCAGCCTGTCACATACTGATGCAATAATGTCCCCTCCGCCCACACACTCATCCTATATAACCATATACCATATATATAACAATAAATATAACATGTTAAACCTTGTCATGCTGGGTACTGTAGTTTATGATAAAAAAAACTTACTTAAGTAATGCTTATACTTTCAGCATGGTTTTTAAGCTATATTTTAAATCATTTTAACATGCTTTTGTGTTGTATCCAACTCCTGTGTGCCCACTTCTGACAAAAATATGTCTCCCACCCAAAACTTTTTACGTTTTGTCCTGTTCCCACCTGCAAAAGCCTTTACGAAGAGGTCTACACTGATTTTTCCATCCCGGTCCGGTTAGATTCTGTCTCATCTCGGTGTCTATAGGCTATTTTATCCATTTTCCACACACTTCAGATCTCTAGTTACAGACTTCTGCATGCTGTTATTATTAGATAATTATATTTTGCGGGAGTCTACGAGTCATTTCTTTCTCCCGCTTCCCGTGCACATATCAATATCTTCTTTCCCGCATCCGTAATCAGCAATTCAAAACTTGTCCCACATGCACATCTACAACAGACCTCACTTGTATGCTTTTATGGTGAAATTACTTGTTCCTGTCAATCCATATTCATTTTTTACCATAAATGCAATAAAAAAATACACACTGTTTGCAGTATAAAACGGACCTTAGCACTGTGTGATGTTAAATCTTGCAGTTGCGACTTTTTGTAATTGCGACATTACAACTTTCCGTGTGTATTTGAGTCTTGAAATTGTGACTTTTTTTTTTTTAAATTCTGATTTTCTAACTCAAATCTCACAACAGCATTTTTTTTTTGTAATTGCGACTTTATAACGCGGTGTTGCGTTAAATCTCGCAGTTGCAATGTTTTTTGTAA
Source organism: Chanodichthys erythropterus (assembly GCF_024489055.1). Taxonomy (NCBI): domain Eukaryota; kingdom Metazoa; phylum Chordata; class Actinopteri; order Cypriniformes; family Xenocyprididae; genus Chanodichthys; species Chanodichthys erythropterus. Next base: position 21,043,594 of record NC_090228.1, read on the forward strand.
TTGTTACTTTATAACTCAGTGTAACATTAAATCTCGCAATTCTGATTTTATTTCTCATAACTGTAGGTTTATATCACAGAATGTGACTATATCTTACAACTACCTTTATTATTTTTTTTACTCTGAGGCAGAAACAGGCCACCATACTTTTCAATTTTTCACCATCCAATCAATTCCCTATGGATAAAATCATGTCCCATCCTACATTTCTTCTCATTTTTAGTGTTTCACTCAGAGACACGTCACATTACGAAGTCAAATGAGTTCGGAGTGGCATTTCATGTTGATTTTGAGGCACGTTTATCAAAAGCACATTTAAACATATTTTGATCTGTCTCACATCCACAAAGTCACAGAGATTGAAGCGAAAATTGGAAAATCGGGTGGAAAAAGAGACCGAGGTGGGTTTAAACTGGATGTCTACCCCTTCTACAAGGGTCACTTCAGGAGTGTAGCCCAATTCCACCCCCTCTCATCACCTTTTCATCAGCAACTCTATTTCTCTGTCTCTTCCTCTCTACAAATGACACGGAATCACATAAAAGCATCCCCAAGAGCTTCCTATGTAGCAGCTACAGGTCACACAGACACACGCGCACACACAAAGACTTCCAAACGGGAGATGAGCGAGGCAGCCAATCAGAATCGTTCTGTCTTATCAGCGTGCACCCCATCAGTGGCGAGGGGTTTGGGGTGTGGGTGCAGAGGGGTGGCGGCAAGGGGGGGACGTTCTACTGAGGAGCTAAGTCGCCGCGGCGACCGCTAAGCCCGCCGCGGTTCCACTAGCTCGGCGGGGCTGTGTGAGCCCCAGGCGGGATTTGTGACAGCGAAATCACATCAGCCTATGCTGATTAGCCCTCTCTCTCTCTTTTGCTCTCCCCCTCCCTCCGATTTACAGAGAGAGAGAGAAGGGGGAAAAAACTATCTTACACTGTGCTTTTTAATAGGAAAACGATCGCTATCTGCAAATTGAGTCCCTGCAAACTTTAATAAAGGCTACAGGGTTGAGTGGCATTTTGCATGCTGATTTCAGGCCGATTGGAGGCTTTTTTGATGAGAGAGAGGTTGCCATGGTAAAGCTGCGCTCCCAGCGTTCCAACAAACTGCCATCTCACAGAGCGAGAGCAAAGAACGAAAGATTTCCATGTGGAATCTCCATTTTTTTCTTCTAGAAGTGATTGACTGTTGAATAAGTGGATGTGTGTGAGTCTGTGTGTTGGGTAGGACACATAAGGATATTCTCTTGCTGGGTGTGAAAAAGTGAACCAGATCATATTCCTGGGTAATATGGTAGAGAACATGACATTAGTGTACACCACGGAGGGTACGTAATTATTATCGTAGGAGAGGGGAAATGCAATCAAGCAGACAACCAGTTTTGTGTCCCCTTGAAAACTACATTGGTATTAGAGTCTATTTATAACAGTGTCTTGCTTTAATGCGATGAACGGCTTTATTTGTATAGATGTTGGATAATCCTAAATACTTTATATGGTCCGAGAGATTTTCCACACGTTTTCATTAGATATAGCGCAGCCATTCTGATGAAATTCAATATTATTCTGCCAAATTAACTCACAGGCTAAATACTCTCATCACAGTGTGTAAGTGTGAGAGAGAAACTAAAAACTGGAGTAATGGCTGCTGCCATCACAAGAAAACATTATAAAAAATAAAACTTTTTTTGAAAATTACCTTTCATGCAGTTTGTAATGTAGCTGTGTGCGAATGTAAATAGTCTGCAAATTTGTAATGCTGAAAGTGCATCATAAAAAAAGTTATTGTATTTCATAAGAAAGGGTCAACTCTGAACCACTTAAACAAGTGATTTGTAATTCTAATCCCATTTTTGTGAAGTTCATGCATCACAAGTTAACATATTTGTATAATGCCTGCCTACGTTCTACGTGGACATCCTGCGCAAACTTGAACGCCCCTCAAATGCTATAGCTCGTTGATGTGAATAACATGTCAAAAAGACGCTGTGTTCTGCGCTGTGAAAGTAAATTCGGTTTATTTTCACTTCCAAAAGATGACCAATGTTTCCCATACATTAACTAGACTGTGGCGGCCCACCACATTCTAGTTTGTCCCGTCACAGTCTCAAAATTAAACGGAATTAAACTCTCCAGTATGATATATTCCCATTATAATACTTGATATATAGATAAAGGGCTGTGGATTTGCATAAAATGTCTTTATCTTGCTGGAGTGTATTGCTGTTTCTGAATGATGTCGTCATACTGGCTACAGAGTGTCTGTTAGATCACACAACACAAGGACTATGAATTGGATTCACAAGCACAATAACTGGAATTTGAAAGTGAGAAGAAACATATGCTTAATAACTGTTAGATGCAGATATACTCTCTTTGTGCCGTGAACTTTTCAATGCACAGCGCAACAGCGCGCTGTGACTCCATATTGCTCTAAGCACATCATTCTGCACCCGGGATGCGCTTAAGTGGTTTGCTGCTGTTTTGAAGCATTTCATATTATCATGCTTTTGGACACTAAAAGACTATTAATAGCTTATTTTGTTCTGTTGTATCTATCATATCTTGTTGCCTCATTAAATAGCTGCACAATACATTTAAAATAAATGTCTTTTAATCTTCCAATATTATAAATACATATAATTCTTTACATTTATATATAAATATAAATCTAATATAAATAGTTTTTTTTTTCCATTTCATAAGAATACAAATAGTAATTTTAAACTTTTTATGAACATATTTAGATTTTATAAAACTTCTGTGCAAAGTTTTTTTCAAGAATTAGGCTAGCATACTTTTTGCTGCTGAATTATATACTCACCTAGTTTTTATTTATTTATTTATTTATTTATTTATTTATTTATTTATTTATTTTTTGGTCAGCTTATGATTATATGTTTTTATTAATTTGTTGTTTTTCTTTATAATGAAGTAGTGTGTTTAGTGCATTCTGGATTGTGTTTAACAAATCAAAGAGTGACCATTAGTTCCACAAATACAGATATATAGATACAGACCCCCACTAATTATTCTAGAAATAAATTAGTTCAACAAAGGTAACCTCTTTTGCTACATATTTTTAATGGCTTAAATGTATACTCTACATGTTTGACCACTTATGAATAGGGCTATCGATTCAGATGTCCCAATTCAATTCGATTCAATTTTTGATTTCGATTCTCAATTTGATTTTCTGATTCGATTCATGATTTGAAAACCAATATTTTAGATACTAGTGAAATTTAGCAATTCTTGATTCCATTTGAGACCACTCCTAAAGCTACTAATATAATTTTAAAAGATTATTTACCCTCTGGAGTCTGAGGCTGATTTGGGGCCTGGAGAAGTTTTGACATGCCCTGACATTTGTGCTTTTTTCAGTTGTTCATAAACATATTAATGGAAAAAGTGTCATTACACTGTATTCAGCACAAACTAGGCTACAATAATATGTGAGGAACATGTATGCACATGTTTGTGTTTTTGAAGGAATAACATTTATGCGTGGTTATTGAAAAAACAAAAAACTTAAGTCACTGAAATAAGGCCAAAAAAGTATAGTAAATCTGTGTTTACAATACTTTAGGGTATTGGAGGTTGTAGACTAGAGTTTTTGCTTCAAAATTATGTAAAAATTATGCTGTCTACTCCTTCATATAAAACAATATATTGATTTAGTTTTTGTAAGACACGTTTTGCCAAGAAACACAGTATGCGTGGAGGCGTGAATCACCACTGAATAATGGGCCATTCTCACCTGAGAAGACAAAAGAATTGCATAGTAATGAGCTGAAATGATTTGCATATTAATGAGGCAGTTCAGTCAGGTAGGCTGTGAAAAAAACCTTCTGTGATGTCTCAAGCTCATCATGATATATAAAACATACAGAAAAATATTACTACAATATAAAGTAATGGTTTTATATTGTACTTTAAAATATAATGTATTTCTGTGATGCAAAGAGTCTGAATATAGGCTTTTAGTTTAAAAGCATGCACATTTGGAGAAATATTGGATTCTCACATGCTTATGTCAATTTTCTATACAGAGGAGTTATTTTTATTTAATATTCACTGTCATTACTATGAGCGCTGGTGTTTTCAATTCATACTTGAAGTCAGAGGGCGCTCTCTGTGCATTTTTAGTCCACAAATTCATCTAAAAGAACAAGAGGCTATTCCATGAATGGAGTTTCCAATTCATACTAAAGCCGGAGGGCGCTAAAGAAACAAAAACTCATCTAAAATTCATCTATAGAAGAAAAGAAAACAGGAACTAACTGCATGTTTTCTAGAGCTCGCTAACCATGACTTTTACATCCAGATAAACACTTTTCAAGACAATAAATACACGATTGAGACACGAATCGTGTATTTTTTTGGTCGTGTGACGTCATTCTCCACCCCATGTCGTTCAAATCGCTTCAAACCGGTGCCATTCGTTTGTGCTCGATTTGTGCTGGTTTGTGCCGTTAAAACAAACACTGTAACTGTTTTCCTTCCACAGATATAACAGATATAATTCGGGAGCTGTGACGTCATTCTCCACCCCACTTCGTCTAAATCGCACGAAACTGGTGTCGTTCGTTTGTGCTCGATTTGTGCTGGTTTACAGTGTTTGTTTTAACGGCACAAACCAGCACAAATCGAGCACAAACGAATGACACCTGTTTTGTGCGATTTAGACGAAGTGGGGTGGAGAATGATGTCACAGCTCCCGAATTAAATTTGTTATATATGTGGAAGGAAAACAGATACAGTGTTTGTTTTAACGGCACAAACCAGCACAAATCGAGCACAAACGAACGACACCAGTTTCGTGCGATTTAGACGAAGTGGGGTGGAGAATGACGTCACTGCACCCGAATTAAATTTGTTATATATGTGGAAGGAAAACAGATACAGTGTTTGTTTTAACGGCACAAACCAGCACAAATCGAGCACAAACGAACGACACCAGTTTCGTGTGATTTAGACGAAGTGGGGTGGAGAATGACGTCACAGCTCCCGAATTATATTTGTTATATCTGTGGAAGGAAAACAGTTACGGAAAACAGTTACAGTGTTTGTTTTAACGGCACAAACCAGCACAAATCGAGCACAAACGAATGGCACCGGTTTGAAGCGATTTGAACGACATGGGGTGGAGAATGACGTCACACGACCAAAAAAATAATGCTTAATATCTCAAACACCAAACCAGCACAATAGTTCGTTTTTGCGGCACAAATCAGCACAAACGTAGCACAAACGAATGACATATTTTTGGGGATTATTTCGCTTTATGGGGTGCCAACTTCACGGAGGTCACATAATACAGTAATCAAATGTAAAATAACACTACAAATAATCTGTACAAATTAAAGGTTAATCCTTATTAAAATTACAAAAACGTTATTCAGTGAAGAGCAGGGAGTGATTTTCTCTTTGTCTTGTGTAGTTTGATTAACATTAAAACAGACACCTGCAGGAATATTCAGTTGTCCAATATTCAGTTGTCAGTTGTCACTTTAAGGCTATTACACAGATACAATAATGACACACAAGCGTTCTTTATTTACTGCATACTGTAACTGACTATGTTTACCTAGATACTCACAAAGGGGGGCATTTTGATATAAATTTGAGTGAATTTGTCCATTTAGGCGCCAAGAGAGATATAAGAGAATTAATTTTATTACTTGCTTCGGGTGTGTGCGCTGTGCACACATAACTTCTCACACAGCACATGCAAGTTCTCTTTCACTTGAATGCTTAAATTGGCAAGGCTAGAAAAAGCATGCAAATGATAAACTTTCGTGATCATAAAAATTTATTCTTGGCTTTTGAGAATCAATATCGAATAGACCACATTTTAAAAAACAATTAATTTTTTTTGCCCAGCTCTACTTATGAACTATCATTCAGCCTACTATATGTTGTGTACGTGACTAATATGCCCTACTATCACCAATAAATAAATTACTATTAGAGCAAAAATTTGTTTACAAGAAAACAAATTTCTTCATTGATTTTGTCACTTAACTTTTTTCTTTCAGAATGCACCAGATTTATGCATTTAAATTTAAAATGTACAAAAGTTTCCTCTGGGGGGGCATGCCCCTGGACCCCCCTAGAGGTACCTATGTCCACCCACCACAGTCTCACAAAATCCTGTGGGACACACTGGATGATGCTGTGAAGAATCAGTGGACAGTACCCACTTCATTTGGACAAACTTGCTCCTCAGAATCACAACCTGTATGATTAATTATTGACGTATATATTTTATAAAGTGTTCAAAATACATAGTTTTGTGTTTTAGCTATATTGTGTATGTTTCTAACCGCCTAACGTTATTACCGTCTTACTGAAATACTTCTGCAAATCAGCCCTAGGCCCACTATTACCTAAAATTGTGTCCATTAATGCAGACTGTCTGTCGTTCTTACTACATTGAGTAATGATAAAGGATGGAGCAAGATAAGTTTTACAAACTTCAATGTTAGATCAGTCAATCAAGTTAGTGCTTGGCTAAGGTATGAACTGTTATTGATACTGTTAATACAGTTCCCACATGTGTACCACAATAAATTAGAAATATACACATCGGTTTGTTTTCTTATAATCAATGTTTATCAAAATTTTACATTTTTTTTTACTGTTTCGGTAAGTTGATTCAGACTGGTAATTCTTAAGCTCAGAAGTCATCTTGAATGATTTGTTAAAACAACCAGCTCATAAGAGTCATTCGCTTGCAAATTAAACTTTGTTGGTTCCGCCAATTGTCCAATAGCCTGTGCAGTCAAAGTTATATCAATGTCAATTTAAGTTCTTCAAAATTACTTTTAATTTATTTTTATTTTTAATTTATATTTTTACTTGCACTGATGAATCCTGACTTTCAAAGGGACCTATTATGCAAAATTCACTTTTTAAGGTGTTTGAACACAGATGTGTGTACACAGTGTGTGTAAACAACCAGCCTATAATGGTAAAAATCCACCCAATGCTTTTTTTTAATCATCCCCATTTATCATTTTATGTCTCGCAGGACACACTGTTTGATATTTCCCCCTACTCCTATGTAAGAGTAGGGAAACCCCGCCCAAGACTGGTGATGATCTGCCCTGACACCACCCTGAGTGAGAACCACATAGTCCGCCATTTATGTTTACTCGCTGTATCAGCAAGAGATATACAATGTCTGTGCCAAAAAAAACCTTACAAATGTTCTGTTGTTCGATGTACCAACAAACATACAAGGCTCCACAGACTACTGCCATTTGAGTCACTGAGGACACCTTGGTTGAAGTTATTATTCAAGGATAGATCAGTACAAACTGTACGATAATGGTCATGGCAGAGAGAGAGCGTGTGCACTTTATTACAGTCCATCGGAGTTGTTTTATGTATATAAAGTTCACCAGTTTATTAAGCACCCCCAAAAAGGCATAAGGTAGGTCTGTATTTGTTCACTGTTAACTGTACGAGTGTTTTTGTGTAATTCGTTGTGTATGTTAATGATAATGCAAGGGAGAGTTTATAGATAAAAGACTTTAATGCAAACTTCTTCTACTGTTTTATTCAGCTCTTATGGTGATTTTCTGGAGTGATAACGTACATGTCATTTTTTGTGTTATGTACAATAAACTTCATAAAACAAATCAGTAAAGATTTGGCCATCATTCGGACAGGTCCGGTACATAGGGCTCATACTAATAGTGGATAAAAGCAAGATGACAACATAAGATATAAACGTAATTAAACTAACTGTTCTGTCTCCATGCAGCATATATTCTCTGGCTCTGTGGACATCATTTTCAGACTCCGATTCAAACTAAACAGCTTCAGAAAGTTTCTGACTAATAATGTCAGAAACTTTCTGAAGCTGTTTAGTTTGAATCGGAGTCTGAAAAGAGATTGTTCTGTCACCGGAGTTCGGAGAATCAGCTCTTGAAGTTCCGCCCTCTTAGGCCATGAGCAGCAGCTCATTTGCATTTAAAGGGACCCACACAAAAAAGTGTTTTTGCTCAACCCCAAAAAGTGGCAAGTTTAACATGTTATAAAAAATACTCTAATAGGTCTAATAGGTCCCCTTTAAATTGTATTCTAATATCAGACCTGCCAACCTTGGAAATTTGGACTGGACTGACCGGACGGTCACACTGGTACTCGATAATATAATACAGAAAGCAAACAAACCCATCTTCTTTAATCTAATTTTGACTGTTAAAGTTTTTTTTTTATTTGACAATTAAAAATTTTACTACACCTGCTCAAAAGCATTTTTTAATTCATGATTAATCTTGCATTGCATAATGTGTGCTTATACAAACCACAAGTAAATCACATTCATATATTTAATATGGACAAAAGTTTTTGTTTGCAATTTCAAGAAGGCTATATTTACATACAACTAACCTGACAGTTGAGTCGTTCATACAGGTTTTGTAATGAAAACTAGTCTTCAATTAAGAAACCCTTAGAAAATAGTAAACATTGAGTTTACATGTGATTCATTTAAAATACTTAATTTATTATTCCAATATCCAAATATGATACTAAATCCCACAGAAAAAAGGGTTTCTATTTGTAGCGTGCTGTCTTTGAATTATAAACAAGACAAACATTCGCTGAATAAAAGGTTAGCCAATACAAACATATTTATAGAAAACAGTTGACAATGAATAGAAAGGACCAATAAGAGCAAACGCATCGAGTATTCAAGAATATCAAGAAGTAGTGTTGTCACGGTACCAAAATTCCAGTATTCGGTACCGATACCATGAAAATTTTACGGTTCTCTGTACCAATTTCGGTACCACAGCAAAATCTGTTGGAACTATTTTACTATTTTATATAGCCTATTTAAAAAAATATTAAATATGATTTGGAGTGTGTGTTTGTGTGTGTATAAAGGCTACCTCAATGAAATAAATGGTGAAATATAAAATAAATAAATAAATAAATGCTCAAACATCCATTGTGTACTGTTGAAAAAAACAGCATATGCTGGTAAGGTAGGTTTTGAAGCTGTATGCTGGTCAAATGCTGGTCCTAAACTGGTCCTGCTGGTCCATGCTAGTCCTAAGCTGGTCCTGGACCAGCATAAACCAGCTCAAACAAACCTACCAGCTTCAAAACCTTATCAGCATATGCTCGTTTTTTCAACAGGGGTAACAGACGTGCGTGCTTATTTTAGCTATTCCGTCAGTGAAACAACAAACTACAGCCTGTAAAACTATAAATAAATATCGGTAAATAATGGTAACCTAAATAATAAGAAAGTTAAATATTATTTAAAAAAGCATTTGTTCTTTATTTCCACACAAAGACGCGTCATAGAGTCAAAGTCCCGTTATTACTTTGATATAGACTGCTTTGCGCTTTGAGAGGGATGTGGGACACGAGCAGGAAAGAGACCATTTCTCTTTAATAATATCTTCGTTATCTCCTGATGCTACAAACAACTGACACTTGTTGTAAAAGGTCTGAAGAGCGAGTTTTATCCTCTGCAGGGGCAAGACATTCAGGCTATGTTTGATTTAGCGCTGCCAAAGAAAACGAAAGTAAAAATCACCAGCGTGTGTGAAACGCGCTATACAAATAAACTTGACGTGCCTTATAAAGTCTAATAACGAGTACAAACTGTGTTGAAATTGACGTGCAAGCATAAAGCTTTTTGCCTATAGGCCTAAATGCAAATGAAAGAAACGTTTATAATCCCCTGCGTGAGTGAAAATTTGGGAAAAGAAACAGATGTTCAGTGGAATAACTAATGGAATATTGTTAAATTCTCTGCTAATCAAGTGACTGGATCGCGATTCGGAAAACAGAATACAAAGCTTAAATGTATGGACTCCCGTACCTCTCTCATTCGGCATTAACCAAAATGTTTCCATGGCTGCGATGTCACATTTAATTCCTAACCTATTATTTCTTCTGTAAACACAGCTTTGTGCTTCACTCGTGTTATATTCACGTAAATACTGGCACAGCCCTATCAGTGGGTACCGAATATACCCGGATTCTCTGTACTACCGGTACTACAGAAATGCTGGTATCGTCACATTTTCAAAATTTCAGTACCGACTTGGTACCGAAGTACCGGTACTTTTGACAACACTATCAAGAAGTTAGTTATATAACGAGGGGTTGTGGTAACTAAAGCGTCCGTCATTTACCGAATCTTAAAAACACGGGTGGATAGTTAAAAATCTTTTCTGGCAAAAAAAAAATAACACAAGTTAGAACAAATTTTAAACCAAACACGGCAATTTTCATTTTACCTCTCTGTGCGCGCACGCGTTTGTGTTTATGTGAGAGGGCTCGCGCAGCATTGAGACAACGGTCATGTTAAATGCATAAGTAACTAATGTGCTAGTTTTCATACAAAATAAGTAGGCTATGTAACATAATTAGTTACTTTAGTTAGTATTAACACAGTAACGCAACACATGTAGGCTATATATGTTTCTCAACACTGAGAATAAATAAACGGCTGTTTCTCCAGACTCGCGCTTGTCAGTCAGTCACACATCACAACATTTTCAGAATCAGCGATTTCAATTTTATTTAGATTTGTTGTTCAACATTACTTGTACATTTTATACTCGTTTATCTTAAAGGGCATATTGCAGGTTAGAGCTTTAGTGATTCAATGTATAGAAAAATAATGTATGAAATAGATTTTCTTGAAAAAACATGCATAAATACGCTACATAGGCTTCTGGAGTCGTTTTTTGTGAGAAAATTTTACTTCCACATCTGAAAAATGCCCAATCGGACTTGACGTCAGTGAAGGGAGCGCGATCAATATAAAGAATAGGAAAACAGTGGATCGCAATGACAGTTCGGACGCAGAGGAAATTGTAAATGCTTATTTATACTCGTATAACTAATCACAGCCAAATAATTAGCCTGCTATGTGGTCAAGAGAGCAGGGACAGGCCATGATTAGATAGAATAACGGTCAAAGGAGACAAATTGAGCTGTTGTGTGAGGATAAGCAGTGGAGAACAGGACAGAGACCGGTGTTAGCTTATAGATATAACGTTAGGTAACGACATGTGCTCAGATCACAATATTGTACAGATTATTATCATGAATCAGGCAATAGCAAAGCTATTGGTCATCTAGGAGTAACTGATTACTAATAACAGAAACGAATAAACTTTGATCAGGCCTATGCCACATGCGTTAATATCCGTCCACACTAACGTTACGTGATATAGCCGTTTCTCATCACGACTGATTTGGTAGTTAGCAAATGTAATAATCAAACACAAAACTTAAAATGTGCACCGTAAGTCTTCATCGAGCTGCATCTCTGATGGATCCGTGATCATGTCTCCCGCCGCCAGCCAAACATATAGTGTTACTGTATGTGTTTCATGTTATCCTTTATTCATTAATTCTGTGTTATGAGTTTATTCCGTGCCCATTCACTGATAGTGTGAGGATGTATATGACGCCGTGATTATGTAGTTGTGTGAACTTGAATTTATATATAAGTTTACATACATGGCATGAATGAAATCGGAGTATTTACATTACCAGCACATCATTCAAAACTGAGTGTGAGACTGTATGCATGTGTACATAATTTGTATTTATCAGTGTTGAAATTGATTCAAGTAAAAACGGCGAAGAAGCATTGCGTGTGTAAGTTTATTCATTATAATCATTTACAGAAGTATTACAATGTTGAACTCCATCATATCGCCAGGATGATAATCCTCCAGTCTAAAATGAACGCGTTTTTCGAAGCACATGCAGAAGTGAAGTCCAGTCTCTTCACCTGCACAAAACAAACCCCGGCACGGAAGATAGCAGCGTCCTTTTTCTTGTTATTAAACCTCTGGACTCGATGTCCTAACAGGCTGAAGTTTGTGAAACCTCCACAAACACAATAATTTACCATTACGATGATAAAAAGAATACAAAAACTACCGAAAACATACTGATTCACGGCCGCTGTTGCTAAATACCAATATATTCTGCACTGAATCAACACAGAGCTCTGCGAACATCTCCCTGTAGTGACGTAAAATGACGCGTGATGGTATTTTTGTACAAGGTTATATATTCATCTCGAAAAAAATGTTAAACCTGCAATATGCACTTTAAGGTGTCAGAAGTACCATGACTGCTGTATTGTCCTCAATTGAGAATTCAGTCACAGACGGTGGCCGCGGGAGTGGAAGGAGGGATCGAGCAGGATTTTGTATTGCTGTCGATTTGCAGTCTTTTTTTTATTGATAGGCTGTACGCATTTGTCAATCATCCCCTCTTGCTATTTAGGGAAATGAACCCAGCGCTCAGATTGGTCGAACTCTTTTGCTGGATTTGAGTACTAGGCGTGCACAGAGGAGTCACCGGGTTTTTGCGTAGTATAGAATGACAAATCGTACCAGCGTACTTTGAGGTCAAAATGCGTACCTGGTACGCAAAATGCGTACATGTTGGCAGGTCTGTAATATGTATGTTTGTGTATGCACACACAATTATATAGACAAAAAAAACATGTTTTGTTAACAGAGTCTGTGAAATAATTTAATTCTTTGAACTACACACAATTTATCTGCAAACTCTCTCACAAACACACACAACCACATACACAAACACTCTTAGAACATACTTCTGCCAGCTGTATTCAGCCCTAAAGGTGGTGATACTTCTTCACATTGCCAGACGAGTAAAACATGTTGAGAGTGAGAGTGTGTGTGTGTGTGTGTGTGTGTACTTGTTTTTGTGAAATATCAGGACATAAATGTGTATAATGACATGGGTATGACATGGGTATTACAAAAAAAGGTGAAATATGAGGACATTCAGCATGTCCCCACTTTTCAAAAGGCTTATAAATCACACAGAATGAGTTTTTGTGACAAAGTAAAAGTGTGCACAGTTTCCTGTGAGGGTTAGGTTTAGGGTTAGGGGTAGTGTAGGGGGATAGTAAATACGGTTTGTACAGTATAAAAACCATTATGTCTATGGAATGTCCCCACATTTCACAAAAACAAACATGTGTGTGTGTGTGTGTGTGTGTGTGTGTGTGTGTGTGTGTGTGTGTGTGTGTGTGTGTGTGTGTGTGTGTGTGTGTGTGTGTGTGTGTGTGTGTGTGTGTGTGTGTGTGTGTGTGTGTGTGTGTGTGTGGTTCTCCATAGATCTTCTCATAGGGCAGGGTGCCAACGCCTGGCACAGGAGAGTACCCAGTGTCTGCCACTCCATGCCACCCAACCCTCTGGCATCAGCCCTTCACCTAAAGGCATTGTGACATGTCAGATGGAGTGGGGGCATGGCCACATCAAGGGGCTTTGTAAATCGATCTGATAGGGGGATGATTCAAGCACCACATACTGTATGTAGACGCATAGCACAAAAACACACATTTCTACATTTTTATGATTGTAGAAACGTGTACATTTCATTACCTTCAATTCTCCTGTAAAGTTCTGAACTACAAGTTGGAAAATAGTCATTTCAGTTGGGGCTGGGTGATATGGCTAAAAGTATTATCAAAATATTTTTTTCCCATATCATATCAATATTTATCACAATATTCAATGAGACAAAGAACCAATGACAGAACAGAATTGAGAAACCACATGACTAAATCAACCAATGACAACATAACACATGAGAACAATGAAGAACATAACATGATCACATGAGGACATGGGAAACACATGACAACAGGAAGCATATGGCAAAACATAGCAATGAAAACATGAACCTGAACTTGAAAATAAAACAAAGTATGAACAAGACACAAGACCAAAACAAGACATGACAGAAACTCCCTCTAAGGGCGGCTCCTGACGCCCAACATAAACCAAAACAAGACGTAGTCCAAGAGGGTGGTGGAGTGGAGACAGTCTTGGGGGAGCGATGGAGGGCCAGGCCCATGCAGGGGAACAGGACCTGGACCACGACATGGTAATGGACCTGGGCCTTGGAGCATGGACAGACCTGGTCCGTGGGGCATGGGTGGACTTGGACCTTGGGGCATGGGTGGACCAGGGTCATGGAGCAGAGGCTCCCGGTGCACTGGTGGACCTGGGCCTTGGAGGAGACGTTCCTGGTGCACTCGAGTGTCAGGGATGATGTGAAGAGGCTCTGGCGTGGTAGCCACCTTGTCATAGTGGCCATCTTGTACGAAGACTCAGGTGAAGCCGCCATCTTGTCAAAAGACAGGCATGACGTGAACACTCTCTGGCTTGGCAGACATGACCTGAACAGACTCAGGCTTGGCAGATATGACGTGAACAGTATCTGGCTTAGCAGGCATGACATGAACAGGCACTGACCTGGCTGGCATGACGTAAACAGTCTCTGGCTTGGCAGAGATGACATAAACAGGCACTGACCTGGCTGCCATGACATGAACAGTCTCTGACTGGGTAAACATGACGTGAACAGTCTCTGGCTGGGCAGGAGTGGTGTAGATAACTCCACACATGACAGTAGGGACATGGAGACACTCTGATGTGGAGGGTACTGTGGGATTACGGGGCCCCTCATCCACAAAACCCACAGTAAATAATAAGCCACTCATTAAAGCATAGTCAATGAATTAGGCCAGGGAAAAATTAATTTCCCCCCTGGCATTCAAGACTGAACCAGTTTATTTAGCCGCATCCTAAAAACGTCTTTTTAATGTTATAAACTAATGATGTCTCTGTTTGTCATTACCGATTAAAGAGTATCTGGCGCCAAAGCACGGTAAAAATAAAAACATTTGCAGAGTACATTGGTTTTAAAAATGGCTTTTAAAAACTGTTCAGTTTTGGGGACCATGACAGAAGTTTGATGCTGTCGTGGAACAAGCAAAAGTCTGCATTTTTCCTCTCGACTAAGTGTATTCAGAACGCCGCCATTACTGTTTACAGTGCGTGGAATGGTGCGCTGTGATTGGCTGAGCAGATATATCGCGTTCTGCAGAGAAGGGAGACTTTGGAAAGAAGGCGTTTTAGAAAGAAGGGGACAAAACATGACAGAATAACACAACGGATATCGCATTTTGCGCAAAATTAATAAATGACTTTTCAATACCGACCAGATACAATACTGACTCAATAAAAAAAAAAATAATGCTGTTTATCGCGTTTTGGAACCAAACTCTTCATATATAGGCATAATATAGCCTAATCCATGCTCAAGCACATCCGGCATGCATAAATCTTGCCGCAAAGCAACGGCAAAAGTAGCCTAATGATTATGAAAGTGTCAAAAAAATAGCAAGGAGACATTTTTATTATTTATTAATAAACTAGTGTTGCATGCAAAGCTGAAGTTGATTGTCACGATCACCGTCTGTTCCTGTCAGTTCCCGGACTACACTTCCCACAATCCTCCCTGCCAGTCACATGTTCACTCTACACCAATCACCTGTCGCCACATACAGCCATGCACACACTCCTCACTAATCACTACACCCAGCTGCAGCTTGTTACCTGGACTATAAAAGGACTCTCACTCACACCATCCAATCGCGAAGTCTTGATTACTCCTGTATCATTTCCGAGCATTATTATTCCTGTCTGCCTGTCTGTTACCGTTACTGCCTGTTCCTGTTTCTTGACCCGTTGCTGCCTGTCCTGACCCTTGCCTGTTATACTGTTCTGTGAATGATATCCGCCTGTCCTCGATCTACTGCCTGTACTCTGATTACGACTCTGCCTGTTCCTTGCTGTTCCTGTTTACCCCTGATCGACCCAGCCTGTACGACTATGCTCACATTGAATAAAAGCTTGCAAATGGATCTCCGCCTGAGTCCCGCTTCGTTACATTGACGGTGCTACCTTGCCATTTCCGCAATATAGTGGACGCAAAAGAAGAGAGTATTTCTTTTCAATTTGAATTGGTTAATTTAAATTAGACATTCCAAGCTTTCTAAAGATATATTTCTCATAATAATAGCGCACATTTATCTAAGTTAATGTTAGAACAAGCAGCAAAGTAAAGTTGCTACTAACATTTTTCAAATTATAAGCCATATTTGAGGTCGATGGATGATAGGTGAACGTTTAGATTTCCAGCCTGACATAGGTGTAGGTAACTACTGTAACAAGGACCCATCATTAACGTTCTTTCAGTTTTGTCAACTAATCAACTATTAGGAGGCAGCCCTGGGTTTTTTATTATTATTATTGTATGGAACTAATAGTTTTAATGATGTTTTGTTCTGCTAGAAACTGTTGAATGCTGTCATTCTTTGCTGATATCAGTTGGTGTATACAGGCGAATGACTCCTATGAGCCGGTCAAAACAACTCACCAATGAGTCCCAGAAAAACTCTTCTAAATCAGTCTGAACAGTAATTGAATGATTCTAACTGGCTCACTGAACCACAAGTCATCATGCTCAAAATAAAGAATCATTTTTGTACGGTGTAACTAAAGGAATAGTTAACTCCCTCGGGTCGGCGGTCACGCCGGCGTGATCACTGTGTTTTTTTTCTAACCAGTGTGAAAGAGACTCAAAATACTCTGTCAATGTTGCACATACAATTAAGAGCTATACACCATTTTAATCTGTGGAATATCTTCTTTTATTTGTGTACACTCAGAGTAAAAACAAAATGTTGTGCTTTATAAAGAAAACTAACATGATGCGTGATCTCGCATCTTCCTTTTGAACGAAGTCCAATCTGATAGTTCTCAGAAAATGAACTGTAACTTAGTTAATACTAATCACAAAAAAAATAAACTTGTGTCTAAATAAACATTGAAATGTCAGGTTTTAAATCGTGTAAGTCAAACAAACCTTCTGTGTTTATGTAATCTGTATGAAAAGAGAGCCATGTCAGAAGTCCATGACTCAGCTCATGATCCGCTAATGTGGCCACGCCCACGGAGCCAGTGCTATTCAGAGGCAAATTCAGTCAATACATGCATTCATTCATTCTCAATCGTGTATTTATTGCCTTGAAAAGTGTTTTGAATAGCCATAGTTGGCATTTGTGGACTAAAAGTGCACAGAGCGCCCTCC
Source organism: Chanodichthys erythropterus (assembly GCF_024489055.1). Classification (NCBI taxonomy): domain Eukaryota; kingdom Metazoa; phylum Chordata; class Actinopteri; order Cypriniformes; family Xenocyprididae; genus Chanodichthys; species Chanodichthys erythropterus. Next base: position 21,060,570 of record NC_090228.1, read on the forward strand.
GACTGCAAGTATGAATTGTAAACAGTATCCAGCATTCACAATGACGACAATAAATAATGAATAAATACTCCTCTGTATAGAAAATTGACATAAACATGAGAATCCATCAATATTTCTCCAAATGTGCATGCTTTTAAGCTAAAAGCCTATATGAAATGCCATAGAGGTAACATAACTGTTCGACACTTTGTATCATAGAAATGCATTATATTTTAATAATAGAATACCATTAATTTAAATTGTAATAATATTTCACAGTGTTGCTTGTTCTGTATGTTTGATTTACATTATGATGAGCTGAGACATGATCAACAGAGGGTTTTTTCACAGCCTGACTGAAAGAGCTCATTATTTATGCAGGTCATTAGAGCTCTTTTATTCGATTCTTTTGTTTTCTCAGGTGAGAATCACTCATTATTCATGATTATTCACGCCTCCACGCATAATGTGTTTCTTGACCAAAGATGTTTTAGAAAATGTAAATCTCTCTATTGTTTTATATGAAGGAGTAGGAATGATAATTTTTACATAATTTTGAAGCAAAAACTCTAGTCTACAACCTCAAATACCCAGAAGTCTTGTGAACAAAGATTTAATATATATTTTTGGGCTTTATTTCAGTGACTTAAGTTTTTTGTTTTTTCAATAACCACGCATAAACTTTATTCCTGCACAAATGTCAGGGCATGTCAAAACTTCTCCAGGCCCCAAATCAGCCTCAGACCCCTGAGGGTTAACCCAAAAATCTAAATTTCCTGATTATTTATTCACCCCAAGGCCATCTAAGATGTATATGACTTTCTTTCCTCAGTCGAAGAGAAATTAGTCGAAGAGTGTTGCTGCCCACACCCTGCCTCTGAGGAGTCCAATTTTTCAATTTTGGGTGAACTGTTCCTTTAAGGTTTGAGACTTTCTAATAACTGGACTGGTTGTTTATATAACAGTGAAAACTATCAAGTTAAAACTATTAATTGGAAACACAGTTTGGCATAAAAATATTAGCAATAAATTAATAAGAGACATTACAACAATTGTGTACATTAAAACATTACTTTGTTTGTTTGTGTATCCCAAACATTTCAACAAACAGCAACTAACAACCAAACATGAGTTTGTAGTGGGACTATCTGTTTCCTTTAAAGAACAACAATCATTAAGTAGAATCGGAACCAAAATTCCCTACCCCAGTACAAATTAATTGAAAGTCAACTGTCACAATTACAATTCAACATGTTTAATAGCAATTCGCAACTGCCATGATTCTTTAAATGATACACTCCAACTCACAAAGCCTGGGCAAAAAGAAAATCCAACTAATGATTATGGCATTGTGTTGCTATTCAAGTGCACTCATCTCTTGAATACGATCATTCCGACATGACTTGAAGGCAGCTTGTGTTTGTAAGCAGACCAGAATGTATTGAAAGGGTATATGAGATGTATTGCTAACAGTTTTTTCCCCTAAATATAGAGTTCAATACATTTAGTGCTACTGTAAGAGTCTGTGGTCATGCCCTGAATTGGACTGAATTATTGGGAGGAAGCAGAGAGAGGGGGAGAGAGAGCGAATAAACGAATGAAAAGAAAAATAGAGCCCTGTTCACTGGAAAATGAAGGTCTGAGCGTGGGAGAAATGCCTTATGGACTAGTCACTGTTAAAACTTGCAAATGTACTCAGAGCGATGATTTGTGGTGATGCCTTTCTGCGACACACACACACACACACATCCAGCTGAATGGACTGAGAATTGCCAAGAGTGGTGTTCTGAGATGGTCTCATTCTCACATTTGGTCATAGTTGACATAACTTCAATCCTTAAATAGCATGTGCCGTCAAGCCCTGGGTCTAAAAAAGCACCAAAACGACGCAAGAAAGATGAAGCGAAAGAAAAATAGAGTTGAAAGGTAAATACATAGAGCTGTGAGCATTTACTCACAGATACACCAGTGGCGACTGCTTTAACATCCCATAGGAAGCACAGCTTCCCCTAAAATTTCACAAAAATTTTATTTTAGGGATGCACCGAAATTTCAGCCACTGAAATTTTTTAATAATCACCATCCAATAATCGCAAAAAGCTTTGTGCTTTGTTACTTTTAATATGAAGCAAAGTCTCAAATTCAAATTCTACAACTCAGTGTTATTTAGTGTTATTTTATAGTGTATTTATTTTTGTTTTTTGGCCAAGGGCATACTGAATTTCAGTTGCAGCCCAGAATTTTTATTTTGGTGCATTTATATTTTTATTAATATTTTATATTTTTTATATCCCTATTATACACACACACACACACACACACACACACACACCCCTGAGTACACATTTAACCACTGACAAGTAACATCTAGCTTTCCCAATATTGAACAGCACCAGTCGCCACTGGTATACACACACATACATACACACACTTACGTACACAGGCCCAGGACCCCTGTCCCTCTTGAGGCCTTCTGCGGGCCGATAAGATGCTATCAGTTGGCCCTTAAAGCACTTGAGAGCCACTTTAGGAGATCACTGGGGCAATTACCATGAAAAGTAAAAGATACTGCTTATATTGATGTTAGATTAATACTGACCACCTCCCCATTGATTTTTCTTCTTCCTCTAGCACAGTCTTACCCCATTTTACGTTAGCAGTGATCTAAATTTCTGATGCTAACGTTGTTTTATGGGACAGTCTCTCTTACACACCCACACCTCGATAAACCTTTCGTTCGAGCATGCTATCTATGGTTTCAGAGGCCGATCTAGAAGGGAACGCTTCTTATCGGCTGATGTTATTCAATTGTCCCACGCCGATCAGGACCATTAGCGCTTGGTGCTAAATAATGCATCCTGTTTTAAAAGGCCCCTTATCTGGCCCCTGTTTGTTTCTAACATTATTAGTATCGGAAGGGTAATGACAGTAAAAAGGACGATATGAACTGATTGACAAAGCTGGGACATCTCAAAAGGACGCCGTCCATTTGGGAGGAGACGTCGAGGTTTATCTTATTGTTATTCAAAGGGCAACAATCCACTGGGGAACCCTGGGAGGCGATTTAAATGCGACTAATTTAAGTGCCGCTGATGAATCTACACACACTTTTTTGCTATCTCTTGCTCTCTCTTTCTCTGAGACATACAGTCTGTTGCTATGAGACAGATTTATACGACATTCTGGCCTCTGGTCCTTTCCAGTCCTTATCGCTGAAATTATGGGATGGCAGAAAGCCATTAAAATTCTGCTTAGGTTTCACTAAAAAGCTGTAACCGTGGTAACTGCAGCATCTTTTAAGGCTACCTATCACAGTATCAATCAGATATTGCACAAATATTCACAATTTACTTAATGACCATGTATATTGTGGGAATAGCTAATAGAATGTACTAATTGGTGGGCCTTCTGAACAGCTAGTCACTAGGGCTGCAACGATTAATCGCGATTAATCGTTTGCAAAATAAAAGTGTGTTTACGTATATATATATATATATATATATATATATATATATATATATATATATATATATATATATATATATATATATATATATATATATGTGTGTGTGTGTGTGTGTTCTGTGTATAATAATTATGTATACTGTATATAAATACACACACATACAGGTATAAAGTTTAGAAATATATGCATGTATTATAAATATATATATATTTATATATATATTTTATATATAAATATAACATTTTTCTTAAATATATACATGAATGTGAATTTATATATACATAATTATTTTACACAGAACACACACATATATATTACGTGTAAACAGACTTTTATTATTTACTTTTTATTATTAATCGCGATTAATCGTCAGCCCTACTAGTCACATAAAATTATATTGGTTTAGAGTCATCTCAATCAAACACATTTTTTAGCCAGCCTGCTGAGCATTCCTGTAGCATGAAACAGTAGCACATATTTTCCATAATTAAAGCACCTCTCTTTCCAGTCTGTCAGTTACACTTTGTTTAGTTCTGGTCTCTATGAAAACCCTCCTTTCCGAAAAGCACAATGTGCTCTGATTGGTCGACTGGCACTGTGTTGTGATTGATCAAGCATGTTTCAGAAAAATCATGTCCCATATCATAACCACAAGTTTCAACACACTACTAACACAACTCAACCAGGCCTCACCCTTTGGGGAGTATTATTTAAATGACTAAATGAGGAATAATGTGATGCGTACATTTCTGGAAAACTCAAGACTACAAACTGAGGCATTTCAAGGAGTGCTTACTGATATAAAGAATAATTCCACTTGGAGTGGACTTTGTGCTTTGTAACTTTGCAGACCTTTTTCATGCTCAAACAGCAACATTACACGCTAAAAGCTGAAAATGTAAAAAAGCATATTAGGGTATCTTTAAAGCTAAACTGAATGCTAAAGTCAAATTAATATAGGTTAAACCGAGTACTCAACCACACTAATAAACTAGGTGGTTGTTGGATGACTGGTGAAACATCTTAGCTCATATAAAGTCCATTTCATCTTTCATTAAAGTACCCTTTTGTTGTTCAAAGAATTTATATGGTTTTGTCATGTTCCTTTAACATAGGCACCAACAAAATTGTAGTCTTCCCATTAGTCTTGTTTCACTTGGCACAGGCACTCGAAGTTTACTTCATCTTAAAATTTATGAGAGTCAGACAGTAAACAAACAAGCTGGTAAGACGTCTGACTTTGATGCAGCAGAATCGGTCATAAGAACAGTTGGCGGCATCAAAGTTAAGATAACATACTACTCCCTCAGGCCTTTGCATAGGCAAACAGTTAACCTGGATGCACACTACGATGCCCCAGCATAAATGTAAGATACATTTGTAGATCGTCTAAAACAGAAACAACTAAAACTTTTGCTCATACTCAGCAGTGGTAAAGGCAGTTCAGAAATGAAATGTGAGTGGTGCTAAAATGTTAATGCTCTATAACATACAACCCCTTAAACCTAACCGATAATGTTAACAAATGCAAAAATATAATAAAAATGCATTTGCTAAAGAAACCATGCCATTTTAGCTTGCTTCTAGTCTTTGCTCTTTCATCAAGACTCATGTTCCCGAGCGCTCGGGATAACAAGAGCAATGTTGCACCAGGCAAACTACCAGGCAAGTTTACCATGTCAGAAAGGCCTGTGATGCAAACATCAAAATGCTTGTTAGTGTTTATTTCAAAATGTTTATTTATTAGTTTACAAATCATGTACTGTGGTCAAAGTTTTTAACATCATAGCATTGTGAAAGTAACCATAAGTGATAAGAGATAAGTCTTTATTAATCAATAATCTGCCCCGTAACCATAATTTGTGTGAAAAGGAGCAAACCTTATTGATATTTTACTGCCATTTTAGTTGAAAAATGCATATTTTTGGAGTTTTTTTTTTTTTTTTTTTTTTTTTTCACAAAAATGTACATAGAGGCACTTTTTTCCAAGTGCACCTACAGTATGTTGATTAAAATCCCAAAGCAGAGGCTTGACAGAAAATAACAGGTAACTGGCCATGGGTTCTCTTGCAACAATCTAGCAACCACTGAGAACACTTTAACACCTACCTAGTAATGCCCCTGGTGACCGGTCAGAAATATAACCACAAAAATTTCTTCATAAAATGTAAAGATTTTTGATCTGTAAGATGATTCTTTTGAAACAGAGAATACATTTAGTCAGGCCAAACACACAAACATGATTATTACAAAAGTGTGTGTGTGAAAGAATGAGAAATGCCAGCTAACTGTTTGTCTTTTTCATTTGAAGCTGGCAGCAGCATCAGTTACAGATCCCGTCCATAATCCATCTGTGTCTCGCTCACCCCTCTCAGTGTAATCAGGGCGCTAATTCAAATTTGGGAGGAAGACAATCCGTGACGGACGTTTTTTGTGCAACTCCAAGTGGCGTCCCCCATGACCGACGGATATTTGTAGCAAAACTGTAGAAAGGAGAAATAAAAAGACTGAAGTGAAAGAATACCAATGAGCACTTAGAGAAAAGGTAAAGACATGGGCATAGACAGTGTATTAAAGTAACCCAAGCACTTAGGACTGCCTAATATAAAATAACACCTCGTCTTCTACAAAATCATCACTCTCCGCCTCATTTCATCTATCTGTGGAGGAGAATACATCCCAGACGTGTAGAGTAAAATAAAGTAGACTATCCTCCGCAACCCTCAATTATGTGTGGGTGAGAGGTAATAGTGAGGAAGAAGTTTCGGATAAGGTACTGTGCTCCCATGCTTCTTTTCTCTGCCGGCAGTCAGCCACATCTCCGCTGCGGTTTAAGGCAGTGTTGAGTTACGGCTCAGCAAACCACGTTATTGCATTTGCAGCCTCCTTCCTCTCATGAGCCTTCACTGCAGCTAATTAAGACGAGCGCAGACTCATCAGAATAATACACACCTTACAGACGAAAGAGAGGGATTCTGAGAAAGAACAGAAAAGAGAAATTTCTTTGTGGACATAATCTGTTCCTATTCACTCTTTCACTTTTGGTGTGATATAGCAATTTGCCTCTGGCTTGAATCCAAGGACATCTTCACTGTATTTACTGTGTGACTGCACTGTTGACATGGTCATGCACATCCTCAACAGAAACCCAGACTAGAATTTATTTGAATACAGGTGACAACATCCACCATTTCCCATAATATCTTACCATATGACTATTAATCCTGAATATGTTTTTTTTTTTTTTAAGATTTATTTCTGGCATTTTTTTGTCTTTATTATGATAGGACAGTAAGCAGATAGAAAGCGAAGTGAGAGATACAGATTGGGGTGAAATCGGGAAAGGTCTGTGAGCCGGGACTCGGGTCGCCCGTAGCAGAATGGCGATATATGTCACGCTGGCCACGAGGCTATCGACACCAACAAAGCTGGATATTTTTGTATTTTTGTTTTGTCAGTTGTTCACCTGAAAAACATTTGTAATTGACTATCTTAATGATATTATTTTTCTTTCTGACTTACTTTGATGAGATTGTAATGTCACTAAAATATTAGTTTTTACTGTGTTGCTATGCAGTTCCTATGGTGTTTTGTTGCTACGGTGTACTGAATATTTTTTTTTTTAGCAAAATGTTATGCAGTTCCAAGGTTCAGGACGACTGCCGGGTCGATGTTATACCACAGCTAAAGTTTTCAGAATGGTTTTTAGCATCTTGCTATGTGGTTCTGGGTGATTGCTAGGATGTTGTTATGCAGTTGATAAGGTGTTCTGAAGCTCAAATCCTGCTCCTGCAGCCAATTTCATTGGTCAACTCAGTCACTAGGGATGGGTACCGAAACCCAGTATTAAACTGGCCCCAGAGCTAAATTATGAAAGACTGGTGTATCGATAAGCTCTGATGTTAACGGTTCTGCTATCAGTACTGGAGAAATTATGAAGAAAATACACTTACATTTATTATTGCTATATAGACATTATCTTGCAAATTCTATCTCGCCAGAGTCCCCAGCTGTTTCTGTATGCACTAATAATGACATTTGTCTATGATGCATTTTTGCTTTTCGCAATCCAGAAGAGAGATCGTGCTCATGCAGAGGAGCTACAGCATGCGTAGCCGCTCACACCATGAAAGCCCTGTTTAATTGTGACTATGCAATCTTTACTGTCTCTAAATTGCGGTAAATGCTTGATAATTATCAATGTTTTAAAAAGCTGAAAGCACAATAATCTATGCAAGAGATGCTGTTCCTCAGGCTGAATTGTGTGCACGAGCCAAAACAGATCATATATAGACAAACAAATTACACTTTGGGCTTCGGGTGCACGTCCAAACGATCAAATACACACAAAAATATGTTGAAATGACTGGCTTGGAGAGTTTTTAGCTATTTAAACAGAGTTTATATCACAAGTGTACATGAACAGATGGGAGAAAATCCAATGTGTGTTAATATCTATTGTCTTAAAGTGACAGCAGTCACCTTCTGACGATTGTGCCAGCAATGTTAATCAAACAAAAAAATGCAAAGAGAAAATCACTCAAAGCTCTTCATATGAATACAGTTAGCATTAATAAGCATTAATCTATTCATCTATTCAATCTATTTCATTTATACTGTGAAAACCATGCAGTGTTATTTTACATTTGTTTACTTAGATTTACTTTTTTACATTTAAGTACCGATAAGAATACCGTTAAAGTACCGGATCGATACCCATCCCTATCAGTCACACAGTGAACTGTCAAGAAAAGCTCAGACTTTTCCATGAAGAGTAAAGAAATATCATGGATGGATCCGATTACGACAAACAGTTATCTATCAGGATGAGTTTACGATGATATACAGTTTAAGGTTACGATGTAGTTTAAGATTAGGGACTAGTATTTCTTTTAGCACTGCGTAGTAGTGTTGTCCCGGTACCAAAATTCCAGTAGTCGGTACCAATACTGTGAAAATGTTACGGTTCTCTGTACCAATTTCGGTACCACAGCAAAATCTGTTGGAACTATTTTACTATTTTATATAGCATATTTTAAAAACATTAAATATGATATGGAGCATGTGTGTATGTTTGTGTGTATATATATATATATATATATATATCTTCCTCAATTAAATAAATTTTGAAATATATATAAAAAAAAAAAAAAATGCTCAAACATCCATTTTGTACTGAATACCATACCATACCATACCATTTTGAAAAAAAAAAAGCATATGCTGGTTAAGGTAGGTTTTGAAGCTGGTATGCTGGTTTATGCTGGTCAAGTGCTGGTCCTATGCTGGTCCTGGACCAGCATGGACCAGCATAAACCAGCTCAAACCAGCATACCAGCTTCAAAACCTACCTTACCAGCATCTGCTGGTTTTTCAACAGGGGTAACAGACGTGCGTGTTTAAATTTTAGCTATTCCGTCAGTGAAACAACACACTACAGCCTGTAAAACTAGGAAATAAATATTGGTAAATAATGGTAACCTAAATAATAAGAAAGTTAAATATTATTTAAAAATATTTCCACACAAAGATGCGTCATATAGCCTACTGCTTTGCGATTTGAGAGGGATGTGGGACACGAGGAGGAAAGAGACCATTTCTCCTTAATATCTTCATGTTTTCTCCTGATGTTACAAGCAACTGACACTTGTTGTAAAAGGTCTGAAGAGCAAGATTTATCCTCTGCAGGGGCAAGACATTCAGGCTATGTTTGATTTAGCGCTGCCAGATAAAGCGTAATAAAAATCACCAGCATGTGTGAAACGCGCTATAATAATAACAACAAGCGCAAACTGTGTTAAATAGAAACTGACGTGCAAACAAAAAGGTTTCTGTCCTACGGTGTTTTTTGTACTTTACCACAGTAAAGAATGCGGATAGCCTATAATAGTCCTAAATGCGAACAAAAGAAATGTTTATAATCCCCTGCGTGAGTGAAGATTTGGGAAAAGAAACAGTGATTCCATGTTCAGTGGAATAACTAATGGAATATTGTTAAATTCTCTGCTAATCGGGTGACCAGATTACAAGTCGCAAAACAGAATACAAAGCTTAAATTTATGGAATCACATACCTCTCATTCGGCATGAACCAAAATGTTTCCATGGCTGCAATGTCACATTTAATTGCTAACCTATTATTCCTTTTGTAAACAAAGCTTTGACTTGGTACCGAAGTACCGTTACTTTTGACAACACTACCGCGTAGACAATCAGCACTGTGGACTGTGAAAAAAAATCTGAATTGGTTTGGGACAAAAAATTATACGAGATTTGTAATGTTATGTGAGATTGATGGGTCATTGGTGTTCCATGTGATTCCTTGCATTGACATTCATTAATTTGGTAGTCGCTTCTTTCTAAAGTTTATATCAGTTCTCATATTCCCACAACAGGAGGGGCCCAAATACTATTTTTGACCAAAGAACTTTTTTTATGATAGCCGTGAATAATGTCTGTAACCATTAGTGACCGAAGTGAATACCAAAAATGGTCCTTTAAGTACAAGTGGGTTTTTTTTTTTTTTCACCTTTTTTATCACTGATTTGCCCAAGTGAAATTCTGTTTGCTTATAGAGAAGTAATAGCATTCGGGTCCTCAAGCTGCATTATAAAAGGTATCATTCATTACCATACCATAGTGTATGACAAGTTGCATACAGAAGTTTGTAACTTTGTACCTATAGGGTTTGTTCAAATTAGTATAAGCAACAGTAATAGTGACAATTGCCTTGGAAAACAATAATAACTGGCTGTACTTTATCTTGACATGAGCTGACTGATTACCGTAACATCTTCATACATGCTGACTGCCTTCTGTGTCTTTTAACCCATATTGAGCTCCAATTTAATGCAGCTGGTTGCAAGACTTAGATGAACCAATTATGATGTCTACAAAACCTCTATAGCACTCTGTAATTCCACAAAATCCTTTAATGCCAAAACATAAACCACACAGCTATTGTCAACATAAGCCATATGCTTCAATCTCCAGCATAGCCTCTGGCCGTATGATCATTCAGCACTCTTTCAAAAATGTCTTTGACATTGTCGTTCCATTTGTGGATTGTGTCTCGAAAGAGGCTTGAAAATGCTGTGGGAATCCTGTGTTTCCGTTTAGAAAAAATATTTAAAAATGGAATTGGAAATGTGCTATTAACATGTTAATAGTCAATGCTAGCAATCTATTAACATGTCAATAACATGTTAATAACATGTTAACATGTCTGTGCAGAATTGGCATTCATAATAAAAAAAAAGATAATATCTACTGACTTACACTGCATGTATGTACTGTATAGTGAAAGATCACATCATTTTAAGGGACATAGGTGTGGTTCTACTAGAAGACAAAATGAAATCTAGGTATTGAATATGAGTAACTGACAACCCTTCATTGTAAATGTGAACCAAAAGGAAGGGATGCTTACTTATCACAGGCATATCCGTTTCCCTGATGTTAAGGAAGTCTGCGCTAGCAATCTTGAGGGTCATGGGTAATCTTGACCTCTTCAATTAGAGAGATATTTTTATAATGTATTGATTAGCCTATGTATGTAATGTAGAATATGGTTCATATTTCTCATTGTGTCTCACTTTCTGTCTCTCCCCAGGTCAAAATCTAGCAGGCAGGCTTGAGAAAAGAAATTGAAGCTCTCTGCCTCTTGATATTTGGAATATAAATGCTACTATTACTGCCTTCAAGCCTTCCAGGAACGTTCTTTCCTACATGTTTGGAAGCAAATCATAATCATGATTATAATATGAGTTCAATGATTTTGTTATGCATTCAGTTGTTTTGTTGCACAGCTCATATGGCTAATTAAGTAGTATTTTCTGGAAAGTTGTGTATTTTTCTTTATCAACAGTATATATAATGCATTCAACTAAACTTTACCAAAACTATTCATAATTTCTAAATATTATAATTAATACAAAATAGCTTCTGCTATCATCTGGCATCATGGTACATGCTCACAACAAAAGATAAAAAAAAAAAAAAAAATTTGATCTGCATAACAATTATACATTGTTATCTTAATAATACGTATGTAACAAACTAACTGTGTTTGCTATGTTAAACATTTAATGTTAGCCTAAGAGTTAAGTCAACACTTCAAATTACCGGAAGCAAGTTTTTTTCTTCTTCTTCTCATGTAGTTTGAAAGTTATATTGAGAATTGAAGTAGGCCAGTCATTGTAGCAGTGCTAACGCCAGTCCTGTACAATTTAGGTGTCCAAAGAGGGCCAGTCTGTTATTCAGTACATTTTAAGATAAAACTAGCACCATTAATGTAACTTCCTGGTTACTGCTAGTGGTTTTAGCACACAGCTGCTGATGTTCACTGATATACTATATGGTCCTCAAAAAATGGTTCATAGAAATTATTCTCAAAGAAGCCCTTACCAAATTTAAGTGAAATGGCATTTCTACATATGAAATGAAATAATATTACAATTTAAAATGTTATATTATATATATATATATATATATATATATATATATATATAGAGAGAGAGAGAGAGAGAGAGAGAGAGAGAGAGAGAGAGAGAGAGAGAGTATGTGTATTACAGCAGCTATTCATAAAATTTTACATGTGACATTATCTTTCTGAAATGATTTACTGCTCATGAAACGGTTCTTGTTATTATCAATGTTTAAAAGAGTTGTACTCCTTAATATTTTTCAGGATTCTTTGAAGAATCAACAGAAGTATTCAACAGAACAGCATTTATTTGAAATACAAATCTTTTGTAATATAATCTAAACAGCTTTACTTTCACTTTTGATCAATTTAATGCATCTATGCTGAATAAAAATATGAATAATTTTCTTTAATAAACTTACTGACACCCACACACACACACACACACACACACACATACATACATACATACATAAATGCATATACATTATACATATACATATACATATACATATACATATACATATACATATACATATACATATACATATACATATACAAGGCAATTGTGTTGGTATGCGGATTCCTACCAATAAAATTCCACCAATATCAGAAAACAAAATAAAACAACTGTTTGAATGGGTCAGGTGTTTTTTCCACACACATACACACCTTTACACATTTGGTGCTTGTGGATGGTTAAACCACGAAAGGAAGAAACCTTTACACAGTCCTTTATTAACTTCACCTACAACTCAAACACCTCACCACATCCCCCTACACACACAGACACACACAAACTGCCTTCTCAGAAACTGTTAGTGACACCTGTTCTGTTGTGCAATTTTCCTTAAACACATTTTCAAGTGAAATGACATGTATATCAACCACAAAAAGACTTAAATACATTGTATAACATTATTAAGCCCAACTAACAAGTGTCTACATGCCTTTCGCCATATGCAGTAAGACAGAATATGATTATAATTCAGGTTTCAAAAATGTCATTACACTTTTAAATAAAGGTTCCAATAAGGTGTTTTCACAGTGGTGCCACAGAAGAACCATTTTGGGTTTCCTAAAGAATCTTTCATTTAATGGTTTTTAAAAGAACCATATTTTTCTCTGTGTGAAGAACATTTTAATAATCTAAAGAACCTTTTTCCACTATAAAGAGCCTTTTGTAAAATGGAAAGGTTCCATGGATGTTAAAAGGTGCTTCACAGAACCATCAATGCCAATAAAGAACCTTTGTTTTTGTAGATTAGTAAATTGTTCAATAATTGGTGGTGTTTCTCTGTAGAGCTGATCAGCATGTTTTAAAAGACTGGAGCATGTATTTCAGACAACCAAAGTTCAGCCTCACAAGTGTGGGAGAATTTTTGCTATACGCAGGAATACGGGCCAGCAGTACAGCTGCTTCCTGCTGTAATGTGGGCATACACACACAAACACAAACAGTTTACCAGGGGCTGTTTGACTTAAAATTCAAAACCTTTATTAAAGAAACAAGTCATGGCTCATCTGGCTCTATATGGAGTAATATACTAATTTTAAAATGAAAATGTATGGCATTTCTATTGCTTTAATAAAGATAAAGGTAACACTATTTTACAGTGTCCCATAACAGTAAATTATGCATAATTTACAACTAACAACTAACCCTAATTTTATAGTGAGTACATGTTAGTTAATATTACAAAGTATTTATTTGTATAATTACACTGTAACAAGGGCACCATAAAATCATGAGCAACCAAGATATATATAATGACTACAAATTAACCCAAACTAAACTAAGACTTTTTTCCAAATAAAATACATATGTACATACATACATAAACCATTATTTATGAAACACCTGCCAAACTGGGGACATCCACAAATGTTCCTGAATTGTCAGGTTTTATTAACTTTTTTGGCCACTTTTTGCCCCCAAACTATAGCTAAGTGCACACTAACACACATACACACACACACACAAAACATGTTTTAGAGACCTTGGCCAAGGCTGTAATTTGTTTCAATAAATACCGTTATAGTGATGCTCTGCTTTTCTAACCTGGTCACTGGTGCCCTCGGGCGTTTCCTAAGCAACAACTCTTTCCTGTCATTACGAGTGTGTGCATGTGAACTTCTTCCAGGGTTAAAAACACAAATAGCATGCATTTTAAAAAGGCTTTTTCTGTGTGTCTGTGGTGGCTGCAGTGTTTTATTTGGGAGAAGAAAAAAAACGGGGGAGGGGACGCACATAACTTAATTACTTCACCGTAATAGCAATTATTTAGTCCGCTCTCCTTATCTTAATTATTTCAAAAGGCAAACTTCAATTAGAAGGGCGAAGGTACATCCAACAAAAACACACCTTTCGGGAGGCATGCATGCATACAGAAACCACACACATTAAACTATATGTTTACCGCATGAGTCACAAAGCGTTATAATTTAGTACAGATAACAATTTAAAATTAATGCCATTTGCAACAAACTCAAGCACAATAAGTGTAAATAAATGCCTTTGTGACTGAAAAACAACATGAATGGGAAGAATGGATGTAGGGAGTTGCCTACTTACTCAGTATTTTAAGGGATCATAACTGTTTATGCTCTCAATGCCAATGTCAATGTTTGGCTAAATTAAAAAGCAGCATGAATCCTTCGCACATGAGGCAAAATTAGAATTATGAAAGCACATTTCTGACATAAGAAAAAAAAATTAAGTTTAATTTTGACGTTCAAAAATAAATGAGATGAAAAGTCAGATTTATTAGAATAACTCATATTTATGACATAAGTCAATTATGACATGAAGTGTCGAAATTGACAATGTCAATTTCAACTTGTGTCATAATTATAACTTAATTTTTACTTTTCATGTCAAATGACTTGTCATAAATATGACTGTAATAATTATTACTTTTCATCTTAAATGATGATTAGTATTTCATAATTTTGACTTTTTATGTCAATTATGACTTTGTAAGTCATATTTATGAGATGAAAAGTCGAAATTTTGACATACTAAGTCAACTGTAATTAATTCAACATTATGGCAAATTTCTACTTTTTATATTATTACTATGACTGTATTTCATTTTTTTGTCAATTGCGTCGATTATGGTTTACCAAAGCACGTTTTCTTTATTGTGGCAGAAATTGGTTTCCATACAGTAAATTGGAAAAAAAAATTGAGATATTGAAATGTTACAACGTGGAGAGAAAAATGCAATTCAGTAATGAAAAATATGAACATTAGTTCAAACAAATTGTGTATTCTATGTATTTTTATACTTATTAGTGTGGCCTGTTGTTAACTTAGCAACATGTTAACACCAAACTCCACTCAAATCCATTGTATGTTGAGTCTTTGTGTGTTTTACATAAGAAGGGCTATTTGTGTGATGTGCAAAATTGCTGTAGAGCATTTCATATATGGAGGTACCATTTTATTACTTTATCGAATTGCAATTGCCATTTCAGGTAGCAGAAAGCAAAGCTACTAACTAGGTTTAGGATCACAATTAGTCTTAACTAACCAGAGGTCTACAGAAAAGGACTTTGCACTGTATGAACTTTCTCTGTAACATCTGAACTCACCATTGATGGTGTTGATAGATAGCACATGATGCAAGCAGGCCACAAACTCAGAACTGTCGTTCGTTTAGGGATAGTGTGTGTGTGTGTGTGTGTGTGTGTGTGTGTGTGTGTGTGTGTGTGTGTGTGTGTGTGTGTGTGTGTGTGTGTGTGTGTGTGTGTGTGTGTGTGTGTGTGCTTTTGTTTATATTACATTGTGGGGACCAAATGTCCCCACGATGTAATATAAACCTGAGTTCACCTACATCGTGGGGACCAGCCACCGGTCCCCACAATGTAAATTAATTAATAAAAATACTAAATGATGTTTTTGTGAGAAAATAAAGGTGTGCACAGTTTCCTGTGATGGTTAGGTTTAGGGTTAGGGGTAGGGTAGGGGGATAGAAAGTACGGTTTGTACAGTATAAAATGCATTGCGGCCTATGGAAAGTCCCCACAATTCACAAAAACAAACATGTGTGTGTGTGTGTGTGTGTGTGTGTGTGTGTGTGTGTAAAAGCATATTACAAATTACCTCAGAAATGTCACATATTGCTTCACTGGTACTTTACTAGGGTACTTTACTTGGTAAAATGTGCTTTAACACACATATATCATTTCAGAATCTTTGTGACGACATACTACTATTTCACCCACCTTTGAGTTTTCCTGTGAACATGTCAGAATTTCATAATTTTGAAGTGTGATTCTGTGTGTGACAGGTGTGGCTGACAAGTTTGGGGTAAAAAAAAAAAATTTATTATGTACATTTATCATAGTCAGTTACTGAGATACTCTACACAACTACGCAAAAACAAACACAAAACCTTGCCAATGCATTATCAGCACCAATGTTGTACAACACATGGACTCTTGTAGGGCCCTATAAAATCATTTTTATTTTTTCCCAAATTCCGTTTTATTTTTTCCCAAATTCCATTCTTTCCGTTTTCATTTTTCTGGATTCCGTTTTTTCCGTTTTATTTATTTTTTGACTCCATTTTAATGGTTAAATTAAATTTTAGTAATCAAAAAGCATGTCTAATTTATTGAAATAATGAATCTTGTCCGATTTACCAACAATTTAACAAAAGTTTAGCTACGTTTTAGTCTTTCCCCTCAAATTTTATTTTTACCAAATTGTGTTTTCTGGATTCCATTTTATTGGTTTAATTCCAGTTTAATAATCAAAAAGCATGTCTAATTAATTGAATTCTTAAAAACAACAATATTAATCAATTAAAAAATATATTTTTATGATTTTTTTTTTCTTCAGAAGTTCTGTTGTGTATTTAAATTTTTCGCATACCATTTAATTTATCTTTTAATCATGAAATTAAACTTGTTTGTCAAACAATTAGATTATTTAACAAGATTATTGTTAAAAATATATTTTAATAATTTATTATTAAATTAATTTATCTAAATTATACTGTACAACAGTAATATGTTTGTCAAGTTAAATCAAACTTTTATTTTGACGGTTTGCCTAGAGCTTTGAGTTTCTCTGTGTTTATGAAGGTAGTTTTCTCAAATGAAGCAGTTAAATGCTAATGAAGTGACTTTCAGAGCTGCTCTGGAGATGATTTCGTGCATTCATATAGTGAGGCGACAGAGGACGAAAACACCACGAGCGTCGCATGTGCTTCAGCGTGCGTGTGCCCGCACGATTCTGTGTGAGGTAAATGAAACTGCGCTTCCACATCATTCATTTTCAGAGGCACAAGGCATGCAGGATTCATGTTTAAATAGTCTTTTTGTGGTTTAATATTCAGTCACTATTTTATATCGCGATTTAATTTACGTGTACTGACCTGCTTTTAATTAATTAATCAAAAATAAACAATTCTGTGACATTCCACGTTATATAGTAAATTCCGTTTTTATGACTGGATTCCGCGATTCCGTCCACGATTCCGTGATAGCTGAAATTATAGGGCCCTACTCTTGATTTACTAAATAACTATTTAGTAACTTGATTTACTAAATAGTTTCTCCCTGATAAAAGTGGGTGAAAAAAACATACAAGAAGACTGTTTGTACTAATGTCTGCTATAATGCCTCAAGTGCCAACACTGAGAATTGCATCTATAGAAAATAAGAATCACAAATGAGATCTATTAGATATTTCAGTTGTTTCTCCTAGACAATGTTATTACTATTTTAATGTTATTACTATTTTAAAGGTTCCTAATTTTCTTTTGAAGGTCTCGTTCAACAGGTTTACATGTATCCAAGGTCAAAAAACACTTCTGTGAGCCTACCCTGCTCTGATTGGTGAGATGGCCCAGTCGGTTGTGAAAGGTCTGCCACTTACAGTGTGTAACGGAAACAAAATGGCCATTACCATATCTGAATTTCAGTTCTGGAGGCTTCCTCAGCACTTGAAACACAGTGATACAAACAGTAGCGATGCCATCTGTTTTTTACGCATCAATTCCAGCGTGGGTCCTCATCCTTTTGAAGTGCATGCAAAGTGGATTTGCAGTGCTGAAAACAGCATCTTCTCAACATGCTGACAACATGAACCAAGCTCTTCCAGGCCTCAGCTACAACTATAGTGTTTGAGAGCATGTCAAAACAGACATTGTTCGCAGGCAGCCAATGAAGACCATAGGCTGACATTATGCAAATTTGTTACAAATCTAAGTAGGTTTGTAACATGACGTGAGACTTGACTTAAAAAGTAAGTATATGAACTCTAAATGTATATGAACATTTTTCATCAAATTCTTCCAAGACTATGACGACATTCATTTCATAACTTTAAACTCAGTGTATTTTCACAGTTTTTGTTTCCTCCTAAGGAATATTATGAGAAATATCTGAGATATTCAACTGATACATAAATGAGAATATTTTGCTCTGATACATTTTGCACTGCAAGAATATACAGTATGAATTCCAGATTGCGTACCTAGAAGCACAAACCTACACAGAATGGAATTGGGTGAAATACAGATTTGTGTTTTTGTTTGTGTATCTAAGTGGGGATAATCTTCTCTTATACCAGATTTACCTGTTTATTTACTGAACTGATACTACATTCAAAGTTTAAAATGAAAAGTATGTTTTGAACAGAGTGCATGTACTTGTGTATGAGTTTACTGTATGCATGTGAACGTGTGTAGAAGTGTGACTATCAGCTTTACTGTCAAGTACTATCAGCACAGACACAAATACACATATGCATCAACAAACTAGAGTCTCGACTGATCCTGAAAGTGTGTAAAACCAAATAAGCTTCATGGGAGAGAGTGAAGGAGAGGAAAACATGAAATTCACATTATATCTCAGCAGAGCATTTACTGAAGTGCTGAATAGCACTGGTGTGTGTGTGTGTGTGTGTGTGTGTGTGTGTGTGTGTGTGTGTGTGTGTGTGTGTGTGTGTGTGTGTGTGTGTGTGTGTGTGTGTGTGTGTGTGTGTGTGTGTGTGTGTGGGAGAGAGAGAGAGAGAGAGAGAGAGAGTCCTCTAATACTGATTAGAAATAGGATTAGTGGATTATTTGGGTTTGGGATGGAGGAGAATGTTGAGGGAGACACTTTTCTCCCATCATTCTGTTCATCCAAAGATTTTCTGTCTCTTTCTCTCTCTCTCTCTCTCTCTCTCTCTCTCTCTCTGATTGTGCATATTTGTTTTGAGACACTAGAATATCTCAAACAGTAGATTTATTTGTTGTAAATAAATACTGGTTACAATGCTCTCGATATGTGCTCTATCTCTGCAGTCTTTAGATAAGCTCAAATATCACATTTCGACATGGCTGCACTTTTACAGACCGTTCTAAGAGATCCGATGTCCACCAGTACCATAAACCAGTATACTGGTTTATACTTCTATGAAATGGGTGCCTTTTCCATTTCGGAAATATGATATGATTTTTAACCACAGAAAATTTAAGCATTACCTAAGATCATGACACTATAGGATGCTTATTAGAAAGAAAATTTTATGCTGATATTTTCAATATCTGCTCACTATACAAAACCATGTTGACAACAGGATATCCTTGATAAATCTAACAAAATATTAGATGTGACAAAAAAAGAGGTGACATTTACTTGTCCAGTGTAGAGTTATCCACATTTATTGACAGAAATGTATTTTTTGTTTAGCTAGCAAGGAGAAGATGAAGTAAAAATAAAATGTATTGATTTTTTGATGCACATACACAAAAAAATGGTGTAGAATCAATTTTAATTTAGAAATTGCTAGTAAATTTCACAATTAATTACAAAGAAATGTATCTCATTGCATTAAATAAGAAATTTTGAAGTAGAAACAGTGATATAGTATTTTCTTGTAAAACATTCTCCAAAATTTTGGGGGGTTTTACTTTATATTCCAATTTTGAAAAAAAAAGAAAAATAATAATAATAATAATAATAATGATGTATTACAGTGTAGTAAGGTCTGTAACACCTATCCCCTGTTAAAGTCATTATTTCAAATAAAGAGGGTCACAAAACATCTCTTTTTTTGTCAAATGACCCATAATCTGGACACAATCTGGACCAATTTAAGGGTACCGTGTCAAAGATTACCAAAAATCCAATGTTCATGTGTACTGTTCTAGGTGTGAATATTAGAATTTAGACTTGAAGGAGAGCTATAACAAACCACTTCCTGTGATGGAATGTGTCATCACACCTTTTTTTCTTTCTTTTTGAGGGAAATTCCGCTCCAAAAAGTGATGAGAACATGATGAAAGACGGAATTAAGTAATCAACGTTTTTAACCTTTCTCTGTTCTTTAGCTTTGAGCACTATGTGCTGGCTTTGAAAAAAGAAGGCAGTCAATGTGTAGCACCCCTGAATGATGAAAATAAGACAGACAGAGAAAGAGAGAGAGAGACACTTCATTAGGTCTATATGGAAATTGATGAAAGCGGACCGTAAAATAGGTGGTCCTGACGTTAGCATGCTCATTGAAGGAAGCCTGAAACATTACATGACTGTGCCAAAGAAACGTGTAACCTCATAATCTGCATGTCATCTAATAACTTAATAAATGGCCTTTTTATTTTCTATTCACTCTCAATTTCCTTGTCAGATCGTGTTACTTAGTTCGAAATATACTGTGTGATCCGGACACTTCAAACTGTGCAAGTTCAATTTTGCATACCAAAATGTGACAGAACACAATTTATAAACTGAATTCAATTCATGAAATTAAGGTTTATTATACAATATGGCATATTCACAATGGTTATCGCTCTATTGCTTGGGCAAATTCTGCAAGATTTGGTTGCCCCTATTTGAGTTGCCACAAAGGGGTGCTACAGAAGGTATTAGCATAAACTGTCTTCTTCTGTGGTTAATTTTGTACTTCAGGTCAACTACTATCATGATGGAGCTACAGTTAGAGAAGAATTTTGCTGAGCAGATTAATTCAAGTTAAATTAGCGAAACTGTTTGCATAATAAATACTAGCTACTTGAATAGATAACAAATCAACTTTTGTTCATTTGGAACTGACTGCAATAAAGCAAAACTGATAGAATATTTTATGACATAGACACTCTAACTATTTCTCTTTTGATTTCATGATGAATGGAACTATCACCCTCTTGAGAAGTGAGTTTTTTACCGCCACAGTTATGCAAGAATGCACGCTCACTAAAGGCCCAGGTATACTTCATTTTCTGTGTTCCGCTCTGTCTCACGCACAGCCATGTCCGAAGAGCTTTCAAAGTGTACTCAACCATGGATTAGCGCGGATGGACAAGTTAGATACAATTGCTTCTCGATACTCTACAAGACGTCAGAGGGCAGCACTGAGTTGTGTCCTTTACAGGACATTCACTCAGAAGGATAGAAGAAAAGTAGCAGATACGCCATCGCATGCAGTTTAAAACAAGAACCAAAGCAAAAACGATGAAGAATGATATCCAGCTTTTGTTTACTGTTCTTGGAACAGAATGTTGTTTTGTATCAATCTTTTAACACTCTTTTTGACTACAGCACAATAGATCTCAACTGTGTATTGCCACCCAGTGGGCTCCTCTGCATTAACATTCACCTTGCGCTGGCGCCGTTGTATATGCTCCATTCGTGTGGACACAAAAATTCCAAGTGCGCAGACCGTCGCGAAATGCGGACGGCTAAAGTATACTTTGGGCTTAAGTATGTACAATGTGAACGCATGCTAACAACATGTTGGCTAAGCAATAGTGTTTGCGTTTGCATAATTGTTTTTCGGCATAGAGTCTCTTTTTCTTCCTAATTTCTCTTTCAAGATGCATTTCACATGTATATAATATATATTTTTTCACATAGAGAGAAGTGTTTTGGATTTGTCAGGTCCTTTTGTAAGGCAATCAAAGCTCAGAATGACAGTTAAAGAGAAGCTTCCTGTCATCAACAGCCCAGGTGTGTGTGTGAGAGAGAGATGATGCGTAGGTGAAAAATTGCTCTTATTGCTTCCAATACATACCAAGTCTTGTGGTGAAGCTTTATTAGACCACAAACTGACATCGACCTCAGTCCTGCATGTGGGAGCAGGTGTTAGAAAGGAAGGCAGTTTTTTGAGGTACCTTTTACGTGGGTTTTAAAGAAAGAATTTCTTTCTGCATTTTTCCACCCATCCAACATGTCCGCATCCTAACAGCACAAAGGTAACCTATATCGCCCTCCACTGAATCATTGGGATGGGGGAAGTCATTTAGTTTGGTACGCATTTGCTCTGACAAAGAAATTGTAAGAAGCTTGTGTTCATTTTTTCAGGCACAAAAACT
Organism: Chanodichthys erythropterus; assembly: GCF_024489055.1. NCBI lineage: Eukaryota > Metazoa > Chordata > Actinopteri > Cypriniformes > Xenocyprididae > Chanodichthys > Chanodichthys erythropterus. The sequence continues at coordinate 21,082,749 of NC_090228.1, forward strand.
TTGCTTTTAAATCACTGCGGGAACAAAGAATAGATTTGTTGGCGGCTCTTTGGTGCTTATACTTTAAGTCTTTGTGGATGTCACACACACCTGTCGCTCTTCAGAAATCACTTTTCAGCATTACCGCAACAATAGGGATGATTAGCAGTGTTTTCTAAGGCAAGCATTACTGTTACTATTGCTCATACATAAGGTTAAGAGATTTGACCAAACTCTATGTATTAAAATTTAGAGTGTAACTTTGCGAACCATTTGTGCAAGGATATGAATTTGTGCAACCTTGTTAATGAGAGGTGTGCTGTTAAGTTTAAAGCCTTACAGTAATAGCAGGGACAAAAAGGTCTAATAGAATAAAGAAGGCACCCATATCTAGGGACAAAAAGTTTGCATAGTAGTTTGTAATAGTAATGTTACTAGTCAATCTGTTAACAAACAAACAATCTTTCTTTACAAGTTTGATTCAGTATCTTCATGCCATCACAAGGTACTTTTTACATACATAAATTTAATTAATTCATAAAATCCATAGCAATGCATAGACATACATCCACTGATACTCCAAACCACTTTGTCCTAGGGTCGCAAAAATACAGCATCTCGAGCCGTAAGCAGGGAAACTGTCTGGATGGATGTCTAGCCCATCACTGATGAATGCACATATAGCATAATAAATAAAATTATTTTATTTAAAATGGATTGGAAAAATAAACAGTCCTACTTTATATTAAGTGTCTTTAACTATTACAGTATGTACTAACATTTAAAGTAATAATTTGATATAATGCACTTATTTTGTACATAACATGTTTTTACATTGTACATATAAAAAATACCTGAATGAACACAATAAGTACATTTGAAGGGCTACACAATTAACCGAAATTAAACTGTAATTGCGATTTGCACAGCACTGCAATCAGAGCGGATCAGTAAGCGACACCAGCCGTCAGAAGCAGAGCGGGCGGAGTTAATGCAAGTGCACAGTGATCATTAATATCTCTAGCCCTTCGCCAGCCCCTCTTCCTCATCCAAAGCCCCGCCCTCCATCCTCTGTTGGACTTTTACAGTGCGAGGACATGCCTTCCAGGGGGAAGTTTCCCGCCATTAGTTTGTTACCTTGGTTATTTATTGATTAGTTCACACCTATTGGTATTCTGTTCGTTATCTTGTGTTTATAAGCTCTTCAGTTGCTTCAGTTGTTGTCTGGTGTCGTTTGTGTTACATATACACTTCTACGTTGCTTACCTTGTTTGGAATACTGCCTTTGTCCAGTTTTATTAAATTTACTTTATCATTTAAACTACAACCTCCTTCCTCGCCTTCTCCGTGAACCAATATGTGACAATTATGTAATAATAATCATAATTAATTAGTCATAGACCTGTTAATATATAAAAACAAAATTTTTGGCCAAACTGTGCTCACAATTCGCAATTTTAATCAGAAAAATCACAATTTCATTTTACAATGCCCTAGTACATTGTACCTAACTTTTTATTTTTACATAGTAGTTAAAGACATCTAATAAAAAGTGTGACCAAATAAAGTGTCTGGTGCCAGTGTGCAATGCAACAGATATGAATATGAAGTCTATCGACTGAACGTGCCTCGCATCACCACATTCATTCATTGTAACTGATTGATTTAGGTTTGTTTTACGTCAGTCTTGTCAGATTGATTTGTTTGTTTAGTGTGGACATTCTCCCACCCCCAGTCTAGGATGTTAGTGGTTCTTGCAGGTTTTAGGGGCCGGCACAGAGGTAGAACTGGTTTAGAATCACCTTTTCCCTGTCAGTGGAAAATGGACAATAAAGCCTTGGTGGCAGGCTATTTTGACTTAATGGGATAGGTCACCAAAAAATGCAAATTCTGTTATTATTTACACACTCTCATGTGATTTTAAAATTGTCTTCTTTCTTCTTTTGTCCATACAATGGAAGTCAATGATTACCAAAACATCTTAAAAATATTTTCTTTTGTGTTCCACAGAAGCCAGTCATACCAGTTTGGAACAACATGAGGGTGAGCAAATAACCGAACGTTCATTTTTGGGTGAATTATCCCTAAACAAGTAACCGCCCAGCAGACTATAGTAACCACCTAGAACACCTTAGCAACTGCTTAAGATCACTGGCATGGTGGCGGCAACATTTTTTGCAAATGTAAGCACCACTCACATTTTCTTGTTAATCTTTATAGGCACAAGACTGAATTCCACCCTAAAGCCAAGAAACCACTCTTTCTTTCTCTATCTCTCTATCTCTATCTCTCTTGATCAATATTCTCCTCGTAAAATCACCATCCTGCTCATCAGCCATTTGTGACTCATAAATCTATCATGTAACATACTTCATCTCAAGTATCAAACTTCACGCTAATTACTGCAGCATTAGGCTAACAGGCTACTATTTCATGCCGTAACGTTTATAATGGCTTGAAAACTTTGTTTGATTTAAGAACTTTCCTCATTTGGCTCCAAGAACTCACTTAGTAATTTATTTCAGACTAATTTTCTCAATCAAACTGAGACAGAATCTTAATTCAATGTTAGCGCCAGGATTTCCCAGAAGAACACAGAGGTTTAGTGCTAGCATATATAGACCAGACTTAATCGTGGCAATCTGAGAGGGTTAACCTAATTTAGTAGCCTATAGAAGGTGGTGCGGTGGATTAGAGCCCACCTCGGTCACACCAACAGCCAATTAAAGCCTTAATTATCCCGTTAATTATGCAGACAGGAAGTATCAGCTGCCGCCCGATTGTGTTTGGCTCTCAGAGGACAGGGACCTAATGGCCAATGGTAGTCACCACGATGTCACACACACAAATACACACTAAGTGGTGAGGCAATTTAATTTCTGAGAACAAAGACAATGGTGGAGATTTTAGTCTGCGCATTATAACAGTTGCAACACACACAAATACGCATCTTTTGTGAAGTAGCATTTTTGGCTGTGTTTCGTTTACATTTGTTATCTGTGTGTGTAAGCCCTATTGCCTGCTGGGATACCACTGCCCAAAGGGTTCCTGTTTTTATGTGTGTACCCCGTACTCTTATCTACTGAGGGAACCAGATATTGGACCCCTATATGATGTCATAAAACTAATCCCTCAACACACACACCTAATTACAAATGAGGCATGCCTGCCAGCATCAAGAATCTAATCACATTTCAAGCAAAGCGAGTAAATTCAGCTTTCTGCACTCTATTCCACACACATACACATACATAGACACACACCTGCCCTAAAGCTACAAAGATTGGGTCCAGCTTCCAAGCAGCCAGGAGGTGTGTGAATGTATATATCAGTAGTAATGTATTCATGGAAATATGATGTTTGTTTTCATTCAAATACGAATACAATTCTTAAAAGAATTAATCACACCTTATTATATTAACTCTTTTTAATTTTATAAATCTAAAAATAAAAAAAAATACATATACCTAAATTAGGGCTGTCAAAATTAACCCGTTAATAACGCATTAACGCAAACTCACTTTAACAACACACATTTTATTAACACGCGCTAACGTAGCATTTTCTGTTCACGTTTCAGAAGCATCCCAGAAGCGGCTTGCCACGGCTCATCTCTAAAGATAGGGGCCGTTCACATGTCGTGGAAAACACAGCCGTGCCGCTTTCACCTTCTTTCCAAAGCGCTTGCGCACCCATGCCGTCTGTCATTCCAAAACCAAGTTATCTGATTTATATAACTATATTAATTGTATAGTTGAATATTCTTCACATCAACAATCCCATTTTTTTAATTCCTTCAGAATTTTAAGAGAAACATCTGACACAAAGTTGATGCTTAAATGAAACATAACTGGCAAGTTTATTAAGTCTCCTGAATTATGAAAGAGCAAAATCTGAGCAATAACATTTTCCTGCAGGGGGAGAAAATGGGAATGAAAAAAAAGAAATAAAAAGGTGAAAAGAAAAGAAAAGAAAAGAAAAGAAAAGAAAAGAAAAGAAAAGAAAAGAAAAGAAAAGAAAAGAAAAGAAAAGAAAAGAAAAGAAAAGAAAAGAAAAGAAAAGAAAAGAAAAGAAAAGAAAAGAAAAGAAAAGAAAAGAAAAGAAAAGAAAAGAAAAGAAAGTGCAAAAAGGTGCAGTTCATGACCTGGTCAAGAATGTGGCGTGTCCTTCCCAGAATGCCTCAGGAAACCGAACACCCTTGTCAGTCAATCAAAATATTAGGGTACTGTGGAGAGAATGACTGTTTACTTGTCTGATTACCATTCCTGTGTGTTCATGCAAATGTCCTAACTTATATAGTGAAATATTATGACAACCAACTAGTGAAGACATTTGACTGGTCCTCACTTAGTTAAAAAAGCTTATAAATCAACCAAAACATGTTTTTATTTAAATCTAGTGTTTTGCACATCTTTCTGTGATGGATAGGTTTAGGTGTAGGGGTTGGGTTAGGCCATATAAAATATTACTAACCCGATATGAAATCAATGGAAGTCTATGCAATTATCCTCAATAATATAGTGAAACAAACATGTCTGTGGCGTGTGTGTGTGTGCATGTGCGTGTGCGTGCGTGTGTGTGTGTGAGAGAGATGACAGGAATGAGTTTGTATACATAACTACACAAATTCCATCTTATTTAGCAGATTCTCTTCCAGAAGCTCCTCCCCACAGTCAGAAAAGGGCCGGGCCTGCTGTTTGACACAGGAGCAAACAGCACTGGCAACTTCCTTCCTCAAGGTAAACACACCCCAAACCATTCACACACACACACACACAAAACAGCTTCTCCTCAAGGTAAACATACCCTTGCATAACCTTACCTCTTACATGCAGGTCAGGGAGTTGAACACTCACATCGAATCAACACACACACACAAACACACTCACTCCACTTGTCTCTGTATTCAGTGTTTAAGAGCTCTTTTATGAGTGTGAGTGAGTGCTCAGTCATTTGTTCAAAACCATTTCAACAGTCCATCTCTCTCTGTGTGCTTGTGTTTTTGTCTGTTGTTTTTTTTTAAGCTATTTTTGCTGAATTTAAAATGCATCCAAAATGATTACTAGTGATGGTATGATATGGTACTGCCATAGTACTTTGAGTGATTACCATATTCATGTACTATGATATGGCAACATAGTTCAAAGAATGTATAAAACATGCACCATGGTACAGTACATGACCAAAAGAAAACATACTATTGTACTATGATACATCTGTAAAAACATACAAATGCAGATAGTACATGGCCTAAAACATGGCAGAACCATGCTATATGTCCATGCTAGTACATGTCCAGAAAAAAATGTTAATATGTCCAAATAAAAAGTAAATACCATGGTGAATTTTGCTGCTTTTTAGTGTTTGGTGGCCACTGCTGTGATTTCTCGACTCCCACTCTTTGATATGAACCTGTGTGGTTTGACCACACTATGTAGCTAGAGGCTTCACTAGGGCATGTGTGTGCGTGTGCATGTATGCATGCATGCACATTTGTGTGTGTGATACCACTGAGGGTGGGAATGTTATCTCAAGCACTGATCCATGAGTTTGTCAGAAAACAGAGTGGAAATGTGTGTGTTCAATTTGAGGTCTCATTTTCTAATAATCATACAGCATTTGTTCCTTGGAAAGGCAGTAGAATTTAATGATTATTAATGAAATTGAATGATAACGATTATAAAATGATTATAAATGTATTGTGACATCATGTAGATATGTAATGTTGATTAAAATAAAAAACTTCATAACTTCATTCGTTTTTCAAAGAACCTCTTTCACACCAGGATAACATAATGCATATTTTATTAAAAAATAAAGGATTTACTTTGGCAGGAGATTTGTAAGATTTTTTAATGCCACTTTAAAAATATATTAAATAAATATGCAACTGTGTGTGAGTGAGTGTGCGAGTGTGTGTTTATTTCAGCCTAAACAAAGTTGCACCTATTATATTGAAGTTAAATATGACACATCATTACATTACACATTACACAATATCATTACATTAATCCTAACCAAGCACAAAACCGAAACATACCAAAGAAAACAATAATCAGACAGCCCTGCCCTGTAAACTCAAAGGTCAAAGCAAGTTAACTTTCACGATTAACTCTCTATTGCAATAATTTGAATTGTGTCACTATTTTTTACTTTTTTATTATGATGTGCAATGCTAAATGATTCACAATAATACCACAAAAGTGCATTAAGAAAGTAAAAGTAAGGATTTCAGATCTATTTCACAAAATTCACTCTTCAAAAAATTGCCAAAAATGCAAAAATCATGAAATGGAGAAACCTGTGTACAATAAGCGCGCACACAAATGAACTACACACAATGTGTACTGAAAGCTGGACATGAATAATAATTCAGAAAATAAACCACCTAATCTGGACCACTCTACTGTCTCGGGATTAGCCCAGTGAAGTGTGTGTGTGAGTATGAGAGAGAGGGGTCGGGTCAGGCTCACACACTCTGCCCTGAAGACCCTGCCATGAAATGAAATCCCTTTAATCTGTCATCACCTGCAGAGAGGTGTGGAGTGGAACGTGCAATGTCTGCCTGTATGTGCGTGTGTGTTTTCTAGTTTTATTTAGACTGACAATACTGATTAATATTTAGTGTAGCAAGCAATACAGGTCTGCAAAGCAATATGAGATGATAACTGAAGGTTTTTAAGTAGTTGATAGTTTGCCCTAAATCGTGTTTTTGTGACAAAGGCCGTTGTGGAGAATCAATCATGTTGTGTAGCATTACTTGTCTAAAATCCTCCACCTAACCCCTATTCCTGTGTTTAATGTTATAACAACTCACAAAACAAGACATACACACACACTGTAAAAAAAAAAAAAAAAAAAAAAAAAAAATTAATAAACAGACATTTTTCATGTAGGCCTATTCATGCATCACCTTCTTTACTAGTTCGGATATGTGGGCATTTGTAACTCTGAGGTAGACCATTTGGCTTAAACAACGCACCACCTCTGCTGTTTGACCTAGTTCACTGTATTCTTTTTGGTGTTTTTTTTTTTTTGTTTTTTTTAACTGGTGTGAATTGTTTGATGCTTCACATTATAATGGTTTCCATTAGATGGTTTCAGGTAGGCATGTGACGGTATCAAATTTTCATGTTGCGATTAATTGATGAAGCTTTTATCACAGTATACGGTATTATCACGATATTAAAATAAGTTGCAAAACCATTTTTGTCATAGTTTATAAGTTTTAAGTACTCTTTTTGTAATAAAACAAAACTCCGACTGAGTTGAACAGATTTTCAAACAGATTAAAATGCAAAATAATTAGGCTATAAAGAACAGATAACACTTTACTCTATTTAATGCATTAACTAAGATTGAGCTGTTATAACAGAGACACCGGAGGCAGGAATAAAAGCAGTTTTGATGTTTATTGAACAATCAGCAGAGCAAAACGGTAAGTGAATGGTGATGAGGAAGTTCTTGAAGGTGAATGAGAGGTAATACTGTCCTTTTCTTTGTGTTGCAGATGATGAGAGAGGGAGACGCTGGAGATGGCAGACAGGAACAATCACACACACTGGCAGGTAGGAACACGAGGAGAACTGGAGACAATGGAGACGAAGGAGACGAAGGAGATGATGAAGACTGGTAAGTATCGCTTTGGGAGTCCTTGAGGTAAGTATACAACTGATTGTATCACAAACGAGACCGGACAGTGAGTGTGTGTGAGTGTGGGGTTTAAATGTTGGTGCTGATGACTGTGGTGATGAACTTCAGGTGGCGGTGATTAGTAAGCTGGTGATTGAGTGCGTGGGTAAGGGAGTGAGGTGGAACCTGACGTGTCTGTGACATGAGCAATAGCTACATTTGTTACAGAAAGTGTTATTTTTTGTTAATGTCAGTTTAGAAACACAACTGATCATTGTTAGTTTTATCTCAGGTCCATTAAATAAGTTATTTTTATTTTAGTAATGTTATTAAACAGTAACTAAGAAATTAACATTAATTAATAATAATTAATACTTTATAAGTATTTTTATTGTCAGTTTAGTGATAATGAATTAACATGTTAACTAATGAAGCTGTATGTTTTCAAAGTTTTACTGAACAATAACAAATAATCAGAACATTTCTAATCATTAGGGCATGTTGTAGTCCAGAATAAATTTTTAAAAATGTTTAGGTTTGAAAATAAATATCCTTTTAAGTTTTTTTTTAAGTATTCAGTATTTGGTGCTGAGATGAACAACACTGAGATTACAAAAAAATGAATGGCTGTTTGAAGCATTTTAAAAACTTCACTAGCGCAGTTACTTTGTTTGCTCGGTTTCCGTGGTAACCGCTGCACGCTGCTGTTCCATCAGCACCCTCTGCTGTCAGAGAGTGAACGCGCACTTTCATTCAGCTCGTCCCCTTCACTCGTTCCGCCATGTGCTTCTCGTGCACGTTGACATTGTTTACGTCTGAGCGCGTGTCCTTTTGACGCAGAATACAGCGGAGTTGTGCATTTTATACGATTGATGGGTAAAGTATTCTTAATTGCCTTATAAAAAATTAATAATTGGTAATAAATAATTATTTACGGTACTCTGAAGTGCCGACGATTACAATATCATGCATATTCATTATCGCGATTTATCGCATTACCGAATATCGGCACAAGTCTAGGTTAAAGGTATACTTCACGTAAAATAAATCTAAAAATAATCACCCCGTGCAGTTTTGAGTGGAGAAGCTCTTTTCTGCGCTTTTCCACTGCATGGTACGACTGGGTATGGCTCACTTAAATAGTACCACGTCAGCTGAAGCTTCAAGCGAGCTGTACCGATACTAAAATGTGACGTGTAAACACTGCAGATCACTGATTGGTCAGAGAGAATCGTCACTACCAAAATCATTGGATTTGCAACACGAGACACCAAACCCGTTAGACTAATAGTCAGAAACAGCCACCGCAGTATCATTGGTTCGAAAAACTTTTTTAAATGACTTGCTTTAAAACGACCATCGCATGCAACTTAAAAAAAAAGAAATGGCTGTATCGTGATCAGTAGACGAAGTGCAGACGTTCCTTGCATTGGTAGATGAGGAGCGGATCCACGGCAGTAGAGGTGGCGCAACTATAACAATCAGTCTATAATCCCACCCACTTTGAAGCGGTAGTAATATGCAGTGGAAAAGCAAACAGAGCCAAAGTAAAGCGAGCTGAGCCGTGTCGTGCCGAGTCGAACCACGCAGTGGAAAAGCGCCTTATGATACCATATGTATGTACAATCAAACCATGTACCTTTGTCTACCCTGCTGTTTTTTATTTCCATGTGAAGAGGGTCCATTATGTGTTGGATCCACAAGTAGACAAGAAGCAGCTCTTTTCCATACAATGAAAGCATATTATGACCATAGCTGTGCAAGCATGGCATATCGACATACCATTTTTGAAAATGAACATGAACACAAATGAGCTGTGAAAAAATTCATAACAGCATTGTTTGGAATGACAAGAGGGTGAGAAAATAATGACAGAATTTTCCATTCAGGTGAACTATATCTTTAAGTTCTACCAGGCACCGCCTTCAGCAACACACGTGCACTTGAGATGATGCCTCTAAACACTGTTTACCACTAGAATAAAAAAACAGCAACTTGAACAAACGTGATTGGGCCACTGAATCAAAAAAAAACAAACATCTTAAATGGGATTCCGAAATGGTATCAAGCTGAATTTTTTGAATTAGTTCAAAGATGTTGAAAATAAAGTGATAAACCACACAGAATGAGGGGGAAGGAGAGAAAAAACAGAATTTCATATAGAAAAGAGCCATGTTCTTTGGCGACATGGCATGCCCGCAATTTCCTGTGAGTGAGAGGAAAGGAGACGTGTGGGGGCGAAACACTAGGTGAAACAGCGTGTGAAGTGACACCACTGCTACTGTCTTCCTCCGAAAGACAGAAAGAGAAAGGTAGGCTCATCCTGTCTTGAGTAGTGAGGTTAAATTGTGTTGATGTGTGGGTGGGTTTATTCTATCATCCTGTCAAAGGTGATGTCAGATCTGGCTGAGTGGGCGCAATAACAGTGGTGAACAGCCAAAAACACAGATATACAAACACAGGTACGCACACAGTTATATGATACATACTCATTGGTGTACACATTGTACACAGAATGCTGTTGACATTTAAAACACATTAAAATAATTTCCCGCTAACATCATTGAAAAAGTAACGGTTTGAGATGTTTCAAGATATATTAATTATATTCCATTTATTTATTCGGATGAAAATTGTATCGCTCTTTATCAGCACCAGAGAGCATTTTGTCTTCTAACATTCCTTACTATTCACCTTATTTTTGACGTAAACCCGGGCGCCGCCATCTTTGAGCTGTTCGGTGTAAGACTTCCGGTCAGACACTAAACCTATGGTAGCCGCACTGCGAGTGTGCCTTTTTGACTGGCCTATTAATATATATTATGGAATCTAGAAGGTCAGGTACACATTGTGCAGTCAGAGGTTGCCATAATAACTGGTACAAACGCCGTCCATTGCTTAAAAACGTTTGTTTTGACCATAATCCATGGACCAGAGCTGAATGCGGCTGTGGCGCACCATATGATCTGCATCAACCTCCGAAGGGGGAAGAAGCTCGTCGGCTTTGGTTAAAAGCTTTAAACTTAAAGCGACCGCCAAAACAACTGTATGTTTGCTCATTTCACTTTGTTGATGGAAGTCCCACGGAAGATCATCCATTCCCTGAAAAGTGGTTGGGCTATGATGCTCCAGTAAAGACTCCGAGGCGGCGTCTCGTCAGGACATATGCTCGAACAGGTAACTTACAGCATTTCGATTAAATGCATGGTTAAGCATTTCATAAACATTTATAATCGCTATTGTCTTTAGCTTTATCTCTGCATTTATTCATGGCATATCGATTAGGCATAAATGATTTAATTCTAGCATTACGCTATTGTTTCTGATAACAGGCTCAAACCACACAGTGCATTAAAAAGTTAATTTTGTATGAATTAAGGACGTTAGTTGTATTAGTAGTTATAGGAATTTATCGGTTTTATTAATTTGCATCAAATACATAAATGATAACCATCTACATGTATGTTTTGCTAAATTTAATGTGTTTTTTATTAACAAACAACATCAAGTAAACACGTTTTGTTTAATGCCAAGCGACAACACGAAATAATTAAACATATCTTCATACGTTATGTCCGGCCACTTCTTCAGATCATCCTCCCACTTGATTATACGTCGCGGGTGTGGTAATTCCTTACCACATTGGTTTTTTATCAAGTTTTGTGAATGCTCCCACGCCATTATCTTCTGCTGGCAGTCGACTGAAACGGATGTTGTGCACCTGAAAAGGAAATACGTCATCGCACTTACTTCCGCGTTCGAAAATAAGGTGAATAGAAAAAAAATTAACTTTTGACATGGCAAGAGTATGAATATTATTATACGTTCAGAAATTATCACAGAAAAGATCACAGCATATCGTAATTACCACAATTACGCAATTTCATCTTGCAAAAGCGCTCATGTCCTCATATCTGAGAGCTCCTACTTGCACGGTTGCACCATGTGACCGCTGTACCACCGGACCGCTGCAGATTCTTTTGGGCATTGAAAGTGGTGCTATAGAAATGTATAATTCCCAGTCCGAGGACTTGAACAGCTCCGAATATAACGTCACGTGTTATCTCGAGACTACTGTAATTACGATATGGCATAAATGCAGAATATTATACAAGGTAGCGATTTTGTATAAATTTGTACAATGTGACTAAATGGAAACATGCAATTTTTTGGAAAAAAATTAAGCATGAAAGTCCAACCCTAAACCTAACTGTCAGTGGGGCATTTAAGCAGATTAGAGATGCTCCAATCCGCCTTTTTCGCTTCCAATACTGATTCCGATACCTGGGATTCAGTATTGGACAAGTACCAATGCGATACTTAAAATTCATGAAATCGACTCATGACTTTACGTTATATGACTCATACAATCATGAAAAACAAGTACATTTATTTATATATAAATATATACATTATACATTACAAATATATACATTTTTTTTAATTTATAGCACATCTTTCTTATGAGGCAGCAACATATGATAACTAGCAAAGAACAAAAAAAGGCTATTAATAATCTTTCATTGCGCAAAAGTACTATAATATGAAAGACTCCAATACAGAGTGGAACATAACGCTTATGCATATCCCGTGTGCAAAATGATGCTCTTGAAGCAACACAGAGTCATAGTGCACAGAGCTTCGCATTGATAAGTAAGCTCAAAGAAATATTGATGCGTAGTGTATTATATCTATGCAATAGTTTAGGCCATCCTTAAAAATATTCTTGTTTGCCGTAACCCGACCGACCCTGTCAATTTAGGACCGACTCAAATTTTTATTATTTTTTTGCTTTAAGTCTGACCGACTTGCCAGTTGTAAATTTGCGTTAAGACCGACCAATTTTTTTTTTTAACTTTTCAAACAACTAATACAAAAGCAATAAAATAATATTAATTATATTTTAGTAAGTATTGTAAATATATAAATAGCCTAGGCCTACATACAAACGAAGGCTACGTTCTTTCTTTTAAATAAAAACCGTCATCTATGTTTACACTATTGGTTAACGGATGTCACACTATGGCCATTGAGAGACGAGACATGCTGACAGATAAAATAATTACATGATTGTGACAGCCTACGTATTTCTCTGATTTCTTCAAGCCGCCGTATTTACCATGTTTACTATGGTAATAGCGCGCATAGTCTTGGTGATCAGAATCCACATCGGATCACAAACATAAGTTATTTAAAACACTTGCTGCTGTCTGAAAGTGAGTTTTGAGCTAAAATGATTTTAAGTCTTAAATGCTGGTGTTAGCTGGTAACCTACATGTAATCATCGGCGCCTCCGTCTCCACACACAGATAAACTCCGCCTTTGCTCGTAACCACTCCCTCCTCAAGCCTGAGCTGGCCCGCTTTGGACCAAGTTATTCGGCGGGCCGAAAAACCCGGGCCGTTGGCCCCTAGGAAGCCCCGATGAGGCACGATCAAGCCCCGGAAGTGACAGTGGAAACGCGACTGGCCCTGGCACGCACTAGCACGCCCGCTTTAGGCCCGACAGTGGAAACACGGCTGCGCCCGAAGGTACGGGTTGAAAGACCCAGTCAGTGACGTCACGATATGCTAATTTGTTTAAATTCATACCTACGTAATCACCATCACCAAAATTGTACTTTTTTTTTTACATTGAAACTTGGAAAAAAATATATAGACCGACCTACCGACCTTTTTTTTTTTTTTTTACTGTTACTGCAAACCAAAATATTTTTAAGGATGGCCTAACCGTTGTGATCTAACAGACACCCGGGAGAAAGTAACATGATTTAGAAAAAGCAATAAACTCCAGCAAGATAAAGTGCTTTTATGCGAAACCACAGACTTTTATCTACAGATCAAGTATAATAATAGAAACACTGAATCATCTTGGAGAGATTTTCATTGTGTTCATATTCATGTCGTAACTGAACGTGACATGCAGTTTGAATGCTGAATGGAGAATGATCGACAGCCGCAGCGGAGGGAAGCATTTACATGAACCTGAATTTAACTACATAAATATTAATCTGTACCTCACATTAAACTATGGAATGGTTTCAGAACACTTGAAATATAGTTCACAAAACTTTATGGTGCTCTATAATGTTTTAATGCCTTTTGTGGGGCAATATTGGATCCAATATCGGATTTGGACCAGTCTCGTCTTACCAATACCTGATCCGGCAAAAATAGCATTACCGGAGCCGATGCGGATACTGAGGATGCATTCAAGTCATGTCGGAATGACCATATTTAGGAGCTGAACGCACATGAATGCCACCACAAAGTCATAAATACCAGTGGGAAGCTCAGGGGCGTGATAGTGAGAAACGTGGAGGAATACCACAATATTTTAGCCTGGGTGCCAGCCCGAACCCCGCCCACAACATTTTTTGGACGGGAAGTTCGGTCTGGACTCGATCCATTGTGAAGTAATTATGCTCGGCTCCCAGAAGGCCGAGCCAATCAAATTGCCAGGGCGGGCTTTAATCGATGATGGACAGGCTATCTGCGGTTACGTCATCAAAGAGCGCTTGGGTTGAATTGGTTTTCACCAACGATGACTGCAGCTGGAGAAGTAAGATGTTTAGATTCCGCTATCACGTCTGTAATAAAAGAAATCGTCAGCGCATTAATTTTAAAAGACGAACAAAGAACCGCAATCAAGGCATTTGTCGATGGGAAAGATGTGTTTGCCGTCCTTCCAGCAAACGTTTAAGTACAAGTTCAACATACGTCACTTGCTGCGTTGCTCTGATTGGTTGTAGGTCTATCCAATTGAGTGCAGAGTTTTTTTTTTACTGGTTCGGTTAAGACACGCCCAATAATTCAAGTGCAATGGAGCAGTATCAGACTCACATTCTGCCTAGAATATGAGTATGACGAAGTCAGGCTAACAATATTTAGCACATTATCAGGCTTTTTTATTTACAACAAAATAGGATAATTCCCTGCACAAAATATAACAGCATTGTAATATAACAATGTAATATGTAATGATAAAGTTTACAGTGGCTTCATAAATTTATTAAAACATTAAAAGGCGAAACACACCACATGGTTTAAAAACCTTGATGTATTTTTATGTAGTTATTTAAGAGAAGGTACACTGCCATCTTGTTCCGATAAAAGTGACTTAAAATCACCTGACATTGTAAACACGACTTCCCAACTCTTAAATACAAACTTCCCCGGAGAACTTGAATGCACTGTGAGCATCTAATCAGTGCATCCTTACAGCAGATCATACAAAAATGAACAAACAGGATATTCATATAAATTACTCACCAATTCTAGATAATTTTATATAGTTACAAATTGCCATGAGGATGTGTTGGCTTTATAGCTCCATTTTCTCTACCTTCACATGAGTTAAGCATTGCTAAGTTAAATGTAAAAACTGTAGCGTAGATGAATCAGTTTTAAAAATCATAACTGACAACTCAAATGTCAATTTATCTGTGAAAAGAACAGGCTACGATATTCTTATCTTGGCAAACAGAGCTAATTAGCAGCTTAAAAAGGCCTAGCGTACAGGCTTGAACTGTGGCCAAAACCTTGGCTGCAGTTATTAGCCTTTTAATGATCTTTAACCCGTATTTATGATTAGACTCCCTCGCATTTCAAATAACTGTAAATAATGCTGTGAATATGTGCTCTGTAGGTGTAAAATCAAATGGATGGGAAGACAAGAGTGCAAAAGAAGCAATACATGGCAGGCATGATTGTCAGGCATGAAATGGAACACCAAGCTCCTCTTAAAATTGTCAAAATGACTATTTTCTACCACATCATTGTATTAAACTGCTGCTCATCTCTGTTTGAAAGATCTCTACAGGTTATGTTTACAGTTGGCATAGATGCATTTCTTTTCCGTAAGCTATTAATAGGTGTGGTTAAGAGCTGTTTGCTGCTGGTGTGTGGGCTCTGAACTCTTTAAACAGCACTTATGTTACTAACAACTTCAGCTACATGTCATCTACAGAATCACAGATAGTAACATTGTTGGGGTGGATTATTTTAAGATTCAAAGTAACGAGTTAATTGTAGAACATGGTGCAATGGTCATGGGTTAAAACTATCTATCTAAAGAGTTATTCTGAAGCCATTATCATGCGGAGTCTGCTTTCACTATCAACAGTCAAAGTTGATGTAAAACAGATCACTCGCATTACAGAAATTCAGTTTGGCTATCATCAGCTTCATGTCACTCTCTCTGTTACCATTTGAATTCATTTGTACAAGCCCGTGTATCATGTATCAACACTACTGGTAAGTAGGTGCACCTTGCTCTTTTAGAAATAGGTTTGACCAAACATACAACATCAGCACCATGTTTTCATATTTAAAATAACTGTTCACTGTCTTAATGTGTCACTAAGTTAATGTGTGATTGAGTTTTACAGTTAAAGCCACAGGAAAAGTTGGTCAACTTGTCTCAGCAAACATGTGAAAATGGACAGCCTTGATGGTAAGAGGCCCTTAACACCTTAAGGGGCTTGAACGCTCACCTACATGCACACAAAAACCCTCAGCAACTCCCACTGCTAACAACTCTTCTACTGTATTACATCAAATCACCTTTGATTTTATTTCATTTTGACCTTAATTTTGACATTTTTGCAACACAGAGTCAATCATGCATGAATCCATAGCATATAATAAAACATGACAGGTGATTACAAAGCAAACAAATATGCTTTCAGCCACACACAGCTAAACAGACCACAACAACATTCGCTTTAGAGTATTCGTTCATGTGAAAAGGTCACGGCCTGGAGCGAGACTTCTGGCAACACACAAAGTGCACAAACGTACTACAGAACTGGCTTGCCTCGGGTGGTGCGTACGTGTTGAAGCAGCAGGGCCGAGTGTCATTCTGACAGCACTTTCACAATACTTCACTATGAAGTGGCAGCAGAGCGTGGCACGCACAGACAAACACACACACACACATTTTCAAAGTAGTTATGCGTGTTAGTAATACCAATTACAATGCTAACATGTTAGCGAACAAATGTAGGAGAACAACATTTGCTACATCGTTTGATTATCACCATAATCTGTCTGCTTGACTTCTGTTACAATCTTTCCCATCTAACACTAATGTTTATGATAATCAATGATCAGATAAGAGGTGATTGGCTGCGGCCGGCGCCGCTAATTTCACATGCCCAACCCAGTGGTTGGAAATACTGCTAAGGCAGTTTCTACCACAGAAATTTGCTCTTAACTGGTTGTAATTCACTCACTCACCATCTTACAAACTAAAACTATTATCTAAGACCGCACTAGCTAAAACTAACAAACAAATAAACAAAAACTCATTCTGAGAACATGTGTGTGTGTGTGTGTGTGTGTGTGCGCTAGCCTAGCAGCAGGACTAAAATAGCAAACGCCCGTGAGTGGAAAGTACATTTGCGTTGAACATCACCCATCATTTTCTCTCACACACAACTTAAGGTGCAGATAGTACATTAATGCACACACACAAACACACTTCATGAGGGTTGTGCTGAGAGTGTATTTTCCCATCGTCCAAGCACTGCTAGTGTTTAGAGTGTAAACAAGTGTGTGTGAGAAAATCACCACAGGGCTTTAGCTTTGCATTTTTAGAGGAAAAAGCAATGCTGGTACACACGTACACACACATACACACACACTTCAAGTTAAAAGGAACCATCTTTATATGTGTACGTTTGTGTTCTCATTTGGTGGAGCCAGTCTAGATTGAGTAAGTTAGTTACTAACTATCTAAAGACTACTCTGGGGTAAATTATATTTCATTAGGGTAATTACATAAGTGCCCTACACTCTCTGAAGCTCATTAAGATGTGTGTGTTTGATAAACATGTGCTCTGGCTTGCTAACTTCATAAAGACTGATACTAATGGGAAACATGACAACAGTAGCACTCCCCCAACCAATAAAATAACCATCACTTATTATAACATCACAATTACCCCTTCAGATAATTAGACAAATTGTCCAAATTCAATAGCTGAGAACATCTTTAGTAATATTCTCAGACCAATTTGTATTTAAACATACTACATAACATTCTTAGTTCAATGAGTGGGGTTGAATGTATATGTGACTGCATTAATGACTCCTAAATACAGATTCGTATTATATAAACACAGAAATCTCAGTATGGAAAAGATCTTTTGAATTTGATCCAGTGTTGTTGATGTTGGGAGTACCAAGAAGATATATCTCCTAATAATACATACTATATCATAGGGCTGGGTAAAAAAATATCGATTTCTTGATTTTAATTGATTCTCATTTTTACGAACCAATAACGATTCTTAAATCCCAAGAATCGATTAGTCTAGTCTGTTTTTAGGTGATGAATGAACAGAACATATAATCCAGTACATCGCAATAATCTTTGTGCTTTGTTACTTATGATATAAAGCAAAGTCTCAGATTTCAAATGACGTCCATCTTATTATGAGATTCAAAAAATAAATACCGTTTTGGCGCTGTTTAATGTGATGTGACAGATCGCTTTAGCGCCTCATTTAAAGGGAAGCGGCAGCATGAGTGCATGTGAACATCCTCTCCTCCGCTTTAATACCAGTTACAGCGCGAAATAAACATGACTAAACATCTGGAGGTATGTTAAAATATACAGTACAACTTACCGAAATCCGTATCATGTCTCATGTAATAGCTCAATCAGTGTTTCAACCTCTGAAAGATGTCAATAAAACAGCTTGTAAACAATGTCACGTAATGTCACATTTAGCTCAGAAAAACACATTCAGTGACCATAAACTCATTATACAAAGTGTACTCTAGAAAGCAACATTCTGATAAATATATCTATGCACCGTTACATATTCATTATTAATGTTCTTCAATATTTAATCCATGTTTGAATAAATAAGTTATGATGGCCACAATTTAAATGTTTATATTTAAAAAAAAAAAACGAATTAGAGTACTAATATGATTATGTAATTTTAAACTTTATTTATAATAAAAAAAATAATTGAATGTAATTTAAGGGTTTGTATAAAAATGAGTTAATTTAACCTTCAGTATTATTATAGTAGTACCAACTGACTTACATGTGTAGTTTAAAGCATTAGTTGAGAGATTTTTTTCCTCTAGAAAATTTGCCATGTACTGTATCTGAAATACTACATCCAAAATAATCGATGTCGAATTGAACTGAAATCGTAATCGAATCGAAAGAATGTGAATAGTAACCGAATCGAATCGTGAAAATTGTATCAATACCCAGCCCTACTATATCATATGAACTTTTACAGCAAGGAAAAAATGAATTGGATCAGTAAAAAGTCTACTTCAAATAAAAGGTGGTATAATGTTATTTTTTAATTTAAGGCTATTTTTCTTGTTGGTTCTCATTTTCCTTGTAATGTGTGATGAATTGAAAATCTCAATAAATATAATTATTAAAAAAATCTCAGTTTGTCAAATTCTATTTTGAGAAATTTCAAGATGGCTTAATATGATAATCGCTAATATCAACTTTTGAAGGGGGGGGGGGGGGTGTCAACTACACTAGGGGAAAAATGCAAAAACCTGAATATTTAACTTCTATTTAACTTTTAATTAATGGAATTTCTTCTTTAGTGTTATATGCATGTTCATGTAATTTGTTTATCTTTCATCTGTAAGTAAATTGAAAGTACAATTTTGAACTTTTACTTTTTTTTGTTGAAATAATTTACAATGTAAAAATGCACCTGCATTTCCATTTCACACCTGCTACTTTCTATCCCTTCCTTATGTGTCACTTGTCACGATCATGCATCAACTGCACTAATGCCAACTGTCATTTATATGCCTTAAATCATTCTTGAACAGGAAAGGCCAGTGTGATGACTACATGAGGTAGTATGGTAATTGTGTGCTAAGTATTGTTTGGACGGCTAGTTGGATCATTACAACACAGGAAGGCACCAGGAAGCCCTGACTCACTCATTCCAGAAGCTTTTTTGATAATGGGCTAACAAACGTGAGGAAAACTGCCACATTTCTTAGAAAGGTCCAAACTTCAGTGTTCACACACACAAGCACACACATACACATACACACAAAAGTTTAATGGACGGATGTCATGTTTAGATTAGCCACATTACAGCAACTCAATACACACGTTTTGAACATTAAAATGTCCCTCATTAGTTTTATCAGATGAATCTTTTTTTTTTTTCTAGCTCAGTCCATTTGGGGGTCAAGTAATATTACCACACCCATCACACTAAAAGCAATCTGACAAGAAATTTAGTGAAATACCTCAGTAGACAAAGGAAATTAGTCTGATTCAAGTGATGGAGGAAACGGTAGCAATGTGTTCTCAATTAAACATGCATTGTTCTTGATTTGCTCGATTTTGAAAAAGTTTAAAGTTCAAAAATTAGAAGACGTGATTTACTCACCCTCATGTTGTTTCACACCCCTACGACTTTCTTTTTTCCATGAAACACAGGAGAAATTCTGAGGATTATTCACGCTCTTTTCCATATGACGTAAGAAAACACTATCCAGGGTATGTCAAGCTGCAAAAAAGGACAAATAAGATTATAAAAGTATTATACTTATATGTAATGTACAGTTTGCCAGTCATTTTTACAATCAATCAAATCAATGTATTTTGCGATATTATTACTAGGGCTGGGTAAAAAATATTGATTTCTCGATTTTAATCGATTCACAATTTTTTACAAACCGATATCGATTCTTAAAGGTGCTCTAAGTGATCCTGGGTGGAGTAACTTCCTGTTGACGTTCGAAGTGTTGTCAAACAAAACAGTGGCAAGCTAGACCCTCCCCCCTCCTCCTCCCCCTCCCCTCCGTGCTTCCTGAAACAGTCATGAACGCGCATTTAAAATCATTCTTGTCGGTTATTGGCTGGAGCATGTTTATTATGTTTTGTGCTCCAGGCTGCACCAGTTTGTTTTTATTGCTGTTTCGGAGCTTGTGGCGACTACAGAGACCGCATTTTTTTACAGTGTGTTCAGGGAACAGGCAGCTAGCGGATAGTGTGGAGATGTTTGCTGTATGTGACAAAAAATGTTTTGGCCTAAAAACGAGTCACATCACTTAAATCCCATCAATTGATGAATGTATAGAACATTGTAGCGCTCTTCCCATCCAATAAATCGTAATAATCTTTGTGCTTTGTTACTTTTGATATGAAACAAAGTCTCAGATTTCAAATTCTGTCCATTTTATTATGAAATTCAAAAAATAATTTTGGTGCAGTTTAATGTGGTGTGACAGATCGCTTAGGCGGCAAAGCACACGTGAACTGATCATCTCCTCCGCTAATACCAGTTACAGTGCGAAATAAACATGAATGAACACCCAAAGGTATGTTGAAAAATATAGTACAACTTACCAAAATCTGTATCCTGTATCATAGAATAGCTGAATCAGTGTTTCAAATGCAAAAGATGTAAATAAATCAGCTTGAAGACAATGTCACGTAACGCCACATACATCTCAGAAAAACCACCATTTAAATAATGTGTTTCAAAAAACGAATTGGAGTAGAAAAATAATTACATAATTGTAAAGTTAGTATTTTAACTTTATTATTATGAAAACTTCCTTAACTTCCACAAATTTAAGTGTTTGTATACAAATCGGTTAATTTTAACCTTCAATATTATAGTAATGTAAAACTGATTCCCATGTATAGTTTACAGCATTAGTTGAGAGATTTCTTTCCTTGAAAATTTACCGTACAGTTCCCATATTCAAAATAATCGATATTAAATCGAATTTAATCGAAATCGAATCGAATTGCAAGCTTGTGAATCTAAATTGAATCGAATTTTGAAATTTGTGTCAATACCCAGCCCTAATTACCCCACTTATTACATCACTGCTTAAAAAATAAATTCATAAAATGTAATAACTAAAAGTATTTTACGATATTGACCAGGTGACTGTATATTATCCTGCTTTTTACATGGCTGCTCCACAAATTAACAAATACAGACCTCTCATCCGGGAAACTGAAACCGACTGATTCTGGTTTTAAGCAATTTAACGTTACTAAAGTTTCAGCGACACAAAGTACATTAAAAGGGCTATATGCAAGAATGGTCATGTTTAAATCGCTTTTTATTGCCAATGTGTGAACAGCTTGTAACCAAACTTATTTAAGACCTTCCACAACTTCCTAGGTTGTCTATGAAAACCCGTTTTTGCTGAAAAAATCAAAAGTAATCTATGTGACATTTACGCGCGCTCCCGAGAGTCCCTCTTCCATCCAAAGAACCATGAAATTAATGCTTACAATGTTCAGGATAATACCGAAAGAGCTATTCTGTACTGTAGTGTCAATGTGTAATGCAAAAAATAGGATTAATTCAAACTATAGTCTCACATAGCCAAATCCATAAGTCTACAGTCTCAAATGTGCTTTAATCAAACTATCATAATTTTAATTAACTTACCTCATCTGTCGGAATGAATTGCAGAGCTGGTGCAAACATATCCACATCCCAATGCTTTCTTAACTGCTGCTTTCTCACCGCTGTCATTTATGTGAGTTTATCATTGATGTTTATCTTGTTTTTGAAAGGAAAGCGCGCGCAGCACATATTTACATCATCATCTAACCGTCGCTCCCAGTCAGTAGCGTGGGCGTCGTCATCACGTTCGTTAACCGTGCATCACTGCAAAGATACTTCCAACCTCTTTTTACTTTTAATATTTAATATTTTACTTTTAAATAAAGAACGTCGCCATGAGAAAATCCGGGCCTTGAATCACTTTCAGTCTCTTGTGTGTTACGTGTGCACGACTGCGCGCACGAGCAATACGTTGCAGACTGCTGTAGACTTAACGGCCACAGGTGTCGCTAATAACAAGGGTTTCTGAATTCTACATAGTTTAATTTACTATCATGTGGACTGGAATGGAATCATTTCACAGTATATTATTTTTAAACTTAAACGGTTTAAGGCAATTAGTTTCCTCTAATGTTTTGAGTTACCTTAAAGGGTTAGTTCACCCAAAAATGAAAATTCTGTCATTTATTACTCACGCTCATGCCGTTCCACACCCGTAAGACCTTCATTAATCTTCGGAACACAAATTGAAATTGAGATATTAAATCCGATGGCTCAGTGAGGCCTGCGGGAGCAATGACATTTCCTCTCTCGAGATCCATTAATGTACTAAAAACATATTTAAAACAGTTCATGTGAGTACAGTGGTTCAATATTAATATTATAAAGCGACGAGAATATTATTCTCAGAATCTTCCTGAAGCAGTGTTTTGAAATCGGCCATCACTAAATAAGTCATTATTTTGTTTTGTTTTTTTGGCACACCAAAAATATTCTTGTCGCTTTATAATAGTAATATTGAACCACTGTACTCACATGAACTGATTTAAATATGTTTTTAGTGCATGGATCTTAAGAGAGGAAATGTCATTGTTGGCAATAGAGGCCTCACAAATTTATACAAAAATATCTTAATTTGTGTTCCGAAGATCAATGAAGGTCTTACGGGTGTAAAACGGCACGAGGGTGAGTAATTAATGACAGAATTAAAATTTTTGGGTGAACTAACTCTTTAACTCTTTTTGTTTTACAGTGATATTTTGTTGTATGAGGGAAAAGTGTTGAACATTTCCCAAAATACCTCATTTTGTGTTCCACAGATGAAAGTCATACAGGTTTGAAATGATAAGAGGGAGTAAATTATGATTTTTAGGGGGAAAAAATATTCCTTTAAATAATGTTCAATGTGTTGTGGCAGTAGAATTCAGGTAAGACACACAGTACTGTCATCCACATACTGCAGACTTTACCTGTCTTTACCGATTTACACGGCAACAAATCTTCCTCATAGTAATGCACACAGCCTCACAACAGCATAATGATTTGTTTCAACTGTTTTCAAGAGCTCAACTGCCTTAAAAGCTGATGAGTGACTGAGAAGAATGAGAGAGCGAAACACAGCAAACTGGAAAATCTAGTTGTGGTGCCAAAAGTTTGCATAATACCAACTCCTTTAAAAAATGAAGATGGGGAGGGATCTCTGACTCTATCACACCTGCTGATCAATTCCAGTCTAGTAATCCAGCATGTAACAGCTTTTTAATAGCTGAGCATTGATGAGTTTATACACCCAGCACACAAACATTTGCTTCAGGATATAGAAACAGAAGCAAAGCTATAGCAACAAAGACAGTCTGATAACACTGTAGACACACACAAGTTTACATGTGTAGCTATCTACATAAGGGCAATCCCACAGACCTTTACTGATTTAAAAAAAAAAAGCTAAGTATATAAACCAAACATTATCTGGTTTTGCTTCAGATTATTTAACACATACAGGGTCATATTTTCTTTTACCTTGCATAGTTTGGTTCATTGTTTTCAAGGATGAGGATTTGTCTATGTTGACATCTGTCTAATTTGACAACAAGTCCTATAAGCATTAGGACATTAGATAAGTGTCAATGATTGTGACTGTATAATAGTAGACAGATGACAGGACAAACATTGACATATGATTAATATCAATATTAATCATTTATAATATAAATATGTTTATATATAATGTATTACGTTTATTATTATTATTATATAAAATATTGTTTTCTGTGGCAAAGTCATGTGGTGCCTGTATATTTTGTGCATCCTACCTGCTGAATAACTGCAGAAATGTTACAGTCCATTCAAAGTAACTGTGTCATTGGATGAGTAATCCAATCTGATTTGCATAGTTCCATTTTATTTTAACGTTTTTAGTTGAGCGGGTGAACGATATACCTGAGCTTACTGGGTTTGACACCTAACTGTGTGAAAGTGACAGTTTACAGCCAATGGCTGTACATATAATAACATGGTTCAATATGTGCAAATTCTGGGGTGAACCATCAAATGTAGGTGCTGGATGAGTGTGTGTATGCGGTTTAGATATCTGAAGGTTTACAGTGAGGGTCTCAAACCAACCAAAAGTGTGTGAGAGTTTGCATAGTGAAGTGTGCAAAGTGAACCCCTTTGTTGGGGTTTCTGTCAAACCATATACCTGCTCTTTATACACTAACATCGACCAAGATGGGCCTGTTCTACACAAACACACACATATATACACTCACACAGTCTGACAGTCTCAGCACATGCTTTATTTGACAGCTGTTTGTTCATGACTTTGATGCTTTTCACTGTACACAATGTCTAGATGGCCACATTTTTAACATATTTTGCAGGTCAAGATGCATGTTCGGAGGGCCAGGAACACACTCCAGTCACACACAGATGATTTCACACAATGGCAGATTAACCTTTGAACTTAACAGATTCTTTAACACTCTGAAGTTCAATAACATGAAAAATTACATTTCTTAACTTTGCATCATCTATACTGTGACCTGGTTGCCTTAAAATTTTGAGTTCATTGAAATTAAAAATTTGAGTTAATACAATGAAGGAGATTGACTTAGTCAACAGAAATTCAAAATATTATGTTATCAGAACTACATTAATTATCTATGTTGATTTGACAAAAGAAAAAATGTTATGATAACAAATCCTGAAAATAATTTTGTACAGTGTAGTTAATTCAAGTCCTAATATGACTTTATAACACTAGGTTATACGAATAATTTTAAGCAATAAATTACTAAAATGTACACTTACATGTATAGACACTAATGAGTGCAATATCAACACACTGAACATATGTTCTTGTTTAATAAATATGTGCATATGTTCTCTGTTGAGATTCATTTTGAATATAGAATTCATATTAACTTCTAAATGAGAAATATTATTAAATATACTTATATAAATAAAAAATAAGAAATAAGAAAAAATAGTATTAATATTAAACAATTACATATGTTCATAAATATAATGTGTTATGTCCATATTAATAAAATATAATAATTACATTAATTTAACATTAATAAATACAGTAATTTAACATGATTTTGTTAAACATGATAACAGACATTATTATTTAAAGTGTAAAATCACACAATATGGTGCTTTCAGTGGTGGACTTGACTGACTGGTCTGCAGCTATGCAGTCCCATACGCAACAAACTGTGATGCACTGTGTATTCTGACACCTTTCTATCAGAACCAGCATTAACTTCTTGAGCAATTTAAACAGTATCTGTTGGATCAGACCACATGGGCCAACCAATAATAATAATAATAATAAAACATTTCCAAATAAATTATATGGGTCAATGACGTGACGGGTCATTTTTTTGTCCAAAGGCCTTAATAATAATAAAAAGCAAAGATAAGACATCCAAAGTATGTAAGGTAGTACAACTAGATCTCTTTTATTGAATCCAAAAGGTAAATAAAGGTATTTTAAAGATTTTGAAGTGTCAAAATGTCATTCGGTTTATCCGTCCAAAGGCCAATACAGTCATTTCATTTGTGACTGGATTATATAAACATTTGTATATATTTCTATTTTATTCTAGCATGATTTTATAACATCATACATCAACATAGTGCAAAATAGTATTAAAATTATGTGTAGAAGTCGTTGCTTTGCTAAGAGAAAGAATGTCTGGAAAAATTAATTTCATTGATATCATTCGGAGTAACCAATATAAAGGGACCATTTTGGATCAAGTCATGCGGTCAGTATCATGTGACAGGATGTGACATCATTCAGACACCTGCAAATGACCACATGAGCGTGAAGCAAAGTAACTAACTTTCTCTTAACTATTTGAAAAATTCATGTTTTCACTTGCTCATACGCATGTCCCGAAACATCAGGTCATTCGGTACAACCGCTATAAAACATGTGAAATGTTTTAATATTTTAAAAACTTGTACTAAATATAAAATGTTTGATTGTCCTTTTGCCAGCTACCAAACAAGCTAACTAGCTAGCTAGCTAGATATCAGCCTGTTACCATTGTTTGTAAATATCGTCATTCGGTATAACCAAAAGTGTCATTCAGTAAAACCGAAGTTTTGGTTAAACCGAATGACTTTTTGGTGACAAATTTTGACCATATTGTAAAAAATGACAAAAGAAATGAAAAACCACATAATCTCATTGTCAACACTTAATAAAACTTAATAAAATTAATCATATCTCCATTATGTTTTCTTACACTTTCGTCAATGACCCAGTGACATTTTCATATTATTTTGGATTTAAATAAAAACTTAACATTACAAAACTGAAAACCATTAAGAATATAAGACAATATTGTTACAAATGTATTTGTT
Organism: Chanodichthys erythropterus; assembly: GCF_024489055.1. Classification (NCBI taxonomy): domain Eukaryota; kingdom Metazoa; phylum Chordata; class Actinopteri; order Cypriniformes; family Xenocyprididae; genus Chanodichthys; species Chanodichthys erythropterus. The sequence continues at coordinate 21,109,567 of NC_090228.1, forward strand.
GCCTAATAAAAAAAAAAAAAAAAAAAAATTATAATTGATTGAAATCCTGAAATGATTTCAATCATAATTATGCAAATTTGTTCCATTCTTCACCATCACGAAGGTCTTGAAGTCAGATTTCAGTGGTTGTTGGATCTATCTCAAAAAAGAAGGAATGTAGCAAAGCCTGAGGGATGAAGAGTACCTCGGGGAGAAACGGCTAAATACCTTCCCTTTGAAAGAGCTTCTAGTTTTTGGTCTTCACATGGACCACCTTTGATTTCCAAAGTTCAAAAGCCTATGGGCTTCACAAACAATACAACTACACCCAAGAGAAAAACACACAAACACACACAAAAACCCTGACCCCCTCCCTCATTTGAAAGGGGTACATGCCCCCCTCCAGGCAGGCTCTATTCATCCTGCATGTATCTGCCTCATTAGGGCTATTAGCATGGGTGAGACGAGGCGGGGTAATTTATCTAATCCTGCTGTGAGGACGCACAGACACATGGAAGGAGACGGATACAGGGCTCACACAGGTCATGGCACCTCTGTGGTCTTGTTAAACCAAGATTTATTACCACAGTTATAGAATTATGACACACACACAAAGTTCAGTGTCAACATGCTGTCAACTGTTTGCAACGTAATGAGCTTTTGGTGCGCTGCCACTGCCATTTTGATTGACATGCAGGTTAGAAATAGCAAACTAAGTAATATCTTTGTTTACAGTACAGACATGAAAGAGGTTATGAATGTATTAAAGGTAAAACAGAACATTTAACACCAGAAATTGCACAATGTCTGCAGGCGTGTTTTCTCTACAAGTGCAGATGTACATTTCTTGACATTTTAGTAGACACATGAAAATATCAATGTACAAAGTATTTCAATGTATAAAAGTACAAATGTTTACATATTTTCCTATTTCTATAATTTTTTGTAAAGCTGTGCTACAAGTTATAGCAGTACACTCTAAAAAAAAAAATGCTGGCTTAAAAAAAACAAGTTGGGTTGAAAATGTACCAACCCAGCGATTGGTTTGCCCAACCTGCTGGGTAGATTTATTTAACCCAACTGTGGTTTAAAATTACTATATGCCTGGCTTAAAATGAACTGGTTGGAAATTAAAAATCAGACACATGATCACTAGAGGCAACAATAATAATTAAAAGGTGAACATTTATTAATAAGCAATTTAATAAATGTTTATTGTTTAATTATTATTCATTAAACTTAACAATACATTTTCATTGATTAAAAATATTTATAAAAAAAAGTTAATTTCCAACATATTTTGGGTTCATTTTAGCAAGCAATGCAGTAATCTTTAAACAATAGTTGAGTTAAATAAAACTACCCAGCAGGTTTGGCAAACATTTAACCTAACCGCTGGGCTAAAACAACCCATTCGCTGGGTTAAAACAATCCAATCACTGGGTTTGTCCATTTTCAACCCAACTTGGGTTGTTTTTAACCCAGCATTTTTAGAGTGAATAGTTTACCATTTTGGGTCTTAAATATGTGTGTCAGAAAAACACTCACAAACTTTTTTTTTTTTGAAGCGGTAACCATAGTAATAGTTACTTGATTGCTGTCTATTGCTGACGCAATGTATTGTTACTATGATATGTGTCAGAATGCACAGATTATATTGTTTTAAACAAATGAATGATCCGTTGCAATGTATTGTTACTATTTGTCATTTTTTATATTTATTTAAGGAATTACATCACAAATATACAAAAATAACAAAAATAATTAGCCTTTTGTAACCTGTGCTAATGGCGCCAAAAGATAATCTGTGTAACATCTAAAGTAACTGATTTTATATTGTATATTGTTTAAAAAAAAATGAATGATTCGTTGTTTAAAATAATTGATTTATTGTTTAAAATATTCATAAATGATTGATTGTTTAAAATATTCATAAAGTAAATATTTATTTTTAAAATATTCATTAATCAAGCATTTATTGTTTAAAATATTTATCAATTATTTATTTTTCATATTTATTAATTAAAGATTGTATTGTTTAAAATAGTAATTAATTAACCATTTGTTTAAAATATTCATTCATTAAGGATGTATTGTTTAAGATATTTCTTAATGGTTTATTGTCTAAAATATTAATTAACAATGTACCATTTAAAATAAATTAAAGATGTATTGTTATAAATATTTATTAAAGATGTATTGTTTTAATTATTTATTAATTGATTTAGTTTTTTTTTTTAAAAATGAATTAAAGATTTAACATACACCGATCAGGCATAGCATTATGACCACATTCCTAATATTGTGTTGGTCCCTCTTTTGCTGCCAAAACAGCCCTGACCCGTCGAGACATGGACTCCACTAGATTTGCTGTGGTATCTGGCACCAAGATGTTAGCAGCAGATGTTAGCGAGGTGGGGCCTCCATGGATTGGACTTGTTTGTTCAGCACATCCCACAGATGCTCGATTGGATTGAGATCTGGGGAATTTGGAAGCCAAATCAACACCTCAAACTCATTGTTGTGCTCCTCAAACCATTCCTGAACCATTTTTCCCCACGTGCATCAGTGAGCCTTGGCCGCCCATGACCCTGTCACCGGTTCACCACTGCTCCTTACTTGGACCACTTTTGATAGATACTGACCACCTCAGACCGGGAACACCCCACAAGAGCTGCAGTTTTGGAGATGCTCTGACCCAGTCGTGTAGCCATCACAATTTGGCCCTTGTCAAACTCGCTCACATCCTTACGCTTGCTCTTTTTTCCTGCTTCTAACACATCAACATTGAGGACAAAATGTTCACTTGCTGCCTAATATATCCCACACACTAACAGGTGGCGTGATGAAGAGATGATCAGTGTTATTCAAAAAATTCATCTGTCAGTGGTCATAATGTTATGCCTGGTCAGTGTAAGTATTTATTGATGATTTATTGTTTAAAGAATATATTTGTTTGTTTGATTAGGTCAGAACAGATCAGATCAGGTAGAAACAGTTTCTTAAGGAAACAAATGCACTTTTTCTACTGCAGTGTGCACCTAATGTCCAAACACCTATAAATAATAACACATTTTTCTCACAATTCAACAGGTCTCTCTTTATGCTAATAAAATGGACAGTCACGCATACGGACTGTCAGCTCTGTTCTTTTTCTCAGGGAAGCCACACACGTGGTTCTTAATTAGAGTTCTCATTCTCTCAATGTACCCTACACGCACATCGTCACGCTGTAAAATGACTAATCAGAACGTGAGCCAAAGCAATGAGTGAAATGGAAACACACACACTCCCACAAAGCTATAAACACACCGTTTATTAGGTCTTTAAGGTCATAATTAGAAGCAAACCACTAGTCAGGTTTTGGGCTGTAAACGCAACCCAGAACAAATTGGACGGGGTAATCGGTGGGAGTTACGCCCACCAGAACAGATGGAGAGGATGGCCTCTCAGTCCCACAGGGGTCTCAGCTGGCAGCCATAGGAACGCTAGACACATATGCACCAGTTTACCCTTTTTAGCAATGAAAAGAGGGAAGCTGTCATTCGTATGATATTAGCCTGACCCTATTACACCGGTTTACAAGACAGCACTCTCCAGGGACAAACCAATGCCTATAACAGCAATCAAACGGATGGTTGGATGAAGAGCAGAACAGGAAACGAATGATGGAAATGGATGGGAATCAATCTCAGACTGATTTCACATGCTTCAAGTTTGTTGTCAATGCTGTATTTAGCATTCAAATGAGGGTGCGGTGAATAAACACTAGCGACGTCGCAGGTCAATGTAGGGTGACTGAAGCGCATTAGAACTTTTTACACAAGGATATCTTTCACCTTTGCGCTACAAAACTAGCAAGAGTGATTTCATGCATGACTTTAAGTTTGAATGTTATGCTAAAAGTAAATAAAACAATTCAGTCACACTTAAAAAGGTATAAGTGTCACTGCAAAACGACTTTTTGAGTAAAAAACTGTATGTTTACCTTTAATCTGATGTTTTGAAAGGATTGAAATGCTAGCATGCTAGCTAGTGTACGTTTACACTCAGACGCTTTGGCTGTAATGAGAGTTATTAGCGTGTTAATTTGATGTTCCGCTTCTGAAAGACGGGGTAGAGAGGTCAAAGAGAAGCATTGAGGCGGCACTATACAACAACCACACACAATACACTCCCTTAACAGCCCAGTTAACATCCCACTGACACGCCTCTACACACACACTGTCTCCTGCTCTGACTGGTTGTGATTAGCACTATGATACTGCATAATGCTGTAATCGAGGTTGTATTGGTCTCAGGAGAGACCCCTGAGAGTGTTGGGAACTGGGACCACCCTCTGGTTCTCCTGAGAACCCCGACACACATACACATCCAGGGCTGTAATGATGAGCCATAATCACCTATCTCTGCTACCACAGACAAGCTGGTGATAAACTAATGTGTGATATTGAGATAAAGAGATAAAAGAGGGGCGGAGAGAAGGAAAATGAGAAAGGCAGAGAAAGAGTGATGGATAAAAGCGGGACAGGAGCATGGGAACATCTCCACTATAAGGACTCCATGCTAGAAAAAGACAAATGTTGACCTGGACATGGAAATAAACCTGCTACCTGTAAAATTTGATTAAATAACTTCACATATGAAAATATTTGCAAGCCTACATAAATAAGATACAAGGGTAATATAAAATTAACTATTTAAATAATAAATTAAATACAGTAGAATTTTTTTTTAACTTGATTAAATTGCATGCATATATTTAAAATAAATGTATGCATGAAAATACTTATTTACACAATTTAATGTATGTAAAGGTAATGTAAAAACTATCCAAATGTCAAATATGTTAATATATATATTATATATACACACATATATATATATACACACACACGCATGCATACATACATACGTATACATATATAGTTAAAATATTTAAAATAAAAATAAAATATAATAGTATATATATTATTGTATCATAATATCGATACAATTTAGTATAATAATAAATCTAATATATATATATATATATATAAAATCTCACAAACATGAAAAATGTTCATATATTAAAATACTGTTTTAAAGCAATGAAATACTCAGGGTCATGCATTACAATAATTTTATCACAGTGTCATATATTGAATGGATATATTGTGATATAATGAATAGATAATATAACTATGATATAATGAATGGATATATAAGTCGGATATAATGAATGGATATATTTTTTTATTGCATTTAAACGTGAATATGTCAATGAGAGATTGTATTACTATACTGCGTACAAAGAGAATGAAATGAGCATATATGTAATCAGACTATAACTATTTTACTACCAATTCAAATATAGGCTTTTCCAATCAGCTTTTTTATAACATTAGATATGTATATTCAGTCTTCAAAACAGGTCAAATTGTTGCCATTTTTTTCTGAATAGGTGGAAGACTAATTGATCAAGACATGCTAATGATGTTTACACTGAAACAGGCAGGGCACCATGTGCCGATCTAAGCTCATGAATATCAAACACCTCCAAACCCCTCGGCCCTCCTCTCCTCTCCCCTCCCCAAGGGTCTTCATTGTCCGCCGGAGGTCCCCAGGGCCTGCTAGAGCAACATTGCAGACGGGTCGACAGAGCCCAGCTCAACAGGTTTCAACACACTCTTACACTGCCTCAGACCAGACCAATACTACAACCAGAAACCCTGCCCTCTGCAAAAAAAGAGACTGCGAGAAAGGCTCAATTACGTAAACTCCCCCACTGTTTATTGTGTTTATGGTAAACTGTCTGCCAAGGAAGAACTGCTGCGGAAAGATAGCAGTTACAAAAACATTTTAATGAGGCAAGGAGTCGTTAATGACACGTACAGCCGCCTCAAACATTGACACGCAAAAGCACGCCTGGAATTCACCAAGAACTGGGAGGTTTTCGAACAAAATAATGATTCTAATGGTATTTTTAATCCAAAACCTTCCCTCAAGTGCACAGTTGGTCTGAAAACAAGCTGCAATCATTAGCAAAAGTTGTTTTTTTGGTTTACTTTCAACAAGCAGGAAGCTTTTAAAGTTGAACAGCCTCTTCATCACAGACATTAATCACTGGATAGAAGTTCAGGAGATTGCCTAAGAGTTATTTTGAAGAAAACAAAAACCACGGACTGTAACACAGGGATAATTAATCAAATGAATTCATTTTATGGTGATTTTGGAAAATTAATGTTGAAAATTATTTGAGCTGATTGACTTGCTAAGTTTGAAGACTTTTTTTCTGATTGCAGCAGAAGTTGAAATGCATCTGACAGATGCGCGCGCACGTATACACACATCCAATTAACAAGCCTTTCACGATAATTTACTGTTAAGTGTCAGCTCAGTTGGAAAAAATTTCTTGGCAACTGGTACCATGACTAAAGGACTGAAATGAATATGAACAGGTGTATTTCCATTCTCCTCACTCACGTTCTCAATCCCTCATTCTTTCTCTTCATCTCTGTGTGTGTTCATTCTCTATGACTTCTCGATGCATTGATGTTTCAATAAAAGGTCATACAACATGAGTACGTTCACACTGTCAGTGTTTGAGATTGATAGCATTTACTAACAGGTGACTACTTTAAAAAAAAGCTCAAAATTGAGATTTCATTTTGGCCATATTTCCATTTGGATAATTTGATAGTTTAGAATAATTTGATAACTAATGTGAAAGTAACAGTTAATGTGAATATTTGGTCACACTTTATATTACAAGTTCTTAAAGGATCAGTTCACTTTCAAATGAAAATTAGCCCAAGCTTTACTCACCCTGAAACCATCCGAGGTGTATATGACTTTCTTCTTTCTGATGAACACAATCTGAGATATATTAAAAAATATCCTGACGCATCCAAGCTTTATAATGGCAGTGAGCGGGACCAACGAGTATGAGCTAAAGAAAGTGTCTCCATCCACATCCATCCATCATGAACGTGTACTCCAATTGGCTCCAGGGGGTTAATTGTGTAAAAAAAAAATCCATATTTAACAAGTTATGAAGTAAAATATCTAGCTTCTGCCAGACCGCCTTCCGTATTCAACTTACGAAGAAAGTGTAAAACTCTTGCTTACGCTACATCCTACGCCTTCCCTTATTTAACTTAGGGAAAAAGCTTAACTGACCCGACACCAGTTTACACCTTCTTCGTAAGTTGAATACGGAAGGTGGTCTGGCAGAAGCTAGATATTTTCCTTCATAACTTGTTAAATATGTTTTTTTTGTTTTTTTTTTACACAAATGCATCACTTCACTTCAGAAGGCCTCTATTAACCCTCCGGAGCCATGTGGAGTATGTGTTTATGATAGATGGATGTGAAGGAGGCACTTTCTTCAGCTCATACTCGTTGGTCCCACTCAGACACTTCATGATATTTATGAAAATATCTCCGATTGTGTTCATCAGAAAGAAGAAAGACATATACACCTGGCTTGAGGGTGAGTAAAGCTTGGAGTAATGTTCATTTCAAAGTGAACTAATCCTTTAACTACTAGTACTTGCTAAAAGTAATAAGTACAATTGTGTTCAGATTGTATTGCAAAATACTTGTGCTCCTATTGAGATGGGATACAGGTAAGGTTAGGGACAGGTTTGGTTGGTCGGATAAGGTCTTAGGGAAGAGTCAACAGTGTAATTATAGATGTAATTCCAGAAAATAATTACAGTTGTAATCACATGCAGGTATTTTTAAATGTAAGTACAATGTAAAAACATGTATGTACACAATAAGTGCATTGTATCAAACGGTTAGCTTAAATGTTAGTACATGGTAATTAAAGACATCTAATATAAAGCGGGATTGAATATCTTTATGAATGTGGGTTTTCATCTGTAAAAGTGTACCAGTGCATTATGTATTGATAAACGCCTCATTTATACAATATCAATGAACAAATTGTAACATAAACCCTTTCACATATATTCAACAAGCTCAATACAAAAGTTTACTGGTAATTAAAGATGTTTTCAACAACTTAATATGATTAATTTTATTCTTTTTTTATAAAACATTTTTGTTATTTGATGTTATAGCTAACTATAATTACATTTATTTATAATTATTTAAGTCATTATAACAAAACTAAAATGTTTTTCTATTATTGTATGATGGCATCACAATGACTTTTTCGAAGTTGAATTGGTATGAAATATAAATAAAAAGTATCTTACAGATGTTCAAACTTTTCTCTTTTTAACCTAAACACCATGGTAAAAGTGTTAAATTCATTACATTTAAATGGCATTAGATTATTTTTAAATAATCAAATACAAAATCAGTCCTGAATTCAATATTCCGTGAACCCATAATGAGGATTTGTAAAAATCTGTCAATTTTACCATTCATTATTCAGGAAAGTATGTTGTCCATGTTTTGATATTGCGTGTATCAGTTTCTATCCAGTCATAAAACATATTAGCATTTGAACTACACTTTGTGTACAAACCTCTATGTATACTAACGAGATCACACTGTTGCGTGTGACAGATTACTGAACGTGACCACACACACTCATATATAGCCTAACACTAACAACTTCCCAATACATTCTGCAAAAGCACTGCACCAGCAAACATGCACACAAAAAACATCTAGGCTACTTTCTTTATGACATGTCTATGTGTGTTTTCTAAAGTAGTAAAAAGACTGAAAAATGACTGAATTCAAATGGAATCGATACATCATGAGATTCTAGAACATTTGCCCCCACCCAAATTTTCAAGGAACTTCTCTATCAAAGAAAACTCTGGTGAGCCACAAACACATCTTCTATTTTAGTTCCTCATCATAACGCAACTAGCTCTAAGAACTTTAGAAGTCTACAAACTGAAAGTGGTTACCTGACTGACTAGTTTCTGGTTAATTGAAACAATTAACTCGCCAAATCTGTCAATATTAACAGCAAACATGTTCATTATATGGTGCACACATGATATTTGAAAAGAGAAAAAGTCTTAGACAACAGCTTCCTGAACACACATAGTGATTACTCCTCCAAACGTCTTTGATGTGAACTCAAGGCAACTGAATGTTTGACTCAGAGTTTCACTGTTTATTTTGACGCTAATAGTCTTGGCACTTTAAAGCAAACATTTGAGCAAAAGATCCAGAGCCATTCATGTGCAGTTGAATATGTAGGATGGCAAACATGACTCGATGAATTTCTCAAACAAACACAACTTCCTGCAACACCCCACTGAAATTATATTTGAACTTGGCTGTTTGATGTAAAGGTTTTACAGTATTTAGCATCAATGCTAATAGGTTTGGGATTAGAGTTTGTAAGAAACAAAGTGTCAGGGTTCTGTCACTTCGGTCTAGTTTATTTCTTGGTTTTGTGACAGAGCTCTGACACTCCCGTTCTTGTCGTGTTTTTGTGTGAGCGTACGTTCTCGAGTGTTCTCGGGGCTGTGCGCTCTCTTGTCTGCGCGCCTTGTTTCATGTTGGGAGCGTGGTGTTCGGATCCCGGCACTCGTGTCTAGTTTGGTTTCGGTTTCGTGTCGTGATTCGGACACTCGCGCTCCCAGTTCTGTCTTTATTGTGAGCGCACGGTTTGTGTGTATGTTCACTTGCCGTGCGCTCTTGTCTCATGTTTTGTGTAGCACGCGGTGATTTCCACCTGCCGCGTGCTTTCATGTTTTTGTCTTGTGTTGTGTAGCACGCAGTCTGTGTTTCACGGGCTGCGTGCTCTCATGTTGTCTTGTTTTGTGTGAACACGTGGCTTATGAGTTTCAATAGTCACGTGTTCATGTCTCGTCTTGTGTAAGCACATGGCTTGTGATTTGTCTTCATTGGCCATGTGCTTGTGCCTTTGTTTTGTTTGATGTGAGCACATGGCTTGTCATGTGTTTCTTTGTGCCATGTGCTCTCATGTCTATTGTCTTGACCCCGCCCACCTTGTTACCTCATTATTGGTTGATTTGCCCCACCTGTCCTCCCTCATTACCTGCCTTGTTTGCTCTCCTATTTATTCTCCTTGTGTTTGCAGTCCTGGGCTGGTTCGTCGTCGTATTTTCCTATGTTTTTCCTTTTGTCAAGTCGAGTCAAGTAAGGTCAAGTCTGTTTTCCCCCACAGGGTTGTTTTTGTTTTATTTTTTATTATAAATAAAAGCCCTCTTCCCTGCAATTGAGTCCTCGCTCCTTCCACCACCCACCCAACCTGACACAAAGTAGAGATGCTACTAACTTATCTACACAAGTAGCGTGACTAGTTCAGCTTCACCAGTAACAAGCTACTGTACAAGAAAACGTGACATTAATGTTTTTAATGTCAGATTGTATTGCACATGCAACTGGGTTAATTAATCAGGCATCACACTCATTTTGGCGCATTAATGCTTTATGTGTTTAATGCGTAACTTTTTAAAGTTAAGCGCAGATTGGGAACACACACACATAAAGCATATTTTAAAAACTTCATTATAAAATGTACATTTATTTGTATCATCTTAACAGCAGCAATAAGATATTCCTGTTGTCGCTGCCTAGCTTTGTCATGGTAACATTTCATGAAGCTAATGAGAAAATTGTGTCAAATCTCATTGATCACTTCGCCAAGTGTTTTCCAAACTGCTTCAAGCCCAGTTCTCTCCAAAGTCCCCTCTTCAAGGGCTCTGC